>NC_135574.1:183673517-184028644 GCF_965152235.1 Eretmochelys imbricata
CCCTACTTGGCACATATTTCTGCTGGAATCGTCCTCCAAATGGCTTTCGGGTGCACCACGGGCCATTTGGCAGAGATCCGTTCGTGAAAATAGCTAAACATGAGACAATCATTCTGGATCTCAGCTAGGACTAATTTCTCCTGGCATCGTCCTCCAAATGCCGTTCGGATGCAGTGCTGGGAAGTTGGCAGCGAACCCTTCTTGAACGTTGCTAAACATGAGCTCTTCAGTCCAGATCACTGCTTGGCAGGAATGTCTCATGGAATCGTCCTCCAAATGTCGTTACGATGCACTGCTTACCATTTCCAGAGATCCAGCCAGGACAATTCCTAAAAACGAACTATTCAGTCCAGGTCACAGCTAGACACGAATATGCCCTGGCATCGTCCTCCAAGAGCCAGTCGGATACGCTGCTGGGCATTGGGCAGCTATCCATTCCTGAAAAATATTATTCACCTAGAAAAGCATTCCATGTCCCTGCTAGGGACGACTTTGTCCTAGAATCGACCTCCAAGTGCAAATCGGAGGCATTGCTGGTATTTGGCAGAGAGCCTCCCTGAAAATTGCTAAACATGAGACATTCACTTCACATCACTGCTAGCCACCAATTTCTCCTGGAATCATTCTCCAAATGCCTTTCGGATGCACTGCTTGCCATTTGGCAGAGCAGGAAAGAATTTTGCTTGCTTAATCTAGTTCGAGGACCGACCACTCCTAAATAATCAGGATAGTAGCCCAATGGCGCGAATATGAAGAGTCCCTGACAATTTGTCACAAGCACGGGTCACTAAGGATTTTCTCTTTCTTTGTAAGTTCCATGGAACCGATCTTTCCCTAATGCTCAGGACCTCTTTTAAACTGTTTTAAAATGAAAAGGCTCCGAGAAACGAGTCACCCGCAGGGATCACTAACGAGTTTTGTTTTGTTTGTAACGTTCATGATGCCCTCTCTTCCAAATGACCAAGAGAAACCTAGTGGCTTTTAGATGACGAGTCCGGGACAAAGTTTGTCTCAAGTGCTGTTCATTAATGACTTTCTCTCTAGTTCTCATTTTCCCTAACCGCTCTACTGCAAATGACAGTAAGGACAGACTCCTAAATGCTTTAAAAAAGGAGGCTTTCAGAAGTTTTTGCCAAACCCCTAGTGGTCAAGAATGAGTTTAACCTTTCTTTAGGACAGGATCCTAAAAGCTGTAATGTGAAGATTCCGCGACAAATTTATCCCCCGCTAAGGTGAGCGAAGCGTTTTGCTTTGTTATTCATCTGCACGGAGCGAGCCTTCCAAATGAGGCCAGACTCCAAACTGTCTTAAGTTGAAGATTCCAGAAGAAATGGCTCACAAGCACCGATCAGTAATGAGTTTCGCTTTCTTTTCAATGTCACCATGCGCTCCCTTCCAGATGATCTGGATAGACTCATAATGGCTTGAAGACTTGGATTCCGTGAGAAATTTCACAAAGCACTGATCACTACTGACTTTCTCTTGGTTTATCACTTTCACTGACCGATAAAGCCCATCTCTTCAGGACCCTCTCGTAACGCCTTTTAAATGAAGAGTCACAGATAACTTTTCCTCCAGCAATGATAAGTAATCAGGTTCTCTTTCTTTGCAGCTTTCTATGCCGAAGAATCAGGAGAGTAGTATGATGGCTTTAAGATGAAGGCTGCATGAAACATTTGAGGATGAGAAAAGAGTTTTGCCTTCTTTGTAATTCTCACCAGCCGATGTCTTCTTAACGATGAGGACAGACTCTCAAGGGCTGTAAGATGACGATTAAATGAGAAATTTGTCATAAGCATTCATTAATACTTCCTTTCCCTTTGTTTCTAATTTTCTCCAACCAATCGAGCCCACAAGCTCAGGACAGGATCCGGACAGCTTGAAAATGAAGATTCCATGAGAATTTTGTGCCCAGCCTTGATTAGGGCTGAGTTTTCCTTTCTTTGTACTTTTTACGAGCCCACGTCTTCTAATGGCACAAGACAGTTGGAGTTAAGCTGTGGGTAGGACGCCACGTCCTCAGGGTTATGGCTAGGCCACTTACAAGTGTGGTTCCTGTGTGCAGGCCACATGCAGTTAGAGTTAGGGAAGGGCAGAGCTCCCAGCCCTAGGTTAGCGTTCTCAGCGCTAGGGTTAGGGTTCATACGGGTAGGAATCCCGATCCTAGTGTTTCCTCGACCACAGGAAACGTAAGCCTCCGTGCAAGTGGCCTTCCCGTGGGAACCCTAATCCTAGGGTTCGGGCCTTACCCATAGACACCCTAAGGCAAGGATCCCCATCTGTAGGACCTCTATGCCTAAAGTGAGCTGGCCTAACCATTGGAACCCTTACTTCAACTGGCCTATGCCTAGAACCCTAACCCTAACGCCAAGTGGCCTACCCGTAAGCATCCTAATGCTAGGGCGGGAATCCCTTCCCACAGCAAGCCTATTTCAGCGTGGCTAACCCATAGGAACCATAACCCAACTCCCCTTGGTCTAGCAATGGGAACCCTACCCCTTAGTCCAAAGGGCCTAGCTCGGGAAACCCTGACGCTGACGCCAAGTGGGCTAAGGAGCCCTAACGCCTATCCCTAACTCCAACTGACCTACTCAGAGGAACTTTAACCCAATTGGCGGGGAGCCCTACCTTTTGCAAGCCTAACTCTCCCCAAAATTAGCAAATTTCTCCTGCAATCATCCTCGAAATGTAATTCCGATGCACTGCTGGCCATTTGGGAGAGATCCCTTCTTGAAAAATGCTCTCCAGGAGACATTAGTTCCAGGTAACAGCAAGGCACGAATGTCTCCAGGGATCGTTCTCTAAATGCTATCACGATGCACCGCTGGTGATTTGGCAGAGATCCGTTCATGACAAGTCCTAGGCTTGAGACATTCACTCCAGATCACAGCTAGCTACTCATTGCTCCTCAAATCATCTTTCAAAATGCATTCGGATGAAAGCCTGGCATTACCGTTAACGAAAAATGCTGTTCATTTGACATTCCTTCCAGGTTACTGCTAGGGACGAAATTCTCGGGAATCTTCCTCAAGAAGTCAGAGGGATGCACTGCCGGCTACCTGGCAGAGAGCCCTTTCAGAAAATTGCTACAAATGAAAAATGCATTCCAGATCACAGCTAGGTGCAAATTTCTCCCGCAATCATCCTCCAAATGTCATTCATTCGGAGGCTCTGCTGGTCATTTGGCAGAGATCCGTTCGTGAAAATAGCTCAAGATGAAACATTCCAGATCAAAGCTTGGCACCAATGTCTCCAGGAATCGTCCCCCGAATGTCATTCGGAAGCCCTGCAGGTCATTTGGCAGCGATCCGTTGGTGAAAATATCATGTAGAAAAGCATTCCATGTCCCTGCTAGGGATGACTTTGCCCAAGGCAACTCGGACGCCTTGCTGCGCATTTGGGAGAGATCCATTCATGACAATTGCTAAACGTGAGCCATGAACTCCAGATCCCTACTTGGCACATATTTCTGCTGGAATCGTCCTCCAAATGGCTTTCGGGTGCACCACGGGCCATTTGGCAGAGATCCGTTCGTGAAAATAGCTAAACATGAGACAATCATTCTGGATCTCAGCTAGGACTAATTTCTCCTGGCATCGTCCTCCAAATGCCGTTCGGATGCAGTGCTGGGAAGTTGGCAGCGAACCCTTCTTGAACGTTGCTAAACATGAGCTCTTCAGTCCAGATCACTGCTTGGCAGGAATGTCTCATGGAATCGTCCTCCAAATGTCGTTACGATGCACTGCTTACCATTTCCAGAGATCCAGCCAGGACAATTCCTAAAAACGAACTATTCAGTCCAGGTCACAGCTAGACACGAATATGCCCTGGCATCGTCCTCCAAGAGCCAGTCGGATACGCTGCTGGGCATTGGGCAGCTACCATTCCTGAAAAATATTATTCACCTAGAAAAGCATTCCATGTCCCTGCTAGGGACGACTTTGTCCTAGAATCGACCTCCAAGTGCAAATCGGAGGCATTGCTGGTATTTGGCAGAGAGCCTCCCTGAAAATTGCTAAACATGAGACATTCACTTCACATCACTGCTAGCCACCAATTTCTCCTGGAATCATTCTCCAAATGCCTTTCGGATGCACTGCTTGCCATTTGGCAGAGCAGGAAAGAATTTTGCTTGCTTAATCTAGTTCGAGGACCGACCACTCCTAAATAATCAGGATAGTAGCCCAATGGCGCGAATATGAAGAGTCCCTGACAATTTGTCACAAGCACGGGTCACTAAGGATTTTCTCTTTCTTTGTAAGTTCCACGGAACCGATCTTTCCCTAATGCTCAGGACCTCTTTTAAACTGTTTGAAAATGAAAAGGCTCCGAGAAACGAGTCACCCGCAGGGATCACTAACGAGTTTTGTTTTGTTTGTAACGTTCATGATGCCCTCTCTTCCAAATGACCAAGAGAAACCTAGTGGCTTTTAGATGACGAGTCCGGGACAAAGTTTGTCTCAAGTGCTGTTCATTAATGACTTTCTCTCTAGTTCTCATTTTCCCTAACCGCTCTACTGCAAATGACAGTAAGGACAGACTCCTAAATGCTTTAAAAAAGGAGGCTTTCGGAAGTATTTGCCAAACCCCTAGTGGTCAAGAATGAGTTTAACCTTTCTTTAGGACAGGATCCTAAAAGCTGTAATGTGAAGATTCCGCGACAAATTGATCCCCCGCTAAGGTGAGCGAAGCGTTTTGCTTTGTTATTCATCTGCACGGAGCGAGCCTTCCAAATGAGGCCAGACTCCAAACTGTCTTAAGTTGAAGATTCCATAAGAAATGGCTCACAAGCACCGATCAGTAATGAGTTTCGCTTTCTTTTCAATGTCACCATGCGCTCCCTTCCAGATGATCTGGATAGACTCATAATGGCTTGAAGACTTGGATTCCGTGAGAAATTTCACAAAGCACTGATCACTACTGACTTTCTCTTGGTTTATCACTTTCACTGACCGATAAAGCCCATCTCTTCAGGACCCTCTCGTAACGCCTTTTAAATGAAGAGTCACAGATAACTTTTCCTCCAGCAATGATAAGTAATCAGGTTCTCTTTCTTTGCAGCTTTCTATGCCGAAGAATCAGGAGAGTAGTATGATGGCTTTAAGATGAAGGCTGCATGAAACATTTGAGGATGAGAAAAGAGTTTTGCCTTCTTTGTAATTCTCACCAGCCGATGTCTTCTTAACGATGAGGACAGACTCTCAAGGGCTGTAAGATGACGATTAAATGAGAAATTTGTCATAAGCATTCATTAATACTTCCTTTCCCTTTGTTTCTAATTTTCTCCAACCAATCGAGCCCACAAGCTCAGGACAGGATCCGGACAGCTTGAAAATGAAGATTCCATGAGAATTTTGTGCCCAGCCTTGATTAGGGCTGAGTTTTCCTTTCTTTGTACTTTTTACGAGCCCACGTCTTCTAATGGCACAAGACAGTTGGAGTTAAGCTGTGGGTAGGACGCCACGTCCTCAGGGTTATGGCTAGGCCACTTACAAGTGTGGTTCCTGTGTGCAGGCCACATGCAGTTAGAGTTAGGGAAGGGCAGAGCTCCCAGCCCTAGGTTAGCGTTCTCAGCGCTAGGGTTAGGGTTCATACGGGTAGGAATCCCGATCCTAGTGTTTCCTCGACCACAGGAAACGTAAGCCTCCGTGCAAGTGGCCTTCCCGTGGGAACCCTAATCCTAGGGTTCGGGCCTTACCCATAGACACCCTAAGGCAAGGATCCCCATCTGTAGGACCTCTATGCCTAAAGTGAGCTGGCCTAACCATTGGAACCCTTACTTCAACTGGCCTATGCCTAGAACCCTAACCCTAACGCCAAGTGGCCTACCCGTAAGCATCCTAATGCTAGGGCGGGAATCCCTTCCCACAGCAAGCCTATTTCAGCGTGGCTAACCCATAGGAACCATAACCCAACTCCCCTTGGTCTAGCAATGGGAACCCTACCCCTTAGTCCAAAGGGCCTAGCTCGGGAAACCCTGACGCTGACGCCAAGTGGGCTAAGGAGCCCTAACGCCTATCCCTAACTCCAACTGACCTACTCAGAGGAACTTTAACCCAATTGGCGGGGAGCCCTACCTTTTGCAAGCCTAACTCTCCCCAAAATTAGCAAATTTCTCCTGCAATCATCCTCCAAATGTAATTCCGATGCACTGCTGGCCATTTGGGAGAGATCCCTTCTTGAAAAGTGCTCTCCAGGAGACATTAGTTCCAGGTAACAGCAAGGCACGAATGTCCCCAGGGATCGTTCTCTAAATGCTATCACGATGCACCGCTGGTGATTTGGCAGAGATCCGTTCATGACAAGTCCTAGGCTTGAGACATTCACTCCAGATCACAGCTAGCTACTCATTGCTCCTCAAATCATCTTTCAAAACACATTCGGATGAAAGCCTGGCATTACCGTTAACGAAAAATGCTGTTCATTTGACATTCCTTCCAGGTTACTGCTAGGGACGAAATTCTCGGGAATCTTCCTCAAGAAGTCAGAGGGATGCACTGCCGGCTACCTGGCAGAGAGCCCTTTCAGAGAATTGCTACAAATGAAAAATGCATTCCAGATCACAGCTAGGTGCAAATTTCTCCCGCAATCATCCTCCAAATGTCATTCATTCGGAGGCTCTGCTGGTCATTTGGCAGAGATCCGTTCGTGAAAATAGCTCAAGATGAAACATTCCAGATCAAAGCTTGGCACCACTGTCTCCAGGAATCGTCCCCCGAATGTCATTCGGAAGCCCTGCAGGTCATTTGGCAGCGATCCGTTGGTGAAAATATCATGTAGAAAAGCATTCCATGTCCCTGCTAGGGATGACTTTGCCCAAGGCAACTCGGACGCCTTGCTGCGCATTTGGGAGAGATCCATTCATGACAATTGCTAAACGTGAGCCATGAACTCCAGATCCCTACTTGGCACATATTTCTGCTGGAATCGTCCTCCAAATGGCTTTCGGGTGCACCACGGGCCATTTGGCAGAGATCCGTTCGTGAAAATAGCTAAACATGAGACAATCATTCTGGATCTCAGCTAGGACTAATTTCTCCTGGCATCGTCCTCCAAATGCCGTTCGGATGCAGTGCTGGGAAGTTGGCAGCGAACCCTTCTTGAACGTTGCTAAACATGAGCTCTTCAGTCCAGATCACTGCTTGGCAGGAATGTCTCATGGAATCGTCCTCCAAATGTCGTTACGATGCACTGCTTACCATTTCCAGAGATCCAGCCAGGACAATTCCTAAAAACGAACTATTCAGTCCAGGTCACAGCTAGACACGAATATGCCCTGGCATCGTCCTCCAAGAGCCAGTCGGATACGCTGCTGGGCATTGGGCAGCTATCCATTCCTGAAAAATATTATTCACCTAGAAAAGCATTCCATGTCCCTGCTAGGGACGACTTTGTCCTAGAATCGACCTCCAAGTGCAAATCGGAGGCATTGCTGGTATTTGGCAGAGAGCCTTCCTGAAAATTGCTAAACATGAGACATTCACTTCACATCACTGCTAGCCACCAATTTCTCCTGGAATCATTCTCCAAATGCCTTTCGGATGCACTGCTTGCCATTTGGCAGAGCAGGAAAGAATTTTGCTTGCTTAATCTAGTTCGAGGACCGACCACTCCTAAATAATCAGGATAGTATAGGCGCGAATATGAAGAGTCCCTGACAATTTGTCACAAGCACGGGTCACTAAGGATTTTCTCTTTCTTTGTAAGTTCCACGGAACCGATCTTTCCCTAATGCTCAGGACCTCTTTTAAACTGTTTTAAAATGAAAAGGCTCCGAGAAACGAGTCACCCGCAGGGATCACTAACGAGTTTTGTTTTGTTTGTAACGTTCATGATGCCCTCTCTTCCAAATGACCAAGAGAAACCTAGTGGCTTTTAGATGACGAGTCCGTGACAAAGTTTGTCTCAAGTGCTCTTCATTAATGACTTTCTCTCTAGTTCTCATTTTCCCTAACCGCTCTACTGCAAATGACAGTAAGGACAGACTCCTAAATGCTTTAAAAAAGGAGGCTTTCAGAAGTATTTGCCAAACCCCTAGTGGTCAAGAATGAGTTTAACCTTTCTTTAGGACAGGATCCTAAAAGCTGTAATGTGAAGATTCCGCGACAAATTTATCCCCCGCTAAGGTGAGCGAAGCGTTTTGCTTTGTTATTCATCTGCACGGAGCGAGCCTTCCAAATGAGGCCAGACTCCAAACTCTCTTAAGTTGAAGATTCCATAAGAAATGGCTCACAAGCACCGATCAGTAATGAGTTTCGCTTTCTTTTCAATGTCACCATGCGCTCCCTTCCAGATGATCTGGATAGACTCATAATGGCTTGAAGACTTGGATTCCGTGAGAAATTTCACAAAGCACTGATCACTACTGACTTTCTCTTGGTTTATCACTTTCACTGACCGATAAAGCCCATCTCTTCAGGACCCTCTCGTAACGCCTTTTAAATGAAGAGTCACAGATAACTTTTCCTCCAGCAATGATAAGTAATCAGGTTCTCTTTCTTTGCAGCTTTCTATGCCGAAGAATCAGGAGAGTAGTATGATGGCTTTAAGATGAAGGCTGCATGAAACATTTGAGGATGAGAAAAGAGTTTTGCCTTCTTTGTAATTCTCACCAGCCGATCTCTTCTTAACGATGAGGACAGACTCTCAAGGGCTGTAAGATGACGATTAAATGAGAAATTTGTCATAAGCATTCATTAATACTTCCTTTCCCTTTGTTTCTAATTTTCTCCAACCAATCGAGCCCACAAGCTCAGGACAGGATCCGGACAGCTTGAAAATGAAGATTCCATGAGAATTTTGTGCCCAGCCTTGATTAGGGCTGAGTTTTCCTTTCTTTGTACTTTTTACGAGCCCACGTCTTCTAATGGCACAAGACAGTTGGAGTTAAGCTGTGGGTAGGATGCCACGTCCTCAGGGTTATGGCTAGGCCACTTACAAGTGTGGTTCCTGTGTGCAGGCCACATGCAGTTAGAGTTAGGGAAGGGCAGAGCTCCCAGCCCTAGGTTAGCGTTCTCAGCGCTAGGGTTAGGGTTCATACGGGTAGGAATCCCGATCCTAGTGTTTCCTCGACCACAGGAAACGTAAGCCTCTGTGCAAGTGGCCTTCCCGTGGGAACCCTAATCCTAGGGTTCGGGCCTTACCCATAGACACCCTAAGGCAAGGATCCCCATCTGTAGGACCTCTATGCCTAAAGTGAGCTGGCCTAACCATTGGAACCCTTACTTCAACTGGCCTATGCCTAGAACCCTAACCCTAACGCCAAGTGGCCTACCCGTAAGCATCCTAATGCTAGGGCGGGAATCCCTTCCCACAGCAAGCCTATTTCAGCGTGGCTAACCCATAGGAACCATAACCCAACTCCCCTTGGTCTAGCAATGGGAACCCTACCCCTTAGTCCAAAGGGCCTAGCTCGGGAAACCCTGACGCTGACGCCAAGTGGGCTAAGGAGCCCTAACGCCTATCCCTAACTCCAACTGACCTACTCAGAGGAACTTTAACCCAATTGGCGGGGAGCCCTACCTTTTGCAAGCCTAACTCTCCCCAAAATTAGCAAATTTCTCCTGCAATCATCCTCCAAATGTAATTCCGATGCACTGCTGGCCATTTGGGAGAGATCCCTTCTTGAAAAATGCTCTCCAGGAGACATTAGTTCCAGGTAACAGCAAGGCACGAATGTCTCCAGGGATCGTTCTCTAAATGCTATCACGATGCACCGCTGGTGATTTGGCAGAGATCCGTTCATGACAAGTCCTAGGCTTGAGACATTCACTCCAGATCACAGCTAGCTACTCATTGCTCCTCAAATCATCTTTCAAAATGCATTCGGATGAAAGCCTGGCATTACCGTTAACGAAAAATGCTGTTCATTTGACATTCCTTCCAGGTTACTGCTAGGGACGAAATTCTCGGGAATCTTCCTCAAGAAGTCAGAGGGATGCACTGCCGGCTACCTGGCAGAGAGCCCTTTCAGAGAATTGCTACAAATGAAAAATGCATTCCAGATCACAGCTAGGTGCAAATTTCTCCCGCAATCATCCTCCAAATGTCATTCATTCAGAGGCTCTGCTGGTCATTTGGCAGAGATCCATTCGTGAAAATAGCTCAAGATGAAACATTCCAGATCAAAGCTTGGCACCAATGTCTCCAGGAATCGTCCCCCGAATGTCATTCGGAAGCCCTGCAGGTCATTTGGCAGCGATCCGTTGGTGAAAATATCATGTAGAAAAGCATTCCATGTCCCTGCTAGGGATGACTTTGCCCAAGGCAACTCGGACGCCTTGCTGCGCATTTGGGAGAGATCCATTCATGACAATTGCTAAACGTGAGCCATGAACTCCAGATCCCTACTTGGCACATATTTCTGCTGGAATCGTCCTCCAAATGGCTTTCGGGTGCACCACGGGCCATTTGGCAGAGATCCGTTCGTGAAAATAGCTAAACATGAGACAATCATTCTGGATCTCAGCTAGGACTAATTTCTCCTGGCATCGTCCTCCAAATGCCGTTCGGATGCAGTGCTGGGAAGTTGGCAGCGAACCCTTCTTGAACGTTGCTAAACATGAGCTCTTCAGTCCAGATCACTGCTTGGCAGGAATGTCTCATGGAATCGTCCTCCAAATGTCGTTACGATGCACTGCTTACCATTTCCAGAGATCCAGCCAGGACAATTCCTAAAAACGAACTATTCAGTCCAGGTCACAGCTAGACACGAATATGCCCTGGCATCGTCCTCCAAGAGCCAGTCGGATACGCTGCTGGGCATTGGGCAGCTATCCACTCCTGAAAAATATTATTCACCTAGAGAAGCATTCCATGTCCCTGCTAGGGACGACTTTGTCCTAGAATCGACCTCCAAGTGCAAATCGGAGGCATTGCTGGTATTTGGCAGAGAGCCTTCCTGAAAATTGCTAAACATGAGACATTCACTTCAGATCACTGCTAGCCACCAATTTCTCCTGGAAGCATTCTCCAAATGCCTTTCGGATGCACTGCTTGCCATTTGGCAGAGCAGGAAAGAATTTTGCTTGCTTAATCTAGTTCGAGGACCGACCACTCCTAAATAATCAGGATAGTAGCCCAATGGCGCGAATATGAAGAGTCCCTGACAATTTGTCACAAGCACGGGTCACTAAGGATTTTCTCTTTCTTTGTAAGTTCCACGGAACCGATCTTTCCCTAATGCTCAGGACCTCTTTTAAACTGTTTGAAAATGAAAAGGCTCCGAGAAACGAGTCACCCGCAGGGATCACTAACGAGTTTTGTTTTGTTTGTAACGTTCATGATGCCCTCTCTTCCAAATGACCAAGAGAAACCTAGTGGCTTTTAGATGACGAGTCCGGGACAAAGTTTGTCTCAAGTGCTGTTCGTTAATGACTTTCTCTCTAGTTCTCATTTTCCCTAACCGCTCTACTGCAAATGACAGTAAGGACAGACTCCTAAATGCTTTAAAAAAGGAGGTTTTCAGAAGTATTTGCCAAACCCCTAGTGGTCAAGAATGAGTTTAACCTTTCTTTAGGACAGGATCCTAAAAGCTGTAATGTGAAGATTCCGCGACAAATTTATCCCCCGCTAAGGTGAGCGAAGCGTTTTGCTTTGTTATTCATCTGCACGGAGCGAGCCTTCCAAATGAGGCCAGACTCCAAACTGTCTTAAGTTGAAGATTCCATAAGAAATGGCTCACAAGCACCGATCAGTAATGAGTTTCGCTTTCTTTTCAATGTCACCATGCGCTCCCTTCCAGATGATCTGGATAGACTCATAATGGCTTGAAGACTTGGATTCCGTGAGAAATTTCACAAAGCACTGATCACTACTGACTTTCTCTTGGTTTATCACTTTCACTGACCGATAAAGCCCATCTCTTCAGGACCCTCTCGTAACGCCTTTTAAATGAAGAGTCACAGATAACTTTTCCTCCAGCAATGATAAGTAATCAGGTTCTCTTTCTTTGCAGCTTTCTATGCCGAAGAATCAGGAGAGTAGTATGATGGCTTTAAGATGAAGGCTGCATGAAACATTTGAGGATGAGAAAAGAGTTTTGCCTTCTTTGTAATTCTCACCAGCCGATCTCTTCTTAACGATGAGGACAGACTCTCAAGGGCTGTAAGATGACGATTAAATGAGAAATTTGTCATAAGCATTCATTAATACTTCCTTTCCCTTTGTTTCTAATTTTCTCCAACCAATCGAGCCCACAAGCTCAGGACAGGATCCGGACAGCTTGAAAATGAAGATTCCATGAGAATTTTGTGCCCAGCCTTGATTAGGGCTGAGTTTTCCTTTCTTTGTACTTTTTACGAGCCCACGTCTTCTAATGGCACAAGACAGTTGGAGTTAAGCTGTGGGTAGGACGCCACGTCCTCAGGGTTATGGCTAGGCCACTTACAAGTGTGGTTCCTGTGTGCAGGCCACATGCAGTTAGAGTTAGGGAAGGGCAGAGCTCCCAGCCCTAGGTTAGCGTTCTCAGCGCTAGGGTTAGGGTTCATACGGGTAGGAATCCCGATCCTAGTGTTTCCTCGACCACAGGAAACGTAAGCCTCCATGCAAGTGGCCTTCCCGTGGGAACCCTAATCCTAGGGTTCGGGCCTTACCCATAGACACCCTAAGGCAAGGATCCCCATCTGTAGGACCTCTATGCCTAAAGTGAGCTGGCCTAACCATTGGAACCCTTACTTCAACTGGCCTATGCCTAGAACCCTAACCCTAACGCCAAGTGGCCTACCCGTAAGCATCCTAATGCTAGGGCGGGAATCCCTTCCCACAGCAAGCCTATTTCAGCGTGGCTAACCCATAGGAACCATAACCCAACTCCCCTTGGTCTAGCAATGGGAACCCTACCCCTTAGTCCAAAGGGCCTAGCTCGGGAAACCCTGACGCTGACGCCAAGTGGGCTAAGGAGCCCTAACGCCTATCCCTAACTCCAACTGACCTACTCAGAGGAACTTTAACCCAATTGGCGGGGAGCCCTACCTTTTGCAAGCCTAACTCTCCCCAAAATTAGCAAATTTCTCGTGCAATCATCCTCCAAATGTAATTCCGATGCACTGCTGGCCATTTGGGAGAGATCCCTTCTTGAAAAATGCTCTCCAGGAGACATTAGTTCCAGGTAACAGCAAGGCACGAATGTCTCCAGGGATCGTTCTCTAAATGCTATCACGATGCACCGCTGGTGATTTGGCAGAGATCCGTTCAGGACAAGTCCTAGGCTTGAGACATTCACTCCAGATCACAGCTAGCTACTCATTGCTCCTCAAATCATCTTTCAAAATGCATTCGGATGAAAGCCTGGCATTACCGTTAACGAAAAATGCTGTTCATTTGACATTCCTTCCAGGTTACTGCTAGGGACGAAATTCTCGGGAATCTTCCTCAAGAAGTCAGAGGGATGCACGGCCGGCTACCTGGCAGAGAGCCCTTTCAGAAAATTGCTACAAATGAAAAATGCATTCCAGATCACAGCTAGGTGCAAATTTCTCCCGCAATCATCCTCCAAATGTCATTCATTCGGAGGCTCTGCTGGTCATTTGGCAGAGATCCGTTCGTGAAAATAGCTCAAGATGAAACATTCCAGATCAAAGCTTGGCACCAATGTCTCCAGGAATCGTCCCCCGAATGTCATTCGGAAGCCCTGCAGGTCATTTGGCAGCGATCCGTTGGTGAAAATATCATGTAGAAAAGCATTCCATGTCCCTGCTAGGGATGACTTTGCCCAAGGCAACTCGGACGCCTTGCTGCGCATTTGGGAGAGATCCATTCATGACAATTGCTAAACGTGAGCCATGAACTCCAGATCCCTACTTGGCACATATTTCTGCTGGAATCGTCCTCCAAATGGCTTTCGGGTGCACCACGGGCCATTTGGCAGAGATCCGTTCGTGAAAATAGCTAAACATGAGACAATCATTCTGGATCTCAGCTAGGACTAATTTCTCCTGGCATCGTCCTCCAAATGCCGTTCGGATGCAGTGCTGGGAAGTTGGCAGCGAACCCTTCTTGAACGTTGCTAAACATGAGCTCTTCAGTCCAGATCACTGCTTGGCAGGAATGTCTCATGGAATCGTCCTCCAAATGTCGTTACGATGCACTGCTTACCATTTCCAGAGATCCAGCCAGGACAATTCCTAAAAACGAACTATTCAGTCCAGGTCACAGCTAGACACGAATATGCCCTGGCATCGTCCTCCAAGAGCCAGTCGGATACGCTGCTGGGCATTGGGCAGCTATCCACTCCTGAAAAATATTATTCACCTAGAAAAGCATTCCATGTCCCTGCTAGGGACGACTTTGTCCTAGAATCGACCTCCAAGTGCAAATCGGAGGCATTGCTGGTATTTGGCAGAGAGCCTTCCTGAAAATTGCTAAACATGAGACATTCACTTCAGATCACTGCTAGCCACCAATTTCTCCTGGAAGCATTCTCCAAATGCCTTTCGGATGCACTGCTTGCCATTTGGCAGAGCAGGAAAGAATTTTGCTTGCTTAATCTAGTTCGAGGACCGACCACTCCTAAATAATCAGGATAGTAGCCCAATGGCGCGAATATGAAGAGTCCCTGACAATTTGTCACAAGCACGGGTCACTAAGGATTTTCTCTTTCTTTGTAAGTTCCACGGAACCGATCTTTCCCTAATGCTCAGGACCTCTTTTAAACTGTTTGAAAATGAAAAGGCTCCGAGAAACGAGTCACCCGCAGGGATCACTAACGAGTTTTGTTTTGTTTGTAACGTTCATGATGCCCTCTCTTCCAAATGACCAAGAGAAACCTAGTGGCTTTTAGATGACGAGTCCGGGACAAAGTTTGTCTCAAGTGCTGTTCATTAATGACTTTCTCTCTAGTTCTCATTTTCCCTAACCGCTCTACTGCAAATGACAGTAAGGACAGACTCCTAAATGCTTTAAAAAAGGAGGCTTTCAGAAGTATTTGCCAAACCCCTAGTGGTCAAGAATGAGTTTAACCTTTCTTTAGGACAGGATCCTAAAAGCTGTAATGTGAAGATTCCGCGACAAATTTATCCCCCGCTAAGGTGAGCGAAGCGTTTTGCTTTGTTATTCATCTGCACGGAGCGAGCCTTCCAAATGAGGCCAGACTCCAAACTGTCTTAAGTTGAAGATTCCATAAGAAATGGCTCACAAGCACCGATCAGTAATGAGTTTCGCTTTCTTTTCAATGTCACCATGCGCTCCCTTCCAGATGATCTGGATAGACTCATAATGGCTTGAAGACTTGGATTCCGTGAGAAATTTCACAAAGCACTGATCACTACTGACTTTCTCTTGGTTTATCACTTTCACTGACCGATAAAGCCCATCTCTTCAGGACCCTCTCGTAACGCCTTTTAAATGAAGAGTCACAGATAACTTTTCCTCCAGCAATGATAAGTAATCAGGTTCTCTTTCTTTGCAGCTTTCTATGCCGAAGAATCAGGAGAGTAGTATGATGGCTTTAAGATGAAGGCTGCATGAAACATTTGAGGATGAGAAAAGAGTTTTGCCTTCTTTGTAATTCTCACCAGCCGATCTCTTCTTAACGATGAGGACAGACTCTCAAGGGCTGTAAGATGACGATTAAATGAGAAATTTGTCATAAGCATTCATTAATACTTCCTTTCCCTTTGTTTCTAATTTTCTCCAACCAATCGAGCCCACAAGCTCAGGACAGGATCCGGACAGCTTGAAAATGAAGATTCCATGAGAATTTTGTGCCCAGCCTTGATTAGGGCTGAGTTTTCCTTTCTTTGTACTTTTTACGAGCCCACGTCTTCTAATGGCACAAGACAGTTGGAGTTAAGCTGTGGGTAGGACGCCACGTCCTCAGGGTTATGGCTAGGCCACTTACAAGTGTGGTTCCTGTGTGCAGGCCACATGCAGTTAGAGTTAGGGAAGGGCAGAGCTCCCAGCCCTAGGTTAGCGTTCTCAGCGCTAGGGTTAGGGTTCATACGGGTAGGAATCCCGATCCTAGTGTTTCCTCGACCACAGGAAACGTAAGCCTCCGTGCAAGTGGCCTTCCCGTGGGAACCCTAATCCTAGGGTTCGGGCCTTACCCATAGACACCCTAAGGCAAGGATCCCCATCTGTAGGACCTCTATGCCTAAAGTGAGCTGGCCTAACCATTGGAACCCTTACTTCAACTGGCCTATGCCTAGAACCCTAACCCTAACGCCAAGTGGCCTACCCGTAAGCATCCTAATGCTAGGGCGGGAATCCCTTCCCACAGCAAGCCTATTTCAGCGTGGCTAACCCATAGGAACCATAACCCAACTCCCCTTGGTCTAGCAATGGGAACCCTACCCCTTAGTCCAAAGGGCCTAGCTCGGGAAACCCTGACGCTGACGCCAAGTGGGCTAAGGAGCCCTAACGCCTATCCCTAACTCCAACTGACCTACTCAGAGGAACTTTAACCCAATTGGTGGGGAGCCCTACCTTTTGCAAGCCTAACTCTCCCCAAAATTAGCAAATTTCTCGTGCAATCATCCTCCAAATGTAATTCCGATGCACTGCTGGCCATTTGGGAGAGATCCCTTCTTGAAAAATGCTCTCCAGGAGACATTAGTTCCAGGTAACAGCAAGGCACGAATGTCTCCAGGGATCGTTCTCTAAATGCTATCACGATGCACCGCTGGTGATTTGGCAGAGATCCGTTCAGGACAAGTCCTAGGCTTGAGACATTCACTCCAGATCACAGCTAGCTACTCATTGCTCCTCAAATCATCTTTCAAAATGCATTCGGATGAAAGCCTGGCATTACCGTTAACGAAAAATGCTGTTCATTTGACATTCCTTCCAGGTTACTGCTAGGGACGAAATTCTCGGGAATCTTCCTCAAGAAGTCAGAGGGATGCACGGCCGGCTACCTGGCAGAGAGCCCTTTCAGAAAATTGCTACAAATGAAAAATGCATTCCAGATCACAGCTAGGTGCAAATTTCTCCCGCAATCATCCTCCAAATGTCATTCATTCGGAGGCTCTGCTGGTCATTTGGCAGAGATCCGTTCGTGAAAATAGCTCAAGATGAAACATTCCAGATCAAAGCTTGGCACCAATGTCTCCAGGAATCGTCCCCCGAATGTCATTCGGAAGCCCTGCAGGTCATTTGGCAGCGATCCGTTGGTGAAAATATCATGTAGAAAAGCATTCCATGTCCCTGCTAGGGATGACTTTGCCCAAGGCAACTCGGACGCCTTGCTGCGCATTTGGGAGAGATCCATTCATGACAATTGCTAAACGTGAGCCATGAACTCCAGATCCCTACTTGGCACATATTTCTGCTGGAATCGTCCTCCAAATGGCTTTCGGGTGCACCACGGGCCATTTGGCAGAGATCCGTTCGTGAAAATAGCTAAACATGAGACAATCATTCTGGATCTCAGCTAGGACTAATTTCTCCTGGCATCGTCCTCCAAATGCCGTTCGGATGCAGTGCTGGGAAGTTGGCAGCGAACCCTTCTTGAACGTTGCTAAACATGAGCTCTTCAGTCCAGATCACTGCTTGGCAGGAATGTCTCATGGAATCGTCCTCCAAATGTCGTTACGATGCACTGCTTACCATTTCCAGAGATCCAGCCAGGACAATTCCTAAAAACGAACTATTCAGTCCAGGTCACAGCTAGACACGAATATGCCCTGGCATCGTCCTCCAAGAGCCAGTCGGATACGCTGCTGGGCATTGGGCAGCTATCCATTCCTGAAAAATATTATTCACCTAGAAAAGCATTCCATGTCCCTGCTAGGGACGACTTTGTCCTAGAATCGACCTCCAAGTGCAAATCGGAGGCATTGCTGGTATTTGGCAGAGAGCCTTCCTGAAAATTGCTAAACATGAGACATTCACTTCACATCACTGCTAGCCACCAATTTCTCCTGGAATCATTCTCCAAATGCCTTTCGGATGCACTGCTTGCCATTTGGCAGAGCAGGAAAGAATTTTGCTTGCTTAATCTAGTTCGAGGACCGACCACTCCTAAATAATCAGGATAGTAGCCCAATGGCGCGAATATGAAGAGTCCCTGACAATTTGTCACAAGCACGGGTCACTAAGGATTTTCTCTTTCTTTGTAAGTTCCACGGAACCGATCTTTCCCTAATGCTCAGGACCTCTTTTAAACTGTTTTAAAATGAAAAGGCTCCGAGAAACGAGTCACCCGCAGGGATCACTAACGAGTTTTGTTTTGTTTGTAACGTTCATGATGCCCTCTCTTCCAAATGACCAAGAGAAACCTAGTGGCTTTTAGATGACAAGTCCGTGACAAAGTTTGTCTCAAGTGCTGTTCATTAATGACTTTCTCTCTAGTTCTCATTTTCCCTAACCGCTCTACTGCAAATGACAGTAAGGACAGACTCCTAAATGCTTTAAAAAAGGAGGCTTTCAGAAGTATTTGCCAAACCCCTAGTGGTCAAGAATGAGTTTAACCTTTCTTTAGGACAGGATCCTAAAAGCTGTAATGTGAAGATTCCGCGACAAATTTATCCCCCGCTAAGGTGAGCGAAGCGTTTTGCTTTGTTATTCATCTGCACGGAGCGAGCCTTCCAAATGAGGCCAGACTCCAAACTGTCTTAAGTTGAAGATTCCATAAGAAATGGCTCACAAGCACCGATCAGTAATGAGTTTCGCTTTCTTTTCAATGTCACCATGCGCTCCCTTCCAGATGATCTGGATAGACTCATAATGGCTTGAAGACTTGGATTCCGTGAGAAATTTCACAAAGCACTGATCACTACTGACTTTCTCTTGGTTTATCACTTTCACTGACCGATAAAGCCCATCTCTTCAGGACCCTCTCGTAACGCCTTTTAAATGAAGAGTCACAGATAACTTTTCCTCCAGCAATGATAAGGAATCAGGTTCTCTTTCTTTGCAGCTTTCTATGCCGAAGAATCAGGAGAGTAGTATGATGGCTTTAAGATGAAGGCTGCATGAAACATTTGAGGATGAGAAAAGAGTTTTGCCTTCTTTGTAATTCTCACCAGCCGATCTCTTCTTAACGATGAGGACAGACTCTCAAGGGCTGTAAGATGACGATTAAATGAGAAATTTGTCATAAGCATTCATTAATACTTCCTTTCCCTTTGTTTCTAATTTTCTCCAACCAATCGAGCCCACAAGCTCAGGACAGGATCCGGACAGCTTGAAAATGAAGATTCCATGAGAATTTTGTGCCCAGCCTTGATTAGGGCTGAGTTTTCCTTTCTTTGTACTTTTTACGAGCCCACGTCTTCTAATGGCACAAGACAGTTGGAGTTAAGCTGTGGGTAGGACGCCACGTCCTCAGGGTTATGGCTAGGCCACTTACAAGTGTGGTTCCTGTGTGCAGGCCACATGCAGTTAGAGTTAGGGAAGGGCAGAGCTCCCAGCCCTAGGTTAGCGTTCTCAGCGCTAGGGTTAGGGTTCATACGGGTAGGAATCCCGATCCTAGTGTTTCCTCGACCACAGGAAACGTAAGCCTCCGTGCAAGTGGCCTTCCCGTGGGAACCCTAATCCTAGGGTTCGGGCCTTACCCATAGACACCCTAAGGCAAGGATCCCCATCTGTAGGACCTCTATGCCTAAAGTGAGCTGGCCTAACCATTGGAACCCTTACTTCAACTGGCCTATGCCTAGAACCCTAACCCTAACGCCAAGTGGCCTACCCGTAAGCATCCTAATGCTAGGGCGGGAATCCCTTCCCACAGCAAGCCTATTTCAGCGTGGCTAACCCATAGGAACCATAACCCAACTCCCCTTGGTCTAGCAATGGGAACCCTACCCCTTAGTCCAAAGGGCCTAGCTCGTGAAACCCTGATGCTGACGCCAAGTGGGCTAAGGAGCCCTAACGCCTATCCCTAACTCCAACTGACCTACTCAGAGGAACTTTAACCCAATTGGCGGGGAGCCCTACCTTTTGCAAGCCTAACTCTCCCCAAAATTAGCAAATTTCTCCTGCAATCATCCTCCAAATGTAATTCCGATGCACTGCTGGCCATTTGGGAGACATCCCTTCTTGAAAAATGCTCTCCAGGAGACATTAGTTCCAGGTAACAGCAAGGCACGAATGTCTCCAGGGATCGTTCTCTAAATGCTATCACGATGCACCGCTGGTGATTTGGCAGAGATCCGTTCATGACAAGTCCTAGGCTTGAGACATTCACTCCAGATCACAGCTAGCTACTCATTGCTCCTCAAATCATCTTTCAAAATGCATTCGGATGAAAGCCTGGCATTACCGTTAACGAAAAATGCTGTTCATTTGACATTCCTTCCAGGTTACTGCTAGGGACGAAATTCTTGGGAATCTTCCTCAAGAAGTCAGAGGGATGCACGGCCGGCTACCTGGCAGAGAGCCCTTTCAGAAAATTGCTACAAATGAAAAATGCATTCCAGATCACAGCTAGGTGCAAATTTCTCCCGCAATCATCCTCCAAATGTCATTCATTCGGAGGCTCTGCTGGTCATTTGGCAGAGATCCGTTCGTGAAAATAGCTCAAGATGAAACATTCCAGATCAAAGCTTGGCACCAATGTCTCCAGGAATCATCCCCCGAATGTCATTCGGAAGCCCTGCAGGTCATTTGGCAGCGATCCATTGGTGAAAATATCATGTAGAAAAGCATTCCATGTCCCTGCTAGGGATGACTTTGCCCAAGGCAACTCGGACGCCTTGCTGCGCATTTGGGAGAGATCCATTCATGACAATTGCTAAACGTGAGCCATGAACTCCAGATCCCTACTTGGCACATATTTCTGCTGGAATCGTCCTCCAAATGGCTTTCGGGTGCACCACGGGCCATTTGGCAGAGATCCGTTCGTGAAAATAGCTAAACATGAGACAATCATTCTGGATCTCAGCTAGGACTAATTTCTCCTGGCATCGTCCTCCAAATGCCGTTCGGATGCGGTGCTGGGAAGTTGGCAGCGAACCCTTCTTGAACGTTGCTAAACATGAGCTCTTCAGTCCAGATCACTGCTTGGCAGGAATGTCTCATGGAATCGTCCTCCACATGTCGTTACGATGCACTGCTTACCATTTCCAGAGATCCAGCCAGGACAATTCCTAAAAACGAACTATTCAGTCCAGGTCACAGCTAGACACGAATATGCCCTGGCATCGTCCTCCAAGAGCCAGTCGGATACGCTGCTGGGCATTGGGCAGCTATCCAGTCCTGAAAAATATTATTCACCTAGAAAAGCATTCCATGTCCCTGCTAGGGACGACTTTGTCCTAGAATCGACCTCCAAGTGCAAATCGGAGGCATTGCTGGTATTTGGCAGAGACCCTTCCTGAAAATTGCTAAACATGAGACATTCACTTCACATCACTGCTAGCCACCAATTTCTCCTGGAATCATTCTCCAAATGCCTTTCGGATGCACTGCTTGCCATTTGGCAGAGCAGGAAAGAATTTTGCTTGCTTAATCTAGTTCGAGGACCGACCACTCCTAAATAATCAGGATAGTATAGGCGCGAATATGAAGAGTCCCTGACAATTTGTCACAAGCACGGGTCACTAAGGATTTTCTCTTTCTTTGTAAGTTCCACGGAACCGATCTTTCCCTAATGCTCAGGACCTCTTTTAAACTGTTTGAAAATGAAAAGGCTCCGAGAAACGAGTCACCCGCAGGGATCACTAACGAGTTTTGTTTTGTTTGTAACGTTCATGATGCCCTCTCTTCCAAATGACCAAGAGAAACCTAGTGGCTTTTAGATGACGAGTCCGGGACAAAGTTTGTCTCAAGTGCTGTTCATTAATGACTTTCTCTCTAGTTCTCATTTTCCCTAACCGCTCTACTGCAAATGACAGTAAGGACAGACTCCTAAATGCTTTAAAAAAGGAGGCTTTCAGAAGTTTTTGCCAAACCCCTAGTGGTCAAGAATGAGTTTAACCTTTCTTTAGGACAGGATCCTAAAAGCTGTAATGTGAAGATTCCGCGACAAATTTATCCCCCGCTAAGGTGAGCGAAGCGTTTTGCTTTGTTATTCATCTGCACGGAGCGAGCCTTCCAAATGAGGCCAGACTCCAAACTGTCTTAAGTTGAAGATTCCATAAGAAATGGCTCACAAGCACCGATCAGTAATGAGTTTCGCTTTCTTTTCAATGTCACCATGCGCTCCCTTCCAGATGATCTGGATAGACTCATAATGGCTTGAAGACTTGGATTCCGTGAGAAATTTCACAAAGCACTGATCACTACTGACTTTCTCTTGGTTTATCACTTTCACTGACCGATAAAGCCCATCTCTTCAGGACCCTCTCGTAACGCCTTTTAAATGAAGAGTCCCAGATAACTTTTCCTCCAGCAATGATAAGTAATCAGGTTCTCTTTCTTTGCAGCTTTCTATGCCGAAGAATCAGGAGAGTAGTATGATGGCTTTAAGATGAAGGCTGCATGAAACATTTGAGGATGAGAAAAGAGTTTTGCCTTCTTTGTAATTCTCACCAGCCGATCTCTTCTTAACGATGAGGACAGACTCTCAAGGGCTGTAAGATGACGATTAAATGAGAAATTTGTCATAAGCATTCATTAATACTTCCTTTCCCTTTGTTTCTAATTTTCTCCAACCAATCGAGCCCACAAGCTCAGGACAGGATCCGGACAGCTTGAAAATGAAGATTCCATGAGAATTTTGTGCCCAGCCTTGATTAGGGCTGAGTTTTCCTTTCTTTGTACTTTTTACGAGCCCACGTCTTCTAATGGCACAAGACAGTTGGAGTTAAGCTGTGGGTAGGACGCCACGTCCTCAGGGTTATGGCTAGGCCACTTACAAGTGTGGTTCCTGTGTGCAGGCCACATGCAGTTAGAGTTAGGGAAGGGCAGAGCTCCCAGCCCTAGGTTAGCGTTCTCAGCGCTAGGGTTAGGGTTCATACGGGTAGGAATCCCGATCCTAGTGTTTCCTCGACCACAGGAAACGTAAGCCTCCGTGCAAGTGGCCTTCCCGTGGGAACCCTAATCCTAGGGTTCGGGCCTTACCCATAGACACCCTAAGGCAAGGATCCCCATCTGTAGGACCTCTATGCCTAAAGTGAGCTGGCCTAACCATTGGAACCCTTACTTCAACTGGCCTATGCCTAGAACCCTAACCCTAACGCCAAGTGGCCTACCCGTAAGCATCCTAATGCTAGGGCGGGAATCCCTTCCCACAGCAAGCCTATTTCAGCGTGGCTAACCCATAGGAACCATAACCCAACTCCCCTTGGTCTAGCAATGGGAACCCTACCCCTTAGTCCAAAGGGCCTAGCTCGGGAAACCCTGACGCTGACGCCAAGTGGGCTAAGGAGCCCTAACGCCTATCCCTAACTCCAACTGACCTACTCAGAGGAACTTTAACCCAATTGGCGGGGAGCCCTACCTTTTGCAAGCCTAACTCTCCCCAAAATTAGCAAATTTCTCCTGCAATCATCCTCCAAATGTAATTCCGATGCACTGCTGGCCATTTGGGAGACATCCCTTCTTGAAAAATGCTCTCCAGGAGACATTAGTTCCAGGTAACAGCAAGGCACGAATGTCTCCAGGGATCGTTCTCTATATGCTATCACGATGCACCGCTGGTGATTTGGCAGAGATCCGTTCATGACAAGTCCTAGGCTTGAGACATTCACTCCAGATCACAGCTAGCTACTCATTGCTCCTCAAATCATCTTTCAAAATGCATTCGGATGAAAGCCTGGCATTACCGTTAATGAAAAATGCTGTTCATTTGACATTCCTTCCAGGTTACTGCTAGGGACGAAATTCTCGGGAATCTTCCTCAAGAAGTCAGAGGGATGCACGGCCGGCTACCTGGCAGAGAGCCCTTTCAGAAAATTGCTACAAATGAAAAATGCATTCCAGATCACAGCTAGGTGCAAATTTCTCCCGCAATCATCCTCCAAATGTCATTCATTCGGAGGCTCTGCTGGTCATTTGGCAGAGATCCGTTCGTGAAAATAGCTCAAGATGAAACATTCCAGATCAAAGCTTGGCACCAATGTCTCCAGGAATCGTCCCCCGAATGTCATTCGGAAGCCCTGCAGGTCATTTGGCAGCGATCCGTTGGTGAAAATATCATGTAGAAAAGCATTCCATGTCCCTGCTAGGGATGACTTTGCCCAAGGCAACTCGGACGCCTTGCTGCGCATTTGGGAGAGATCCATTCATGACAATTGCTAAACGTGAGCCATGAACTCCAGATCCCTACTTGGCACATATTTCTGCTGGAATCGTCCTCCAAATGGCTTTCGGGTGCACCACGGGCCATTTGGCAGAGATCCGTTCGTGAAAATAGCTAAACATGAGACAATCATTCTGGATCTCAGCTAGGACTAATTTCTCCTGGCATCGTCCTCCAAATGCCGTTCGGATGCGGTGCTGGGAAGTTGGCAGCGAACCCTTCTTGAACGTTGCTAAACATGAGCTCTTCAGTCCAGATCACTGCTTGGCAGGAATGTCTCATGGAATCGTCCTCCAAATGTCGTTACGATGCACTGCTTACCATTTCCAGAGATCCAGCCAGGACAATTCCTAAAAACGAACTATTCAGTCCAGGTCACAGCTAGACACGAATATGCCCTGGCATCGTCCTCCAAGAGCCAGTCGGATACGCTGCTGGGCATTGGGCAGCTATCCAGTCCTGAAAAATATTATTCACCTAGAAAAGCATTCCATGTCCCTGCTAGGGACGACTTTGTCCTAGAATCGACCTCCAAGTGCAAATCGGAGGCATTGCTGGTATTTGGCAGAGAGCCTTCCTGAAAATTGCTAAACATGAGACATTCACTTCACATCACTGCTAGCCACCAATTTCTCCTGGAATCATTCTCCAAATGCCTTTCGGATGCACTGCTTGCCATTTGGCAGAGCAGGAAAGAATTTTGCTTGCTTAATCTAGTTCGAGGACCGACCACTCCTAAATAATCAGGATAGTAGCCCAATGGCGCGAATATGAAGAGTCCCTGACAATTTGTCACAAGCACGGGTCACTAAGGATTTTCTCTTTCTTTGTAAGTTCCACGGAACCGATCTTTCCCGAATGCTCAGGACCTCTTTTAAACTGTTTTAAAATGAAAAGGCTCCGAGAAACGAGTCACCCGCAGGGATCACTAACGAGTTTTGTTTTGTTTGTAACGTTCATGATGCCCTCTCTTCCAAATGACCAAGAGAAACCTAGTGGCTTTTAGATGACAAGTCCGTGAGAAAGTTTGTCTCAAGTGCTGTTCATTAATGACTTTCTCTCTAGTTCTCATTTTCCCTAACCGCTCTACTGCAAATGACAGTAAGGACAGACTCCTAAATGCTTTAAAAAAGGAGGCTTTCAGAAGTATTTGCCAAACCCCTAGTGGTCAAGAATGAGTTTAACCTTTCTTTAGGACAGGATCCTAAAAGCTGTAATGTGAAGATTCCGCGACAAATTTATCCCCCGCTAAGGTGAGCGAAGCGTTTTGCTTTGTTATTCATCTGCACGGAGCGAGCCTTCCAAATGAGGCCAGACTCCAAACTCTCTTAAGTTGAAGATTCCATAAGAAATGGCTCACAAGCACCGATCAGTAATGAGTTTCGCTTTCTTTTCAATGTCACCATGCGCTCCCTTCCAGATGATCTGGATAGACTCATAATGGCTTGAAGACTTGGATTCCGTGAGAAATTTCACAAAGCACTGATCACTACTGACTTTCTCTTGGTTTATCACTTTCACTGACCGATAAAGCCCATCTCTTCAGGACCCTCTCGTAACGCCTTTTAAATGAAGAGTCACAGATAACTTTTCCTCCAGCAATGATAAGTAATCAGGTTCTCTTTCTTTGCAGCTTTCTATGCCGAAGAATCAGGAGAGTAGTATGATGGCTTTAAGATGAAGGCTGCATGAAACATTTGAGGATGAGAAAAGAGTTTTGCCTTCTTTGTAATTCTCACCAGCCGATCTCTTCTTAACGATGAGGACAGACTCTCAAGGGCTGTAAGATGACGATTAAATGAGAAATTTGTCATAAGCATTCATTAACACTTCCTTTCCCTTTGTTTCTAATTTTCTCCAACCAATCGAGCCCACAAGCTCAGGACAGGATCCGGACAGCTTGAAAATGAAGATTCCATGAGAATTTTGTGCCCAGCCTTGATTAGGGCTGAGTTTTCCTTTCTTTGTACTTTTTACGAGCCCACGTCTTCTAATGGCACAAGACAGTTGGAGTTAAGCTGTTGGTAGGACGCCACGTCCTCAGGGTTATGGCTAGGCCACTTACAAGTGTGGTTCCTGTGTGCAGGCCACATGCAGTTAGAGTTAGGGAAGGGCATGTTAGGATATAGATATTCAGGCCTGTCTGTAAAGGCCTGTACTTTAAGAATTTAGGTGTATTCTTATCACTTGGCTAGTTATAGAGGTATAAAAGAAAGAATCAAAATCACTGTCTGCCAGTGCAAGGTCCTTCTCTTACTGTGACAGTCTGAGGCCCTGTGCTTAGGCTAAGGCCTTTGGGTAAGCAGCAGAGGCAGCCATAAGCTGGGAAGCGAACGGTCACATCCTCGCATTCCAACCTAGTCACATTGAAATAAGGTGCTATTGGGCTGTTAGGCACTATCAGGACAGGATTGTATTCCTATCACCTCCAGAGAAAGGGAAGTGCCTAGAAAATGTAAAAGGAAACTTAGTTTGATAGCATCCTGTCTGGCAAGAACTCACTTATCAATAGCTGGGATGTGAAATCCTCACTTCTGTATTGTCTTGCCATTATAGTTCCCACTTTGCTATTGTTTGTCTGTATAATCTCTGTCTGGTTCTGTGATTGTTCCTGTCTGCTGTATAATTAATTTTGCTGGGTGTAAACTAATTAAGGTGGTGGGATATAATTGGTTACATAATCATGTTACAATATGTTAGGATTGGTTAGTTAAATTTTAGTAGAATGATTGGTTAAGGTATAGCTAAGAATATTACTATATAAATTAGGGGCAAACAGGAAGTAAGTTGGGATTCAGAAATAAGGAAAAGGAACTTGTATTTAAGCTTGCTGGAAGTTCACCCCAATAAACATCGAATTGTTTGCACCTTCGGACTTCGGGTATTGTTGCTCTCTGTTCATGTGAGAAGGACCAGGGAAGTGGGAGAGTGAAGGAATAAGCTCTCTAACATCTTGGTGCCGGGACTTGGATACATCACATTGGATAGGTGAGTGGCAGCCTGTAAGTCCCCCTCCCCAACAGTCCGCGCAGCTGCTTGGAGGGGGTATGGCGAACTCTCATGATGGTAGTTGCGGGTTCTGGCAAGCTGGGGTAACGGATTTTTTGAACAAATGGATAAGGAAGAATCAGGGCCCATACCAGGTGCAGGGGCTCACCTGGGATGAGATTGAGAAGGAGATGGGAGAGGTTTTGGGAGACCCCAAGGGAAAGGAGTGTAGGAAAAAGGGAATGGTATTACAAGGTTTGTGTGCTGGGATGGCATACTGGGTAAAAAGGGAAGCTGATCTCCTCCAACACATTAAGGATTTGGAGGGGATTGTGGATCAGCAACGGATTTTAACAGAAAAATCTGTGTTAGCAGTAGAGGTAGCGGATTTGAAGGCAAGGGATGCTGCACGGACAGAGGAGTCTTGTGAGGCAATCCGGAGAGAGAGGGATGAACTGCTGGGGAGAGTAGGAGACTTAGAGGAGGAATTGTATCATTGTAAACATGGGGGCAATGGACTTAGGGACCCCAAACCATCCGCCCCACTAATGGAACTGAAGGAGACACCTCCACCACCCTACCCTGAAAAAACACTGTACCCACCACTGCCGGTGGATGTTGTAAGCCGGCGATCCACAGTTACCGCCCCTGCGAGAGAGGCTACCCGGGAGGAACTGCAGGAGGCAGGAATAGTGGCCCCGGTTGCAGGGTGGGGGGACCATGCCCCACAAGTAATAGAACAGGCAGAAATCCGCCCCTTGTCCCTGAAGGACCGGGAGGCAGTACTGGGCCGTTTGGGAAAGGTACCCCGGAATGATTGGGATCAGTTTGTACTGTGGCTAGTGGAGGTGGGCAGGGAGATGGAGGGTCTAACTCGTGAGGACCAGGTGATCTTATGGCGTAGTCTTTTGGGACGAGGTACCTTGGGAATCGATGTGGCAGGAGTGGCACACCCATTTCTAATCCCCGGACAGGTGGCAAAACACTTGTTTGGGGTGTACTCTCGTACTGCAGGGATGAATAAGATGAAGCGAATCCCTGGGGAAACAGGGCGGGATACACTTAATCGCATACAGGCATGGGCACGGTGTTGGGTGGATCCCCTGGATGGTCCATGGGTGCTGCCACAGGCAGGGGCACCGGGACCTGGTGGGGGTATGGAGCAGGGTAGGGGTGTGGAATTGCTGGAGAAATGGTTGGAGCTGAGCAATCCGCAGTTCGTGGGGCATTTAAGGTTGCAGCACCCTGAACTTGCTCCCAATCAGCTACCCCAGTTTCTGGAACAGGCAGATGTGTGGAGGCAGATGCATCAGGGGGAAGAGCCAGTCCATGCTATTACTGCGGGGGATCAATACAAGGTGGAAAGGAGTGGGTCAGCCTGGAGAGGAGGAGGTAGAGGGAGAGTTCGTGGCTTTGGGGGGCTAGTCAGGGACGAGCGGGCAGCTATAGAGCAACAGATCCAGAGACTGCAGGCTAAACTGACTACCCACGATCTTACCAGATCAGGGGGAAAGTGGTCCCGGAGGCCAAGGGACTGGGACTGCCTGAAATGTCAGACATACAATTTTGCATGGAGACAGGAATGCGTTCGGTGCCAGGACCCCCGGTCCCCTCATGAACCAGTGGGAGGGACAGAGGTGGGTGCTGCAACTTAGGGGTGCCCTGGGAGGCATCCTGTCCATGTTCTCAGTTTAGGACGGGATGCGTCTGGTCGCCCTACGCTCCAGGGGGCAATCGAAGGGAGTCCCATGAGGGATTTTTTGATAGACACTGGAGCAGCCATCAGTTTAACCACATGGGGGCAGGGGAGACCCTCAGAAGGGACTGTGACAATTGTAGGGGCAACGGGAGGGGAGACACAGTTAACCCTGAGGCGGGGACAAATCAAAGGAATCTGGGGGGAAGGGGAGATTATGTGGGGTTGTAATGATATGCTTAATCTGTTGGGGGCAGGAGATTTACACAAACTGGGACTCGTACTGGATTTAGCCAATTGGGTGTGTTTACTGGGGCAAACGCAGGACGGTCAGGGCTTTACCATTCCCATGGGGATAGCCACTATGACCATTAAAGCGGCACATGCCCTCCCACCACCCCCGGCTGGGTGGGAACACATCCCTGTGTGGGCGAAGGATAACCTGGATTGTGGGAGGGGCAGCATGGAGGTACTGATGGAGGGAGAGGACCCTCCCCCACAGAAACAGTACCCTATTCCTCGGGAGGCATTGGCAGAGGTGGGGGCAACTATTGGGGAGTTGGAACAGAGGGGACTGATTCGGGCAGTTGCATCCCCTTGTAATGCTGCTGTGTGGCCCGTGAGGAAGCCAAACGGTACCTGGCGTCTCACTGTGGATTACAGGGCACTAAATGCTCTGGCCAATTCACCAGCCTCAGTGGTGGCAGCGTACCCTGAAATGTTGGCCCGTATTGGACCCCAATTCCGAATTTTCACTGTTTTGGACATAGCTAATGGGTTTTGGTCTCTGCCACTAGCTACCTCATGTCAGTATAAAACTGCATTCACATGGGAGGGCAGACAGTTCTGCTGGACAGTCCTACCCCAGGGATATAGGGACTCCCCTGCAATTTTTCACAGATACATGAGACAGGCTCTGGAGGGGGTGGATTCAGCAAGGTGCATACAATATGTAGACGACCTGTTGCTAATGTCAGGGACAGAGGAAGAAGACAGGGAACTAACCGAGCAGGTCCTGCAAGCTTTGGCAAGAGCAGGATTGAAGGTCAATGGGAAAAAGGCTCAGATGGGACAGACAAGAGTGACCTACTTAGGAGTGGAAGTGTCTCAGATGGGAAGGGAAATCGATAAGGGACGGGTGCAACTGATCCAGTCCCTGCCACTGCCTACCGATGTTAAAAGCTTGCAAAGTTTTCTGGGTCTAACTGGATTTTGCAGGGATTTTGTGGCGAATTATGCAGAAATAGCCCAGCCTCTATTTGACCTAACCCGAGCCTCAACTTGGGAGTGGTCAGAAGAGTGTACTGAGGCAGTGAGAGTGCTAAAGGAAAACCTGGCCAGTGCTCCAGTGCTGGCCTCCCCAGATGGGGAGAAATTCTTTTATCTGTATCCTTTGGTATCAGACACTACCATTGGTTGTGCATTAACACAGGAGTATGGAGCAAAGGACCGACCTGTGGCCTTTGCCTCTCGACTTTTGAGTGCTGTGGAATTGAAGTATGGGTGGTGTGAAAAGGTGCTGTTGTGCTCCTACTGGGGGGTAGGGAAATTTAAATACCTTACGGGAATGCAGAAAGTCATAGTCCGATCTCATCATGACCCCCTGCGGCTGTTAAACATGCACACTATCTTACAGGGACAAGTGAGTGGGCAGCGTATTGCTAAATGGTTGCTGGCTCTACAGGCAGAAAACATTAAAGCAGAGGTGTTAAAGGAACCCATAGTCTGGGTAGCTGGATTACATCTGGCTGGCACCCCACACCAATGTGAAGCCAGCCCAGGTAAAACCCAACATCAGGTGTTTCGGGCGGCTAACCCCAATCAGGTAAAGGAGGGGACACTGGTATGGTTTTTGGATGGAAGTTGTATGTATCAAGGGGGACGGAAAACTGCAGGCTTAGCTGTTGTGGGAATCAGAGGCAATGAGTCAGTCAGCACCATTGGTTTCTCACTAGAAGCAAAGTCAGCTCAGGAGGCAGAACTGGCAGCCTTGCTAACAGCTTTAAATGAAGTGGATCCCAAATTTGAGCCAGAATGTTGGGTGGTGGTAGATTCAGATTATGTATTTCGTGGTGCCACATTAATGCTGAGATGGTGGGCAGATAATCATTTCAGGGCAACAGACGGCTCCACAATCAAGCATGCTATCTGGTGGAAGCGAGTGGAGGAGCTGAGTCACTGTTTTACACGGATCAATGTGGTAAAGGTAAAGGCACACAAGAAAACAGGACCCCTAAGCAAAGGGAATAATCTGGCCGATGTAGAGGCCAAGCGGGCTGCAACAGAGGCACCCCCATGGCCCTGGGAGCCAGAAGAGAGTGTGCCTGTCACAGTGTTAACAAGAAGCGGGGTGGATACAGATCGGGGAGGGCGAATTCGAGAGTTACAGGAATCTGACCCAGGACTGGAAGGCATCATGAAACTTGGGGACAGGCATGTGCCAAAGGTGGAACTAATGGAAGGGATTTGGTGTGTCTTAACAACTGAGGGACCGGTAATGTTGTGCCCTCAGGGAAGTCGGACGGCTTTCTTAAGCTGGGTGCATGGGAGCTTGGCAGGGGGACATCCCGGGTTTGAGGAGGCACTGGGAACTTTAAAAAGGTTGTGCTGGTGGCCAGGAATGGCAGCTGATTTAAAATCACATCTGGAACGTTGTTTGGACTGTGCCAGGCACAGCCCACCTCACAAGGTGCTAAGGGGAGAATTAATGAGACAAGCCCCAAGGGGACCATGGGAAAGAATACAAAGTGATTACACAGGACCCCTACCACCAGATCACAGGAAAAACCGATTCATGTTGGTGGTAGTGGATGCTTTCAGCCGGTGGGTGGAAGCTTTCCCCACAAAGTATCAAACTGCCCGGGTAACTGCTGCAATACTGGTAAATGAGGTATTCACTCGCTGGGGGGTTCCGAAGGTGATTGACTCAGACCAAGGAGCTGCTTTTCGGTCAGATCTGTTAGGGGAGCTATCAGCCCTCACTGGAATCACACAGTTGTTCCATATTGCTTATCACCCCCAGGCTGCGGGGCAGGTGGAACGCATGAACCGCACCATTAAAAGTGAGCTAAGAAAGGGAGTGGAAGTCGGAGGAAAAAACTGGTCACAGTTACTGCCCTTTGTCTTAATGAGAATAAGGGCCCGAGAATCAAAGGGCACAGGATTTTCTCCATATGAAGCTCTCATGGGAAGGCCTATGGAACGGTGGGAAAATCTACTTACCCCAGTACCTGGGGAAGTCACTACACATGGCTTAACACAAGAATGGATTTTAACTTTAATTGACCATGTAAAACAAGTACAGCAGGCGGTGGCCTGGCGAGACGAGCAAGGAGCAGCAAGAGTTAAAGCATGGTATGACCTGCCTGGGGAGTGTAATCTACCCATGGTGGGAGATCTAGTGATGTACAAGATTCCAGGTCAACACCATCCATTCCCAGCTCCTAAATGGAAGGGCCCCTATCTTGTCCTTGACCAATTAGGGCCCAGTCTGCTATTACTGGGTACAGAGAATGGAGGACGGGAGTGGGTCCACTGCACGCAAATAAAAAGGTACAAACAGGGGATTGGGAAAGGGGACGTGTAAATTTTGTTATGTGTGTATTACAGGTTAATTCAAAAAGGAGAAAAGGATGAAAATTCCCTGGCCCTGGATGGAACAATTACTAGTGCTAATCACAATTGTCACATTTACAAATTCTATTCAGATCCCACGATGTGAAGTGTCAAAAGGAGGAAACACATGGACGGCTACACATGCAACCTGTGGTAATAAAGCTAATGAAGACTATGAGAATCTCCCCATAGAAAGATGTACCACTAATACTCCAACAGGAATTTGGCAGTGTCGGTATATGGTTTATGGATTAGATGGGGGAATCCCAACCAGGTGGAGAATATCAAATTTATCAGGAAATATCGCATGGTACTCCCTGGGTGCTGCCATGATTAACGATAGTGGAAAACACAGTTACCCAGCTATGTGGTTTGTTACAGAGGGTCCAAAGAATATAACCCTCTGGTCTCCTGGAGCAAATGAACCCTCTTGGGAAAATAGGGCCCCACATTTAGGGTGTGATGTTACCATATGTAACCACAATGGTACTTCCATGGAAGATAATCCCCGAAGGTGTGATTGTTATGTACATATTACATTAGGCGTAAAATCCCCTTTGGAACGCTGGGTGTATGATGAGTTAACCATTTTACAGAATGTAACCCTACAGGTGATATGGATGCCAAGTTGGAAGAATCCAAATTTAAAGTGGCCACAGCCTGGAGCCAAGAATATTCCCCGACGAGCAAATGTATGGGAGCCATTGTGGGAGCAGGTGCAGCCAGCACTTTTTAACGTGTCTTTTCACTCTATTACATGGGTGGTACGCCCCAAGGAATGGTGGGTGGACCAAATCCATCCTAATTGTAGTATGTACATAAAAGGATTGAAACAACAATTCAATGCATGGGTGAGGGGACACACCTGGAATCGTCGTCGGAAAAGGGGGTTGTGGGCAGCGGGGAACACTATGCTGGGTACATGGAATCTGGGGGACGAGTGGGTAACCAAACAATTAGTAAGCCAAAATGTGAAATTTCAACAACAAATTAATGAATTAATGGCACAGCAACTATCAGCAGTTGCCACAGGGTGGAGGACAGCAGTAGAGGTAAACTTGCAGTTAACTCATTGGGCAGGGGACCTGTTGACATGGGTAGAGGATGGATTCAGAAGACTAACATGGGGAGAAGTGTGCGTAGGTATTCAAAATGCTCAGTTAATAATGTTAATGGATATTATGAGAGATGCTTGGTCAGAACAATGGCCTTCAGTATTAAATCGGGAGGCTAGCCCATATCTATCCACAATTGCAAAAACATACCCATCTACCTGGAAAATAACATCCCCGACCTGTGGGGACAGTTCTTGTGTAATTGTTACTATGATACCATGGGAAGGAAATGCAAATAAGGTGGTTCCCTTGAACCCTATGGGAGTTAGTAGGGAAGGGGGAGCACGTTGGGAGCCACTAGGGAATAGGTGGGGGGGCTGAAATGGTGTAAATTGGACTGTCATCACATTAAGCAGTTGTATATCCAGAGGAGGAATATGGATGTGCCCCTCTCCTATGACTATGGAGGAACAGGATCAATGGCCTATTGCAAAGGGGGGGCATTTAGGGGTAATGTATATGGGGTACGGTGTATTCTGTTGGGAATGTATGCAATCCTGCAACATAACACTGGGAGGCAAAATCCTTCCAGTGTATGACCAAATTATAAACTTCTATACACTGCCACCTGGACTATGGTGTACCAATGGATCAGTGGACTTCATCGTTGTAAACAATCGAACCGGCACCTACTACCCCATGCCGTACCAAGTAGTTGAATTGGTTTGGACAATACCAAATTTCACTGTGGATATTCAATGGACACACAATATGGACAAAAGTACACAAAGATTACAAGAGCAACTTGCTGCAAGCGCCAACAGTTGGACACACTTACAATACACACTACAGGATGGCGCTGACAAAATTTTAACCTTATCAAAGGAGGAGAAGCAGTGTTTTTGGTGGTGGCCAGGATGTTGGACCATACTGCAGTGGTCAGGACTCTCGGTGTTGCTGTGGATTATCATAGCAGCTAGTGTATTGTTAACTATATGTGTGTTACATTGTATATGGAAACGATCAAGGGGGGCACAACCCCCTAGAGAACAGCCACTAATTATAACCTATAAGTAATGTAGTAAGCCCCTCCCCCCCCCCACCTATGTGTACTAGACAACCCGGACCCAACCTTCTCGGGCCCACTATACTGGGAAGTCTGGAACACTAATTGGAATAGGTGTAGTATGCCCGTACGAGAGAAGGTGCAGGGCATGGTACTACACAAGGGGCAGTGGGACAGATGGAGCATCGACACCTTCCACCTTGATGCCTGGCCCTATCAGGAAATGTGTCGCCATATGTCCTGTGCTTTTCCAGGGATACCTGGGCAGGAGGATCCCAAAAGAAAAAGAAAAAAAAGGGGTGGAGTGTTAGGATATAGATATTCAGGCCTGTCTGTAAAGGCCTGTACTTTAAGAATTTAGGTGTATTCTTATCACTTGGCTAGTTATAGAGGTATAAAAGAAAGAATCAAAATCACTGTCTGCCAGTGCAAGGTCCTTCTCTTACTGTGACAGTCTGAGGCCCTGTGCTTAGGCTAAGGCCTTTGGCTAAGCAGCAGAGGCAGCCATAAGCTGGGAAGCGAACGGTCACATCCTCGCATTCCAACCTAGTCACATTGAAATAAGGTGCTATTGGGCTGTTAGGCACTATCAGGACAGGATTGTATTCCTATCACCTCCAGAGAAAGGGAAGTGCCTAGAAAATGTAAAAGGAAACTTAGTTTGATAGCATCCTGTCTGGCAAGAACTCACTTATCAATAGCTGGGATGTGAAATCCTCACTTCTGTATTGTCTTGCCATTATAGTTCCCACTTTGCTATTGTTTGTCTGTATAATCTCTGTCTGGTTCTGTGATTGTTCCTGTCTGCTGTATAATTAATTTTGCTGGGTGTAAACTAATTAAGGTGGTGGGATATAATTGGTTACATAATCATGTTACAATATGTTAGGATTGGTTAGTTAAATTTTAGTAGAATGATTGGTTAAGGTATAGCTAAGAATATTACTATATAAATTAGGGGCAAACAGGAAGTAAGTTGGGATTCAGAAATAAGGAAAAGGAACTTGTATTTAAGCTCGCTGGAAGTTCACCCCAATAAACATCGAATTGTTTGCACCTTCGGACTTCGGGTATTGTTGCTCTCTGTTCATGTGAGAAGGACCAGGGAAGTGGGAGAGTGAAGGAATAAGCTCTCTAACAGGGCAGAGCTCCCAGCCCTAGGTTAGCGTTCTCAGCGCTAGGGTTAGGGTTCATACGGGTAGGAATCCCGATCCTAGTGTTTCCTCGACCACAGGAAACGTAAGCCTCCGTGCAAGTGGCCTTCCCGTGGGAACCCTAATCCTAGGGTTCGGGCCTTACCCATAGACACCCTAAGGCAAGGATCCCCATCTGTAGGACCTCTATGCCTAAAGTGAGCTGGCCTAACCATTGGAACCCTTACTTCAACTGGCCTATGCCTAGAACCCTAACCCTAACGCCAAGTGGCCTACCCGTAAGCATCCTAATGCTAGGGCGGGAATCCCTTCCCACAGCAAGCCTATTTCAGCGTGGCTAACCCATAGGAACCATAACCCAACTCCCCTTGGTCTAGCAATGGGAACCCTACCCCTTAGTCCAAAGGGCCTAGCTCGGGAAACCCTGACGCTGACGCCAAGTGGGCTAAGGAGCCCTAACGCCTATCCCTAACTCCAACTGACCTACTCAGAGGAACTTTAACCCAATTGGCGGGGAGCCCTACCTTTTGCAAGCCTAACTCTCCCCAAAATTAGCAAATTTCTCCTGCAATCATCCTCCAAATGTAATTCCGATGCACTGCTGGCCATTTGGGAGACATCCCTTCTTGAAAAATGCTCTCCAGGAGACATTAGTTCCAGGTAACAGCAAGGCACGAATGTCTCCAGGGATCGTTCTCTAAATGCTATCACGATGCACCGCTGGTGATTTGGCAGAGATCTGTTCATGACAAGTCCTAGGCTTGAGACATTCACTCCAGATCACAGCTAGCTACTCATTGCTCCTCAAATCATCTTTCAAAATGCATTCGGATGAAAGCCTGGCATTACCGTTAACGAAAAATGCTGTTCATTTGACATTCCTTCCAGGTTACTGCTAGGGACGAAATTCTCGGGAATCTTCCTCAAGAAGTCAGAGGGATGCACTGCCGGCTACCTGGCAGAGAGCCCTTTCAGAGAATTGCTACAAATGAAAAATGCATTCCAGATCACAGCTAGGTGCAAATTTCTCCCGCAATCATCCTCCAAATGTCATTCATTCGGAGGCTCTGCTGGTCATTTGGCAGAGATCCATTCGTGAAAATAGCTCAAGATGAAACATTCCAGATCAAAGCTTGGCACCAATGTCTCCAGGAATCGTCCCCCGAATGTCATTCGGAAGCCCTGCAGGTCATTTGGCAGCGATCCGTTGGTGAAAATATCATGTAGAAAAGCATTCCATGTCCCTGCTAGGGATGACTTTGCCCAAGGCAACTCGGACGCCTTGCTGCGCATTTGGGAGAGATCCATTCATGACAATTGCTAAACGTGAGCCATGAACTCCAGATCCCTACTTGGCACATATTTCTGCTGGAATCGTCCTCCAAATGGCTTTCGGGTGCACCACGGGCCATTTGGCAGAGATCCGTTCGTGAAAATAGCTAAACATGAGACAATCATTCTGGATCTCAGCTAGGACTAATTTCTCCTGGCATCGTCCTCCAAATGCCGTTCGGATGCAGTGCTGGGAAGTTGGCAGCGAACCCTTCTTGAACGTTGCTAAACATGAGCTCTTCAGTCCAGATCACTGCTTGGCAGGAATGTCTCATGGAATCGTCCTCCAAATGTCGTTACGATGCACTGCTTACCATTTCCAGAGATCCAGCCAGGACAATTCCTAAAAACGAACTATTCAGTCCAGGTCACAGCTAGACACGAATATGCCCTGGCATCGTCCTCCAAGAGCCAGTCGGATACGCTGCTGGGCATTGGGCAGCTATCCAGTCCTGAAAAATATTATTCACCTAGAAAAGCATTCCATGTCCCTGCTAGGGACGACTTTGTCCTAGAATCGACCTCCAAGTGCAAATCGGAGGCATTGCTGGTATTTGGCAGAGACCCTTCCTGAAAATTGCTAAACATGAGACATTCACTTCACATCACTGCTAGCCACCAATTTCTCCTGGAAGCATTCTCCAAATGCCTTTCGGATGCACTGCTTGCCATTTGGCAGAGCAGGAAAGAATTTTGCTTGCTTAATCTAGTTCGAGGACCGACCACTCCTAAATAATCAGGATAGTAGCCCAATGGCGCGAATATGAAGAGTCCCTGACAATTTGTCACAAGCACGGGTCACTAAGGATTTTCTCTTTCTTTGTAAGTTCCACGGAACCGATCTTTCCCTAATGCTCAGGACCTCTTTTAAACTGTTTGAAAATGAAAAGGCTCCGAGAAACGAGTCACCCGCAGGGATCACTAACGAGTTTTGTTTTGTTTGTAACGTTCATGATGCCCTCTCTTCCAAATGACCAAGAGAAACCTAGTGGCTTTTAGATGACGAGTCCGGGACAAAGTTTGTCTCAAGTGCTGTTCATTAATGACTTTCTCTCTAGTTCTCATTTTCCCTAACCGCTCTACTGCAAACGACAGTAAGGACAGACTCCTAAATGCTTTAAAAAAGGAGGCTTTCAGAAGTATTTGCCAAACCCCTAGTGGTCAAGAATGAGTTTAACCTTTCTTTAGGACAGGATCCTAAAAGCTGTAATGTGAAGATTCCGCGACAAATTGATCCCCCGCTAAGGTGAGCGAAGCGTTTTGCTTTGTTATTCATCTGCACGGAGCGAGCCTTCCAAATGAGGCCAGACTCCAAACTGTCTTCAGTTGAAGATTTCATAAGAAATGGCTCACAAGCACCGATCAGTAATGAGTTTCGCTTTCTTTTCAATGTCACCATGCGCTCCCTTCCAGATGATCTGGATAGACTCATAATGGCTTGAAGACTTGGATTCCGTGAGAAATTTCACAAAGCACTGATCACTACTGACTTTCTCTTGGTTTATCACTTTCACTGACCGATAAAGCCCATCTCTTCAGGACCCTCTCGTAACGCCTTTTAAATGAAGAGTCACAGATAACTTTTCCTCCAGCAATGATAAGTAATCAGGTTCTCTTTCTTTGCAGCTTTTTATGCCGAAGAATCAGGAGAGTAGTATGATGGCTTTAAGATGAAGGCTGCATGAAACATTTGAGGATGAGAAAAGAGTTTTGCCTTCTTTGTAATTCTCACCAGCCGATCTCTTCTTAACGATGAGGACAGACTCTCAAGGGCTGTAAGATGACGATTAAATGAGAAATTTGTCATAAGCATTCATTAACACTTCCTTTCCCTTTGTTTCTAATTTTCTCCAACCAATCGAGCCCACAAGCTCAGGACAGGATCCGGACAGCTTGAAAATGAAGATTCCATGAGAATTTTGTGCCCAGCCTTGATTAGGGCTGAGTTTTCCTTTCTTTGTACTTTTTACGAGCCCACGTCTTCTAATGGCACAAGACAGTTGGAGTTAAGCTGTGGGTAGGACGCCACGTCCTCAGGGTTATGGCTAGGCCACTTACAAGTGTGGTTCCTGTGTGCAGGCCACATGCAGTTAGAGTTAGGGAAGGGCAGAGCTCCCAGCCCTAGGTTAGCGTTCTCAGCGCTAGGGTTAGGGTTCATACGGGTAGGAATCCCGATCCTAGTGTTTCCTCGACCACAGGAAACGTAAGCCTCCGTGCAAGTGGCCTTCCCGTGGGAACCCTAATCCTAGGGTTCGGGCCTTACCCATAGACACCCTAAGGCAAGGATCCCCATCTGTAGGACCTCTATGCCTAAAGTGAGCTGGCCTAACCATTGGAACCCTTACTTCAACTGGCCTATGCCTAGAACCCTAACCCTAACGCCAAGTGGCCTACCCGTAAGCATCCTAATGCTAGGGCGGGAATCCCTTCCCACAGCAAGCCTATTTCAGCGTGGCTAACCCATAGGAACCATAACCCAACTCCCCTTGGTCTAGCAATGGGAACCCTACCCCTTAGTCCAAAGGGCCTAGCTCGGGAAACCCTGACGCTGACGCCAAGTGGGCTAAGGAGCCCTAACGCCTATCCCTAACTCCAACTGACCTACTCAGAGGAACTTTAACCCAATTGGCGGGGAGCCCTACCTTTTGCAAGCCTAACTCTCCCCAAAATTAGCAAATTTCTCCTGCAATCATCCTCCAAATGTAATTCCGATGCACTGCTGGCCATTTGGGAGACATCCCTTCTTGAAAAATGCTCTCCAGGAGACATTAGTTCCAGGTAACAGCAAGGCACGAATGTCTCCAGGGATCGTTCTCTAAATGCTATCACGATGCACCGCTGGTGATTTGGCAGAGATCTGTTCATGACAAGTCCTAGGCTTGAGACATTCACTCCAGATCACAGCTAGCTACTCATTGCTCCTCAAATCATCTTTCAAAATGCATTCGGATGAAAGCCTGGCATTACAGTTAACGAAAAATGCTGTTCATTTGACATTCCTTCCAGGTTACTGCTAGGGACGAAATTCTCGGGAATCTTCCTCAAGAAGTCAGAGGGATGCACTGCCGGCTACCTGGCAGAGAGCCCTTTCAGAGAATTGCTACAAATGAAAAATGCATTCCAGATCACAGCTAGGTGCAAATTTCTCCCGCAATCATCCTCCAAATGTCATTCATTCGGAGGCTCTGCTGGTCATTTGGCAGAGATCCATTCGTGAAAATAGCTCAAGATGAAACATTCCAGATCAAAGCTTGGCACCAATGTCTCCAGGAATCGTCCCCCGAATGTCATTCGGAAGCCCTGCAGGTCATTTGGCAGCGATCCGTTGGTGAAAATATCATGTAGAAAAGCATTCCATGTCCCTGCTAGGGATGACTTTGCCCAAGGCAACTCGGACGCCTTGCTGCGCATTTGGGAGAGATCCATTCATGACAATTGCTAAACGTGAGCCATGAACTCCAGATCCCTACTTGGCACATATTTCTGCTGGAATCGTCCTCCAAATGGCTTTCGGGTGCACCACGGGCCATTTGGCAGAGATCCGTTCGTGAAAATAGCTAAACATGAGACAATCATTCTGGATCTCAGCTAGGACTAATTTCTCCTGGCATCGTCCTCCAAATGCCGTTCGGATGCAGTGCTGGGAAGTTGGCAGCTAACCCTTCTTGAACGTTGCTAAACATGAGCTCTTCAGTCCAGATCACTGCTTGGCAGGAATGTCTCTTGGAATCGTCCTCCAAATGTCGTTACGATGCACTGCTTACCATTTCCAGAGATCCAGCCAGGACAATTCCTAAAAACGAACTATTCAGTCCAGGTCACAGCTAGACACGAATATGCCCTGGCATCGTCCTCCAAGAGCCAGTCGGATACGCTGCTGGGCATTGGGCAGCTATCCAGTCCTGAAAAATATTATTCACCTAGAAAAGCATTCCATGTCCCTGCTAGGGACGACTTTGTCCTAGAATCGACCTCCAAGTGCAAATCGGAGGCATTGCTGGTATTTGGCAGAGACCCTTCCTGAAAATTGCTAAACATGAGACATTCACTTCACATCACTGCTAGCCACCAATTTCTCCTGGAATCATTCTCCAAATGCCTTTCGGATGCACTGCTTGCCATTTGGCAGAGCAGGAAAGAATTTTGCTTGCTTAATCTAGTTCGAGGACCGACCACTCCTAAATAATCAGGATAGTAGCCCAATGGCGCGAATATGAAGAGTCCCTGACAATTTGTCACAAGCACGGGTCACTAAGGATTTTCTCTTTCTTTGTAAGTTCCACGGAACCGATCTTTCCCTAATGCTCAGGACCTCTTTTAAACTGTTTGAAAATGAAAAGGCTCCGAGAAACGAGTCACCCGCAGGGATCACTAACGAGTTTTGTTTTGTTTGTAACGTTCATGATGCCCTCTCTTCCAAATGACCAAGAGAAACCTAGTGGCTTTTAGATGACGAGTCCGGGACAAAGTTTGTCTCAAGTGCTGTTCATTAATGACTTTCTCTCTAGTTCTCATTTTCCCTAACCGCTCTACTGCAAATGACAGTAAGGACAGACTCCTAAATGCTTTAAAAAAGGAGGCTTTCGGAAGTATTTGCCAAACCCCTGTGGTCAAGAATGAGTTTAACCTTTCTTTAGGACAGGATCCTAAAAGCTGTAATGTGAAGATTCCGCGACAAATTGATCCCCCGCTAAGGTGAGCGAAGCGTTTTGCTTTGTTATTCATCTGCACGGAGCGAGCCTTCCAAATGAGGCCAGACTCCAAACTGTCTTAAGTTGAAGATTCCATAAGAAATGGCTCACAAGCACCGATCAGTAATGAGTTTCGCTTTCTTTTCAATGTCACCATGCGCTCCCTTCCAGATGATCTGGATAGACTCATAATGGCTTGAAGACTTGGATTCCGTGAGAAATTTCACAAAGCACTGATCACTACTGACTTTCTCTTGGTTTATCACTTTCACTGACCGATAAAGCCCATCTCTTCAGGACCCTCTCGTAACACCTTTTAAATGAAGAGTCACAGATAACTTTTCCTCCAGCAATGATAAGTAATCAGGTTCTCTTTCTTTGCAGCTTTCTATGCCGAAGAATCAGGAGAGTAGTATGATGGCTTTAAGATGAAGGCTGCATGAAACATTTGAGGATGAGAAAAGAGTTTTGCCTTCTTTGTAATTCTCACCAGCCGATCTCTTCTTAACGATGAGGACAGACTCTCAAGGGCTGTAAGATGACGATTAAATGAGAAATTTGTCATAAGCATTCATTAACACTTCCTTTCCCTTTGTTTCTAATTTTCTCCAACCAATTGAGCCCACAAGCTCAGGACAGGATCCGGACAGCTTGAAAATGAAGATTCCATGAGAATTTTGTGCCCATCCTTGATTAGGGCTGAGTTTTCCTTTCTTTGTACTTTTTACGAGCCCACGTCTTCTAATGGCACAAGACAGTTGGAGTTAAGCTGTGGGTAGGACGCCACGTCCTCAGGGTTATGGCTAGGCCACTTACAAGTGTGGTTCCTGTGTGCAGGCCACATGCAGTTAGAGTTAGGGAAGGGCAGAGCTCCCAGCCCTAGGTTAGCGTTCTCAGCGCTAGGGTTAGGGTTCATACGGGTAGGAATCCCGATCCTAGTGTTTCCTCGACCACAGGAAACGTAAGCCTCCGTGCAAGTGGCCTTCCCGTGGGAACCCTAATCCTAGGGTTCGGGCCTTACCCATAGACACCCTAAGGCAAGGATCCCCATCTGTAGGACCTCTATGCCTAAAGTGAGCTGGCCTAACCATTGGAACCCTTACTTCAACTGGCCTATGCCTAGAACCCTAACCCTAACGCCAAGTGGCCTACCCGTAAGCATCCTAATGCTAGGGCGGGAATCCCTTCCCACAGCAAGCCTATTTCAGCGTGGCTAACCCATAGGAACCATAACCCAACTCCCCTTGGTCTAGCAATGGGAACCCTACCCCTTAGTCCAAAGGGCCTAGCTCGGGAAACCCTGACGCTGACGCCAAGTGGGCTAAGGAGCCCTAACGCCTATCCCTAACTCCAACTGACCTACTCAGAGGAACTTTAACCCAATTGGCGGGGAGCCCTACCTTTTGCAAGCCTAACTCTCCCCAAAATTAGCAAATTTCTCCTGCAATCATCCTCCAAATGTAATTCCGATGCACTGCTGGCCATTTGGGAGAGATCCCTTCTTGAAAAATGCTCTCCAGGAGACATTAGTTCCAGGTAACAGCAAGGCACGAATGTCTCCAGGGATCGTTCTCTAAATGCTATCACGATGCACCGCTGGTGATTTGGCAGAGATCCGTTCATGACAAGTCCTAGGCTTGAGACATTCACTCCAAATCACAGCTAGCTACTCATTGCTCCTCAAATCATCTTTCAAAATGCATTCGGATGAAAGCCTGGCATTACCGTTAACGAAAAATGCTGTTCATTTGACATTCCTTCCAGGTTACTGCTAGGGACGAAATTCTCGGGAATCTTCCTCAAGAAGTCAGAGGGATGCACTGCCGGCTACCTGGCAGAGAGCCCTTTCAGAAAATTGCTACAAATGAAAAATGCATTCCAGATCACAGCTAGGTGCAAATTTCTCCCGCAATCATCCTCCAAATGTCATTCATTCGGAGGCTCTGCTGGTCATTTGGCAGAGATCCGTTCGTGAAAATAGCTCAAGATGAAACATTCCAGATCAAAGCTTGGCACCAATGTCTCCAGGAATCGTCCCCCGAATGTCATTCGGAAGCCCTGCAGGTCATTTGGCAGCGATCCGTTGGTGAAAATATCATGTAGAAAAGCATTCCATGTCCCTGCTAGGGATGACTTTGCCCAAGGCAACTCGGACGCCTTGCTGCGCATTTGGGAGAGATCCATTCATGACAATTGCTAAACGTGAGCCATGAACTCCAGATCCCTACTTGGCACATATTTCTGCTGGAATCGTCCTCCAAATGGCTTTCGGGTGCACCACGGGCCATTTGGCAGAGATCCGTTCGTGAAAATAGCTAAACATGAGACAATCATTCTGGATCTCAGCTAGGACTAATTTCTCCTGGCATCGTCCTCCAAATGCCGTTCGGATGCAGTGCTGGGAAGTTGGCAGCGAACCCTTCTTGAATGTTGCTAAACATGAGCTCTTCAGTCCAGATCACTGCTTGGCAGGAATGTCTCATGGAATCGTCCTCCAAATGTCGTTACGATGCACTGCTTACCATTTCCAGAGATCCAGCCAGGACAATTCCTAAAAACGAACTATTCAGTCCAGGTCACAGCTAGACACGAATATGCCCTGGCATCGTCCTCCAAGAGCCAGTTGGATACGCTGCTGGGCATTGGGCAGCTATCCAGTCCTGAAAAATATTATTCACCTAGAAAAGCATTCCATGTCCCTGCTAGGGACGACTTTGTCCTAGAATCGACCTCCAAGTGCAAATCGGAGGCATTGCTGGTATTTGGCAGAGACCCTTCCTGAAAATTGCTAAACATGAGACATTCACTTCACATCACTGCTAGCCACCAATTTCTCCTGGAAGCATTCTCCAAATGCCTTTCGGATGCACTGCTTGCCATTTGGCAGAGCAGGAAAGAATTTTGCTTGCTTAATCTAGTTCGAGGACCGACCACTCCTAAATAATCAGGATAGTAGCCCAATGGCGCGAATATGAAGAGTCCCTGACAATTTGTCACAAGCACGGGTCACTAAGGATTTTCTCTTTCTTTGTAAGTTCCACGGAACCGATCTTTCCCTAATGCTCAGGACCTCTTTTAAACTGTTTGAAAATGAAAAGGCTCCGAGAAACGAGTCACCCGCAGGGATCACTAACGAGTTTTGTTTTGTTTGTAACGTTCATGATGCCCTCTCTTCCAAATGACCAAGAGAAACCTAGTGGCTTTTAGATGACGAGTCCGGGACAAAGTTTGTCTCAAGTGCTGTTCATTAATGACTTTCTCTCTAGTTCTCATTTTCCCTAACCGCTCTACTGCAAATGACAGTAAGGACAGACTCCTAAATGCTTTAAAAAAGGAGGCTTTCGGAAGTATTTGCCAAACCCCTGTGGTCAAGAATGAGTTTAACCTTTCTTTAGGACAGGATCCTAAAAGCTGTAATGTGAAGATTCCGCGACAAATTGATCCCCCGCTAAGGTGAGCGAAGCGTTTTGCTTTGTTATTCATCTGCACGGAGCGAGCCTTCCAAATGAGGCCAGACTCCAAACTGTCTTAAGTTGAAGATTCCATAAGAAATGGCTCACAAGCACCGATCAGTAATGAGTTTCGCTTTCTTTTCAATGTCACCATGCGCTCCCTTCCAGATGATCTGGATAGACTCATAATGGCTTGAAGACTTGGATTCCGTGAGAAATTTCACAAAGCACTGATCACTACTGACTTTCTCTTGGTTTATCACTTTCACTGACCGATAAAGCCCATCTCTTCAGGACCCTCTCGTAACACCTTTTAAATGAAGAGTCACAGATAACTTTTCCTCCAGCAATGATAAGTAATCAGGTTCTCTTTCTTTGCAGCTTTCTATGCCGAAGAATCAGGAGAGTAGTATGATGGCTTTAAGATGAAGGCTGCATGAAACATTTGAGGATGAGAAAAGAGTTTTGCCTTCTTTGTAATTCTCACCAGCCGATCTCTTCTTAACGATGAGGACAGACTCTCAAGGGCTGTAAGATGACGATTAAATGAGAAATTTGTCATAAGCATTCATTAACACTTCCTTTCCCTTTGTTTCTAATTTTCTCCAACCAATTGAGCCCACAAGCTCAGGACAGGATCCGGACAGCTTGAAAATGAAGATTCCATGAGAATTTTGTGCCCATCCTTGATTAGGGCTGAGTTTTCCTTTCTTTGTACTTTTTACGAGCCCACGTCTTCTAATGGCACAAGACAGTTGGAGTTAAGCTGTGGGTAGGACGCCACGTCCTCAGGGTTATGGCTAGGCCACTTACAAGTGTGGTTCCTGTGTGCAGGCCACATGCAGTTAGAGTTAGGGAAGGGCAGAGCTCCCAGCCCTAGGTTAGCGTTCTCAGCGCTAGGGTTAGGGTTCATACGGGTAGGAATCCCGATCCTAGTGTTTCCTCGACCACAGGAAACGTAAGCCTCTGTGCAAGTGGCCTTCCCGTGGGAACCCTAATCCTAGGGTTCGGGCCTTACCCATAGACACCCTAAGGCAAGGATCCCCATCTGTAGGACCTCTATGCCTAAAGTGAGCTGGCCTAACCATTGGAACCCTTACTTCAACTGGCCTATGCCTAGAACCCTAACCCTAACGCCAAGTGGCCTACCCGTAAGCATCCTAATGCTAGGGCGGGAATCCCTTCCCACAGCAAGCCTATTTCAGCGTGGCTAACCCATAGGAACCATAACCCAACTCCCCTTGGTCTAGCAATGGGAACCCTACCCCTTAGTCCAAAGGGCCTAGCTCGGGAAACCCTGACGCTGACGCCAAGTGGGCTAAGGAGCCCTAACGCCTATCCCTAACTCCAACTGACCTACTCAGAGGAACTTTAACCCAATTGGCGGGGAGCCCTACCTTTTGCAAGCCTAACTCTCCCCAAAATTAGCAAATTTCTCCTGCAATCATCCTCCAAATGTAATTCCGATGCACTGCTGGCCATTTGGGAGAGATCCCTTCTTGAAAAATGCTCTCCAGGAGACATTAGTTCCAGGTAACAGCAAGGCACGAATGTCTCCAGGGATCGTTCTCTAAATGCTATCACGATGCACCGCTGGTGATTTGGCAGAGATCCGTTCATGACAAGTCCTAGGCTTGAGACATTCACTCCAAATCACAGCTAGCTACTCATTGCTCCTCAAATCATCTTTCAAAATGCATTCGGATGAAAGCCTGGCATTACCGTTAACGAAAAATGCTGTTCATTTGACATTCCTTCCAGGTTACTGCTAGGGACGAAATTCTCGGGAATCTTCCTCAAGAAGTCAGAGGGATGCACTGCCGGCTACCTGGCAGAGAGCCCTTTCAGAAAATTGCTACAAATGAAAAATGCATTCCAGATCACAGCTAGGTGCAAATTTCTCCCGCAATCATCCTCCAAATGTCATTCATTCGGAGGCTCTGCTGGTCATTTGGCAGAGATCCGTTCGTGAAAATAGCTCAAGATGAAACATTCCAGATCAAAGCTTGGCACCAATGTCTCCAGGAATCGTCCCCCGAATGTCATTCGGAAGCCCTGCAGGTCATTTGGCAGCGATCCGTTGGTGAAAATATCATGTAGAAAAGCATTCCATGTCCCTGCTAGGGATGACTTTGCCCAAGGCAACTCGGACGCCTTGCTGCGCATTTGGGAGAGATCCATTCATGACAATTGCTAAACGTGAGCCATGAACTCCAGATCCCTACTTGGCACATATTTCTGCTGGAATCGTCCTCCAAATGGCTTTCGGGTGCACCACGGGCCATTTGGCAGAGATCCGTTCGTGAAAATAGCTAAACATGAGACAATCATTCTGGATCTCAGCTAGGACTAATTTCTCCTGGCATCGTCCTCCAAATGCCGTTCGGATGCAGTGCTGGGAAGTTGGCAGCGAACCCTTCTTGAATGTTGCTAAACATGAGCTCTTCAGTCCAGATCACTGCTTGGCAGGAATGTCTCATGGAATCGTCCTCCAAATGTCGTTACGATGCACTGCTTACCATTTCCAGAGATCCAGCCAGGACAATTCCTAAAAACGAACTATTCAGTCCAGGTCACAGCTAGACACGAATATGCCCTGGCATCGTCCTCCAAGAGCCAGTCGGATACGCTGCTGGGCATTGGGCAGCTATCCAGTCCTGAAAAATATTATTCACCTAGAAAAGCATTCCATGTCCCTGCTAGGGACGACTTTGTCCTAGAATCGACCTCCAAGTGCAAATCGGAGGCATTGCTGGTATTTGGCAGAGACCCTTCCTGAAAATTGCTAAACATGAGACATTCACTTCACATCACTGCTAGCCACCAATTTCTCCTGGAAGCATTCTCCAAATGCCTTTCGGATGCACTGCTTGCCATTTGGCAGAGCAGGAAAGAATTTTGCTTGCTTAATCTAGTTCGAGGACCGACCACTCCTAAATAATCAGGATAGTAGCCCAATGGCGCGAATATGAAGAGTCCCTGACAATTTGTCACAAGCACGGGTCACTAAGGATTTTCTCTTTCTTTGTAAGTTCCACGGAACCGATCTTTCCCTAATGCTCAGGACCTCTTTTAAACTGTTTGAAAATGAAAAGGCTCCGAGAAACGAGTCACCCGCAGGGATCACTAACGAGTTTTGTTTTGTTTGTAACGTTCATGATGCCCTCTCTTCCAAATGACCAAGAGAAACCTAGTGGCTTTTAGATGACGAGTCCGGGACAAAGTTTGTCTCAAGTGCTGTTCATTAATGACTTTCTCTCTAGTTCTCATTTTCCCTAACCGCTCTACTGCAAATGACAGTAAGGACAGACTCCTAAATGCTTTAAAAAAGGAGGCTTTCGGAAGTATTTGCCAAACCCCTGTGGTCAAGAATGAGTTTAACCTTTCTTTAGGACAGGATCCTAAAAGCTGTAATGTGAAGATTCCGCGACAAATTGATCCCCCGCTAAGGTGAGCGAAGCGTTTTGCTTTGTTATTCATCTGCACGGAGCGAGCCTTCCAAATGAGGCCAGACTCCAAACTGTCTTAAGTTGAAGATTCCATAAGAAATGGCTCACAAGCACCGATCAGTAATGAGTTTCGCTTTCTTTTCAATGTCACCATGCGCTCCCTTCCAGATGATCTGGATAGACTCATAATGGCTTGAAGACTTGGATTCCGTGAGAAATTTCACAAAGCACTGATCACTACTGACTTTCTCTTGGTTTATCACTTTCACTGACCGATAAAGCCCATCTCTTCAGGACCCTCTTGTAACACCTTTTAAATGAAGAGTCACAGATAACTTTTCCTCCAGCAATGATAAGTAATCAGGTTCTCTTTCTTTGCAGCTTTCTATGCCGAAGAATCAGGAGAGTAGTATGATGGCTTTAAGATGAAGGCTGCATGAAACATTTGAGGATGAGAAAAGAGTTTTGCCTTCTTTGTAATTCTCACCAGCCGATCTCTTCTTAACGATGAGGACAGACTCTCAAGGGCTGTAAGATGACGATTAAATGAGAAATTTGTCATAAGCATTCATTAACACTTCCTTTCCCTTTGTTTCTAATTTTCTCCAACCAATTGAGCCCACAAGCTCAGGACAGGATCCGGACAGCTTGAAAATGAAGATTCCATGAGAATTTTGTGCCCATCCTTGATTAGGGCTGAGTTTTCCTTTCTTTGTACTTTTTACGAGCCCACGTCTTCTAATGGCACAAGACAGTTGGAGTTAAGCTGTGGGTAGGACGCCACGTCCTCAGGGTTATGGCTAGGCCACTTACAAGTGTGGTTCCTGTGTGCAGGCCACATGCAGTTAGAGTTAGGGAAGGGCAGAGCTCCCAGCCCTAGGTTAGCGTTCTCAGCGCTAGGGTTAGGGTTCATACGGGTAGGAATCCCGATCCTAGTGTTTCCTCGACCACAGGAAACGTAAGCCTCTGTGCAAGTGGCCTTCCCGTGGGAACCCTAATCCTAGGGTTCGGGCCTTACCCATAGACACCCTAAGGCAAGGATCCCCATCTGTAGGACCTCTATGCCTAAAGTGAGCTGGCCTAACCATTGGAACCCTTACTTCAACTGGCCTATGCCTAGAACCCTAACCCTAACGCCAAGTGGCCTACCCGTAAGCATCCTAATGCTAGGGCGGGAATCCCTTCCCACAGCAAGCCTATTTCAGCGTGGCTAACCCATAGGAACCATAACCCAACTCCCCTTGGTCTAGCAATGGGAACCCTACCCCTTAGTCCAAAGGGCCTAGCTCGGGAAACCCTGACGCTGACGCCAAGTGGGCTAAGGAGCCCTAACGCCTATCCCTAACTCCAACTGACCTACTCAGAGGAACTTTAACCCAATTGGCGGGGAGCCCTACCTTTTGCAAGCCTAACTCTCCCCAAAATTAGCAAATTTCTCCTGCAATCATCCTCCAAATGTAATTCCGATGCACTGCTGGCCATTTGGGAGAGATCCCTTCTTGAAAAATGCTCTCCAGGAGACATTAGTTCCAGGTAACAGCAAGGCACGAATGTCTCCAGGGATCGTTCTCTAAATGCTATCACGATGCACCGCTGGTGATTTGGCAGAGATCCGTTCATGACAAGTCCTAGGCTTGAGACATTCACTCCAAATCACAGCTAGCTACTCATTGCTCCTCAAATCATCTTTCAAAATGCATTCGGATGAAAGCCTGGCATTACCGTTAACGAAAAATGCTGTTCATTTGACATTCCTTCCAGGTTACTGCTAGGGACGAAATTCTCGGGAATCTTCCTCAAGAAGTCAGAGGGATGCACTGCCGGCTACCTGGCAGAGAGCCCTTTCAGAAAATTGCTACAAATGAAAAATGCATTCCAGATCACAGCTAGGTGCAAATTTCTCCCGCAATCATCCTCCAAATGTCATTCATTCGGAGGCTCTGCTGGTCATTTGGCAGAGATCCGTTCGTGAAAATAGCTCAAGATGAAACATTCCAGATCAAAGCTTGGCACCAATGTCTCCAGGAATCGTCCCCCGAATGTCATTCGGAAGCCCTGCAGGTCATTTGGCAGCGATCCGTTGGTGAAAATATCATGTAGAAAAGCATTCCATGTCCCTGCTAGGGATGACTTTGCCCAAGGCAACTCGGACGCCTTGCTGCGCATTTGGGAGAGATCCATTCATGACAATTGCTAAACGTGAGCCATGAACTCCAGATCCCTACTTGGCACATATTTCTGCTGGAATCGTCCTCCAAATGGCTTTCGGGTGCACCACGGGCCATTTGGCAGAGATCCGTTCGTGAAAATAGCTAAACATGAGACAATCATTCTGGATCTCAGCTAGGACTAATTTCTCCTGGCATCGTCCTCCAAATGCCGTTCGGATGCAGTGCTGGGAAGTTGGCAGCGAACCCTTCTTGAATGTTGCTAAACATGAGCTCTTCAGTCCAGATCACTGCTTGGCAGGAATGTCTCATGGAATCGTCCTCCAAATGTCGTTACGATGCACTGCTTACCATTTCCAGAGATCCAGCCAGGACAATTCCTAAAAACGAACTATTCAGTCCAGGTCACAGCTAGACACGAATATGCCCTGGCATCGTCCTCCAAGAGCCAGTCGGATACGCTGCTGGGCATTGGGCAGCTATCCAGTCCTGAAAAATATTATTCACCTAGAAAAGCATTCCATGTCCCTGCTAGGGACGACTTTGTCCTAGAATCGACCTCCAAGTGCAAATCGGAGGCATTGCTGGTATTTGGCAGAGACCCTTCCTGAAAATTGCTAAACATGAGACATTCACTTCACATCACTGCTAGCCACCAATTTCTCCTGGAAGCATTCTCCAAATGCCTTTCGGATGCACTGCTTGCCATTTGGCAGAGCAGGAAAGAATTTTGCTTGCTTAATCTAGTTCGAGGACCGACCACTCCTAAATAATCAGGATAGTAGCCCAATGGCGCGAATATGAAGAGTCCCTGACAATTTGTCACAAGCACGGGTCACTAAGGATTTTCTCTTTCTTTGTAAGTTCCACGGAACCGATCTTTCCCTAATGCTCAGGACCTCTTTTAAACTGTTTGAAAATGAAAAGGCTCCGAGAAACGAGTCACCCGCAGGGATCACTAACGAGTTTTGTTTTGTTTGTAACGTTCATGATGCCCTCTCTTCCAAATGACCAAGAGAAACCTAGTGGCTTTTAGATGACGAGTCCGGGACAAAGTTTGTCTCAAGTGCTGTTCATTAATGACTTTCTCTCTAGTTCTCATTTTCCCTAACCGCTCTACTGCAAATGACAGTAAGGACAGACTCCTAAATGCTTTAAAAAAGGAGGCTTTCGGAAGTATTTGCCAAACCCCTGTGGTCAAGAATGAGTTTAACCTTTCTTTAGGACAGGATCCTAAAAGCTGTAATGTGAAGATTCCGCGACAAATTGATCCCCCGCTAAGGTGAGCGAAGCGTTTTGCTTTGTTATTCATCTGCACGGAGCGAGCCTTCCAAATGAGGCCAGACTCCAAACTGTCTTAAGTTGAAGATTCCATAAGAAATGGCTCACAAGCACCGATCAGTAATGAGTTTCGCTTTCTTTTCAATGTCACCATGCGCTCCCTTCCAGATGATCTGGATAGACTCATAATGGCTTGAAGACTTGGATTCCGTGAGAAATTTCACAAAGCACTGATCACTACTGACTTTCTCTTGGTTTATCACTTTCACTGACCGATAAAGCCCATCTCTTCAGGACCCTCTCGTAACACCTTTTAAATGAAGAGTCACAGATAACTTTTCCTCCAGCAATGATAAGTAATCAGGTTCTCTTTCTTTGCAGCTTTCTATGCCGAAGAATCAGGAGAGTAGTATGATGGCTTTAAGATGAAGGCTGCATGAAACATTTGAGGATGAGAAAAGAGTTTTGCCTTCTTTGTAATTCTCACCAGCCGATCTCTTCTTAACGATGAGGACAGACTCTCAAGGGCTGTAAGATGACGATTAAATGAGAAATTTGTCATAAGCATTCATTAACACTTCCTTTCCCTTTGTTTCTAATTTTCTCCAACCAATTGAGCCCACAAGCTCAGGACAGGATCCGGACAGCTTGAAAATGAAGATTCCATGAGAATTTTGTGCCCATCCTTGATTAGGGCTGAGTTTTCCTTTCTTTGTACTTTTTACGAGCCCACGTCTTCTAATGGCACAAGACAGTTGGAGTTAAGCTGTGGGTAGGACGCCACGTCCTCAGGGTTATGGCTAGGCCACTTACAAGTGTGGTTCCTGTGTGCAGGCCACATGCAGTTAGAGTTAGGGAAGGGCAGAGCTCCCAGCCCTAGGTTAGCGTTCTCAGCGCTAGGGTTAGGGTTCATACGGGTAGGAATCCCGATCCTAGTGTTTCCTCGACCACAGGAAACGTAAGCCTCTGTGCAAGTGGCCTTCCCGTGGGAACCCTAATCCTAGGGTTCGGGCCTTACCCATAGACACCCTAAGGCAAGGATCCCCATCTGTAGGACCTCTATGCCTAAAGTGAGCTGGCCTAACCATTGGAACCCTTACTTCAACTGGCCTATGCCTAGAACCCTAACCCTAACGCCAAGTGGCCTACCCGTAAGCATCCTAATGCTAGGGCGGGAATCCCTTCCCACAGCAAGCCTATTTCAGCGTGGCTAACCCATAGGAACCATAACCCAACTCCCCTTGGTCTAGCAATGGGAACCCTACCCCTTAGTCCAAAGGGCCTAGCTCGGGAAACCCTGACGCTGACGCCAAGTGGGCTAAGGAGCCCTAACGCCTATCCCTAACTCCAACTGACCTACTCAGAGGAACTTTAACCCAATTGGCGGGGAGCCCTACCTTTTGCAAGCCTAACTCTCCCCAAAATTAGCAAATTTCTCCTGCAATCATCCTCCAAATGTAATTCCGATGCACTGCTGGCCATTTGGGAGAGATCCCTTCTTGAAAAATGCTCTCCAGGAGACATTAGTTCCAGGTAACAGCAAGGCACGAATGTCTCCAGGGATCGTTCTCTAAATGCTATCACGATGCACCGCTGGTGATTTGGCAGAGATCCGTTCATGACAAGTCCTAGGCTTGAGACATTCACTCCAAATCACAGCTAGCTACTCATTGCTCCTCAAATCATCTTTCAAAATGCATTCGGATGAAAGCCTGGCATTACCGTTAACGAAAAATGCTGTTCATTTGACATTCCTTCCAGGTTACTGCTAGGGACGAAATTCTCGGGAATCTTCCTCAAGAAGTCAGAGGGATGCACTGCCGGCTACCTGGCAGAGAGCCCTTTCAGAAAATTGCTACAAATGAAAAATGCATTCCAGATCACAGCTAGGTGCAAATTTCTCCCGCAATCATCCTCCAAATGTCATTCATTCGGAGGCTCTGCTGGTCATTTGGCAGAGATCCGTTCGTGAAAATAGCTCAAGATGAAACATTCCAGATCAAAGCTTGGCACCAATGTCTCCAGGAATCGTCCCCCGAATGTCATTCGGAAGCCCTGCAGGTCATTTGGCAGCGATCCGTTGGTGAAAATATCATGTAGAAAAGCATTCCATGTCCCTGCTAGGGATGACTTTGCCCAAGGCAACTCGGACGCCTTGCTGCGCATTTGGGAGAGATCCATTCATGACAATTGCTAAACGTGAGCCATGAACTCCAGATCCCTACTTGGCACATATTTCTGCTGGAATCGTCCTCCAAATGGCTTTCGGGTGCACCACGGGCCATTTGGCAGAGATCCGTTCGTGAAAATAGCTAAACATGAGACAATCATTCTGGATCTCAGCTAGGACTAATTTCTCCTGGCATCGTCCTCCAAATGCCGTTCGGATGCAGTGCTGGGAAGTTGGCAGCGAACCCTTCTTGAATGTTGCTAAACATGAGCTCTTCAGTCCAGATCACTGCTTGGCAGGAATGTCTCATGGAATCGTCCTCCAAATGTCGTTACGATGCACTGCTTACCATTTCCAGAGATCCAGCCAGGACAATTCCTAAAAACGAACTATTCAGTCCAGGTCACAGCTAGACACGAATATGCCCTGGCATCGTCCTCCAAGAGCCAGTCGGATACGCTGCTGGGCATTGGGCAGCTATCCAGTCCTGAAAAATATTATTCACCTAGAAAAGCATTCCATGTCCCTGCTAGGGACGACTTTGTCCTAGAATCGACCTCCAAGTGCAAATCGGAGGCATTGCTGGTATTTGGCAGAGACCCTTCCTGAAAATTGCTAAACATGAGACATTCACTTCACATCACTGCTAGCCACCAATTTCTCCTGGAAGCATTCTCCAAATGCCTTTCGGATGCACTGCTTGCCATTTGGCAGAGCAGGAAAGAATTTTGCTTGCTTAATCTAGTTCGAGGACCGACCACTCCTAAATAATCAGGATAGTAGCCCAATGGCGCGAATATGAAGAGTCCCTGACAATTTGTCACAAGCACGGGTCACTAAGGATTTTCTCTTTCTTTGTAAGTTCCACGGAACCGATCTTTCCCTAATGCTCAGGACCTCTTTTAAACTGTTTGAAAATGAAAAGGCTCCGAGAAACGAGTCACCCGCAGGGATCACTAACGAGTTTTGTTTTGTTTGTAACGTTCATGATGCCCTCTCTTCCAAATGACCAAGAGAAACCTAGTGGCTTTTAGATGACGAGTCCGGGACAAAGTTTGTCTCAAGTGCTGTTCATTAATGACTTTCTCTCTAGTTCTCATTTTCCCTAACCGCTCTACTGCAAATGACAGTAAGGACAGACTCCTAAATGCTTTAAAAAAGGAGGCTTTCGGAAGTATTTGCCAAACCCCTGTGGTCAAGAATGAGTTTAACCTTTCTTTAGGACAGGATCCTAAAAGCTGTAATGTGAAGATTCCGCGACAAATTGATCCCCCGCTAAGGTGAGCGAAGCGTTTTGCTTTGTTATTCATCTGCACGGAGCGAGCCTTCCAAATGAGGCCAGACTCCAAACTGTCTTAAGTTGAAGATTCCATAAGAAATGGCTCACAAGCACCGATCAGTAATGAGTTTCGCTTTCTTTTCAATGTCACCATGCGCTCCCTTCCAGATGATCTGGATAGACTCATAATGGCTTGAAGACTTGGATTCCGTGAGAAATTTCACAAAGCACTGATCACTACTGACTTTCTCTTGGTTTATCACTTTCACTGACCGATAAAGCCCATCTCTTCAGGACCCTCTCGTAACACCTTTTAAATGAAGAGTCACAGATAACTTTTCCTCCAGCAATGATAAGTAATCAGGTTCTCTTTCTTTGCAGCTTTCTATGCCGAAGAATCAGGAGAGTAGTATGATGGCTTTAAGATGAAGGCTGCATGAAACATTTGAGGATGAGAAAAGAGTTTTGCCTTCTTTGTAATTCTCACCAGCCGATCTCTTCTTAACGATGAGGACAGACTCTCAAGGGCTGTAAGATGACGATTAAATGAGAAATTTGTCATAAGCATTCATTAACACTTCCTTTCCCTTTGTTTCTAATTTTCTCCAACCAATTGAGCCCACAAGCTCAGGACAGGATCCGGACAGCTTGAAAATGAAGATTCCATGAGAATTTTGTGCCCATCCTTGATTAGGGCTGAGTTTTCCTTTCTTTGTACTTTTTACGAGCCCACGTCTTCTAATGGCACAAGACAGTTGGAGTTAAGCTGTGGGTAGGACGCCACGTCCTCAGGGTTATGGCTAGGCCACTTACAAGTGTGGTTCCTGTGTGCAGGCCACATGCAGTTAGAGTTAGGGAAGGGCAGAGCTCCCAGCCCTAGGTTAGCGTTCTCAGCGCTAGGGTTAGGGTTCATACGGGTAGGAATCCCGATCCTAGTGTTTCCTCGACCACAGGAAACGTAAGCCTCTGTGCAAGTGGCCTTCCCGTGGGAACCCTAATCCTAGGGTTCGGGCCTTACCCATAGACACCCTAAGGCAAGGATCCCCATCTGTAGGACCTCTATGCCTAAAGTGAGCTGGCCTAACCATTGGAACCCTTACTTCAACTGGCCTATGCCTAGAACCCTAACCCTAACGCCAAGTGGCCTACCCGTAAGCATCCTAATGCTAGGGCGGGAATCCCTTCCCACAGCAAGCCTATTTCAGCGTGGCTAACCCATAGGAACCATAACCCAACTCCCCTTGGTCTAGCAATGGGAACCCTACCCCTTAGTCCAAAGGGCCTAGCTCGGGAAACCCTGACGCTGACGCCAAGTGGGCTAAGGAGCCCTAACGCCTATCCCTAACTCCAACTGACCTACTCAGAGGAACTTTAACCCAATTGGCGGGGAGCCCTACCTTTTGCAAGCCTAACTCTCCCCAAAATTAGCAAATTTCTCCTGCAATCATCCTCCAAATGTAATTCCGATGCACTGCTGGCCATTTGGGAGAGATCCCTTCTTGAAAAATGCTCTCCAGGAGACATTAGTTCCAGGTAACAGCAAGGCACGAATGTCTCCAGGGATCGTTCTCTAAATGCTATCACGATGCACCGCTGGTGATTTGGCAGAGATCCGTTCATGACAAGTCCTAGGCTTGAGACATTCACTCCAAATCACAGCTAGCTACTCATTGCTCCTCAAATCATCTTTCAAAATGCATTCGGATGAAAGCCTGGCATTACCGTTAACGAAAAATGCTGTTCATTTGACATTCCTTCCAGGTTACTGCTAGGGACGAAATTCTCGGGAATCTTCCTCAAGAAGTCAGAGGGATGCACTGCCGGCTACCTGGCAGAGAGCCCTTTCAGAAAATTGCTACAAATGAAAAATGCATTCCAGATCACAGCTAGGTGCAAATTTCTCCCGCAATCATCCTCCAAATGTCATTCATTCGGAGGCTCTGCTGGTCATTTGGCAGAGATCCGTTCGTGAAAATAGCTCAAGATGAAACATTCCAGATCAAAGCTTGGCACCAATGTCTCCAGGAATCGTCCCCCGAATGTCATTCGGAAGCCCTGCAGGTCATTTGGCAGCGATCCGTTGGTGAAAATATCATGTAGAAAAGCATTCCATGTCCCTGCTAGGGATGACTTTGCCCAAGGCAACTCGGACGCCTTGCTGCGCATTTGGGAGAGATCCATTCATGACAATTGCTAAACGTGAGCCATGAACTCCAGATCCCTACTTGGCACATATTTCTGCTGGAATCGTCCTCCAAATGGCTTTCGGGTGCACCACGGGCCATTTGGCAGAGATCCGTTCGTGAAAATAGCTAAACATGAGACAATCATTCTGGATCTCAGCTAGGACTAATTTCTCCTGGCATCGTCCTCCAAATGCCGTTCGGATGCAGTGCTGGGAAGTTGGCAGCGAACCCTTCTTGAATGTTGCTAAACATGAGCTCTTCAGTCCAGATCACTGCTTGGCAGGAATGTCTCATGGAATCGTCCTCCAAATGTCGTTACGATGCACTGCTTACCATTTCCAGAGATCCAGCCAGGACAATTCCTAAAAACGAACTATTCAGTCCAGGTCACAGCTAGACACGAATATGCCCTGGCATCGTCCTCCAAGAGCCAGTCGGATACGCTGCTGGGCATTGGGCAGCTATCCAGTCCTGAAAAATATTATTCACCTAGAAAAGCATTCCATGTCCCTGCTAGGGACGACTTTGTCCTAGAATCGACCTCCAAGTGCAAATCGGAGGCATTGCTGGTATTTGGCAGAGACCCTTCCTGAAAATTGCTAAACATGAGACATTCACTTCACATCACTGCTAGCCACCAATTTCTCCTGGAAGCATTCTCCAAATGCCTTTCGGATGCACTGCTTGCCATTTGGCAGAGCAGGAAAGAATTTTGCTTGCTTAATCTAGTTCGAGGACCGACCACTCCTAAATAATCAGGATAGTAGCCCAATGGCGCGAATATGAAGAGTCCCTGACAATTTGTCACAAGCACGGGTCACTAAGGATTTTCTCTTTCTTTGTAAGTTCCACGGAACCGATCTTTCCCTAATGCTCAGGACCTCTTTTAAACTGTTTGAAAATGAAAAGGCTCCGAGAAACGAGTCACCCGCAGGGATCACTAACGAGTTTTGTTTTGTTTGTAACGTTCATGATGCCCTCTCTTCCAAATGACCAAGAGAAACCTAGTGGCTTTTAGATGACGAGTCCGGGACAAAGTTTGTCTCAAGTGCTGTTCATTAATGACTTTCTCTCTAGTTCTCATTTTCCCTAACCGCTCTACTGCAAATGACAGTAAGGACAGACTCCTAAATGCTTTAAAAAAGGAGGCTTTCAGAAGTATTTGCCAAACCCCTAGTGGTCAAGAATGAGTTTAACCTTTCTTTAGGACAGGATCCTAAAAGCTGTAATGTGAAGATTCCGCGACAAATTTATCCCCCGCTAAGGTGAGCGAAGCGTTTTGCTTTGTTATTCATCTGCACGGAGCGAGCCTTCCAAATGAGGCCAGACTCCAAACTGTCTTAATTTGAAGATTCCATAAGAAATGGCTCACAAGCACCGATCAGTAATGAGTTTCGCTTTCTTTTCAATGTCACCATGCGCTCCCTTCCAGATGATCTGGATAGACTCATAATGGCTTGAAGACTTGGATTCCGTGAGAAATTTCACAAAGCACTGATCACTACTGACTTTCTCTTGGTTTATCACTTTCACTGACCGATAAAGCCCATCTCTTCAGGACCCTCTCGTAACGCCTTTTAAATGAAGAGTCACAGATAACTTTTCCTCCAGCAATGATAAGTAATCAGGTTCTCTTTCTTTGCAGCTTTCTATGCCGAAGAATCAGGAGAGTAGTATGATGGCTTTAAGATGAAGGCTGCATGAAACATTTGAGGATGAGAAAAGAGTTTTGCCTTCTTTGTAATTCTCACCAGCCGATCTCTTCTTAACGATGAGGACAGACTCTCAAGGGCTGTAAGATGACGATTAAATGAGAAATTTGTCATAAGCATTCATTAACACTTCCTTTCCCTTTGTTTCTAATTTTCTCCAACCAATCGAGCCCACAAGCTCAGGACAGGATCCGGACAGCTTGAAAATGAAGATTCCATGAGAATTTTGTGCCCAGCCTTGATTAGGGCTGAGTTTTCCTTTCTTTGTACTTTTTACGAGCCCACGTCTTCTAATGGCACAAGACAGTTGGAGTTAAGCTGTGGGTAGGACGCCACGTCCTCAGGGTTATGGCTAGGCCACTTACAAGTGTGGTTCCTGTGTGCAGGCCACATGCAGTTAGAGTTAGGGAAGGGCAGAGCTCCCAGCCCTAGGTTAGCGTTCTCAGCGCTAGGGTTAGGGTTCATACGGGTAGGAATCCCGATCCTAGTGTTTCCTCGACCACAGGAAACGTAAGCCTCCGTGCAAGTGGCCTTCCCGTGGGAACCCTAATCCTAGGGTTCGGGCCTTACCCATAGACACCCTAAGGCAAGGATCCCCATCTGTAGGACCTCTATGCCTAAAGTGAGCTGGCCTAACCATTGGAACCCTTACTTCAACTGGCCTATGCCTAGAACCCTAACCCTAACGCCAAGTGGCCTACCCATAAGCATCCTAATGCTAGGGCGGGAATCCCTTGCCACAGCAAGCCTATTTCAGTGTGGCTAACCCATAGGAACCATAACCCAACTCCCCTTGGTCTAGCAATGGGAACCCTACCCCTTAGTCCAAAGGGCCTAGCTCGGGAAACCCTGACGCTGACGCCAAGTGGGCTAAGGAGCCCTAACGCCTATCCCTAACTCCAACTGACCTACTCAGAGGAACTTTAACCCAATTGGCGGGGAGCCCTACCTTTTGCAAGCCTAACTCTCCCCAAAATTAGCAAATTTCTCCTGCAATCATCCTCCAAATGTAATTCCGATGCACTGCTGGCCATTTGGGAGAGATCCCTTCTTGAAAAATGCTCTCCAGGAGACATTAGTTCCAGGTAACAGCAAGGCACGAATGTCTCCAGGGATCGTTCTCTAAATGCTATCACGATGCACCGCTGGTGATTTGGCAGAGATCCGTTCATGACAAGTCCTAGGCTTGAGACATTCACTCCAGATCACAGCTAGCTACTCATTGCTCCTCAAATCATCTTTCAAAATGCATTCGGATGAAAGCCTGGCATTACCGTTAACGAAAAATGCTGTTCATTTGACATTCCTTCCAGGTTACTGCTAGGGACGAAATTCTCGGGAATCTTCCTCAAGAAGTCAGAGGGATGCACTGCCGGCTACCTGGCAGAGAGCCCTTTCAGAAAATTGCTACAAATGAAAAATGCATTCCAGATCACAGCTAGGTGCAAATTTCTCCCGCAATCATCCTCCAAATGTCATTCATTCGGAGGCTCTGCTGGTCATTTGGCAGAGATCCGTTCGTGAAAATAGCTCAAGATGAAACATTCCACATCAAAGCTTGGCACCAATGTCTCCAGGAATCGTCCCCCGAATGTCATTCGGAAGCCCTGCAGGTCATTTGGCAGCGATCCGTTGGTGAAAATATCATGTAGAAAAGCATTCCATGTCCCTGCTAGGGATGACTTTGCCCAAGGCAACTCGGACGCCTTGCTGCGCATTTGGGAGAGATCCATTCATGACAATTGCTAAACGTGAGCCATGAACTCCAGATCCCTACTTGGCACATATTTCTGCTGGAATCGTCCTCCAAATGGCTTTCGGGTGCACCACGGGCCATTTGGCAGAGATCCGTTCGTGAAAATAGCTAAACATGAGACAATCATTCTGGATCTCAGCTAGGACTAATTTCTCCTGGCATCGTCCTCCAAATGCCGTTCGGATGCAGTGCTGGGAAGTTGGCAGCGAACCCTTCTTGAACGTTGCTAAACATGAGCTCTTCAGTCCAGATCACTGCTTGGCAGGAATGTCTCATGGAATCGTCCTCCAAATGTCGTTACGATGCACTGCTTACCATTTCCAGAGATCCAGCCAGGACAATTCCTAAAAACGAACTATTCAGTCCAGGTCACAGCTAGACACGAATATGCCCTGGCATCGTCCTCCAAGAGCCAGTCGGATACGCTGCTGGGCATTGGGCAGCTATCCAGTCCTGAAAAATATTATTCACCTAGAAAAGCATTCCATGTCCCTGCTAGGGACGACTTTGTCCTAGAATCGACCTCCAAGTGCAAATCGGAGGCATTGCTGGTATTTGGCAGAGACCCTTCCTGAAAATTGCTAAACACGAGACATTCACTTCACATCACTGCTAGCCACCAATTTCTCCTGGAAGCATTCTCCAAATGCCTTTCGGATGCACTGCTTGCCATTTGGCAGAGCAGGAAAGAATTTTGCTTGCTTAATCTAGTTCGAGGACCGACCACTCCTAAATAATCAGGATAGTAGCCCAATGGCGCGAATATGAAGAGTCCCTGACAATTTGTCACAAGCACGGGTCACTAAGGATTTTCTCTTTCTTTGTAAGTTCCACGGAACCGATCTTTCCCTAATGCTCAGGACCTCTTTTAAACTGTTTGAAAATGAAAAGGCTCCGAGAAACGAGTCACCCGCAGGGATCACTAACGAGTTTTGTTTTGTTTGTAACGTTCATGATGCCCTCTCTTCCAAATGACCAAGAGAAACCTAGTGGCTTTTAGATGACGAGTCCGGGACAAAGTTTGTCTCAAGTGCTGTTCATTAATGACTTTCTCTCTAGTTCTCATTTTCCCTAACCGCTCTACTGCAAATGACAGTAAGGACAGACTCCTAAATGCTTTAAAAAAGGAGGCTTTCAGAAGTATTTGCCAAACCCCTAGTGGTCAAGAATGAGTTTAACCTTTCTTTAGGACAGGATCCTAAAAGCTGTAATGTGAAGATTCCGCGACAAATTTATCCCCCGCTAAGGTGAGCGAAGCGTTTTGCTTTGTTATTCATCTGCACGGAGCGAGCCTTCCAAATGAGGCCAGACTCCAAACTGTCTTCAGTTGAAGATTCCATAAGAAATGGCTCACAAGCACCGATCAGTAATGAGTTTCGCTTTCTTTTCAATGTCACCATGCGCTCCCTTCCAGATGATCTGGATAGACTCATAATGGCTTGAAGACTTGGATTCCGTGAGAAATTTCACAAAGCACTGATCACTACTGACTTTCTCTTGGTTTATCACTTTCACTGACCGATAAAGCCCATCTCTTCAGGACCCTCTCGTAACGCCTTTTAAATGAAGAGTCACAGATAACTTTTCCTCCAGCAATGATAAGTAATCAGGTTCTCTTTCTTTGCAGCTTTCTATGCCGAAGAATCAGGAGAGTAGTATGATGGCTTTAAGATGAAGGCTGCATGAAACATTTGAGGATGAGAAAAGAGTTTTCCCTTCTTTGTAATTCTCACCAGCCGATCTCTTCTTAACGATGAGGACAGACTCTCAAGGGCTGTAAGATGACGATTAAATGAGAAATTTGTCATAAGCATTCATTAATACTTCCTTTCCCTTTGTTTCTAATTTTCTCCAACCAATCGAGCCCACAAGCTCAGGACAGGATCCGGACAGCTTGAAAATGAAGATTCCCTGAGAATTTTGTGCCCAGCCTTGATTAGGGCTGAGTTTTCCTTTCTTTGTACTTTTTACGAGCCCACGTCTTCTAATGGCACAAGACAGTTGGAGTTAAGCTGTGGGTAGGACGCCACGTCCTCAGGGTTATGGCTAGGCCACTTACAAGTGTGGTTCCTGTGTGAAGGCCACATGCAGTTGGAGTTAGGGAAGGGCAGAGCTCCCAGCCCTAGGTTAGCGTTCTCAGCGCTAGGGTTAGGGTTCATACGGGTAGGAATCCCGATCCTAGTGTTTCCTCGACCACAGGAAACGTAAGCCTCCGTGCAAGTGGCCTTCCCGTGGGAACCCTAATCCTAGGGTTCGGGCCTTACCCATAGACACCCTAAGGCAAGGATCCCCATCTGTAGGACCTCTATGCCTAAAGTGAGCTGGCCTAACCATTGGAACCCTTACTTCAACTGGCCTATGCCTAGAACCCTAACCCTAACGCCAAGTGGCCTACCCGTAAGCATCCTAATGCTAGGGCGGGAATCCCTTCCCACAGCAAGCCTATTTCAGCGTGGCTAACCCATAGGAACCATAACCCAACTCCCCTTGGTCTAGCAATGGGAACCCTACCCCTTAGTCCAAAGGGCCTAGCTCGGGAAACCCTGACGCTGACGCCAAGTGGGCTAAGGAGCCCTAACGCCTATCCCTAACTCCAACTGACCTACTCAGAGGAACTTTAACCCAATTGGCGGGGAGCCCTACCTTTTGCAAGCCTAACTCTCCCCAAAATTAGCAAATTTCTCCTGCAATCATCCTCCAAATGTAATTCCGATGCACTGCTGGCCATTTGGGAGAGATCCCTTCTTGAAAAATGCTCTCCAGGAGACATTAGTTCCAGGTAACAGCAAGGCACGAATGTCTCCAGGGATCGTTCTCTAAATGCTATCACGATGCACCGCTGGTGATTTGGCAGAGATCCGTTCATGACAAGTCCTAGGCTTGAGACATTCACTCCAGATCACAGCTAGCTACTCATTGCTCCTCAAATCATCTTTCAAAATGCATTCGGATGAAAGCCTGGCATTACCGTTAACGAAAAATGCTGTTCATTTGACATTCCTTCCAGGTTACTGCTAGGGACGAAATTCTCGGGAATCTTCCTCAAGAAGTCAGAGGGATGCACTGCCGGCTACCTGGCAGAGAGCCCTTTCAGAAAATTGCTACAAATGAAAAATGCATTCCAGATCACAGCTAGGTGCAAATTTGTCCCGCAATCATCCTCCAAATGTCATTCATTCGGAGGCTCTGCTGGTCATTTGGCAGAGATCCGTTCGTGAAAATAGCTCAAGATGAAACATTCCAGATCAAAGCTTGGCACCAATGTCTCCAGGAATCGTCCCCCGAATGTCATTCGGAAGCCCTGCAGGTCATTTGGCAGCGATCCGTTGGTGAAAATATCATGTAGAAAAGCATTCCATGTCCCTGCTAGGGATGACTTTGCCCAAGGCAACTCGGACGCCTTGCTGCGCATTTGGGAGAGATCCATTCATGACAATTGCTAAACGTGAGCCATGAACTCCAGATCCCTACTTGGCACATATTTCTGCTGGAATCGTCCTCCAAATGGCTTTCGGGTGCACCACGGGCCATTTGGCAGAGATCCGTTCGTGAAAATAGCTAAACATGAGACAATCATTCTGGATCTCAGCTAGGACTAATTTCTCCTGGCATCGTCCTCCAAATGCCGTTCGGATGCAGTGCTGGGAAGTTGGCAGCGAACCCTTCTTGAACGTTGCTAAACATGAGCTCTTCAGTCCAGATCACTGCTTGGCAGGAATGTCTCATGGAATCGTCCTCCAAATGTCGTTACGATGCACTGCTTACCATTTCCAGAGATCCAGCCAGGACAATTCCTAAAAACGAACTATTCAGTCCAGGTCACAGCTAGACACGAATATGCCCTGGCATCGTCCTCCAAGAGCCAGTCGGATACGCTGCTGGGCATTGGGCAGCTATCCATTCCTGAAAAATATTATTCACCTAGAAAAGCATTCCATGTCCCTGCTAGGGACGACTTTGTCCTAGAATCGACCTCCAAGTGCAAATCGGAGGCATTGCTGGTATTTGGCAGAGAGCCTTCCTGAAAATTGCTAAACATGAGACATTCACTTCACATCACTGCTAGCCACCAATTTCTCCTGGAAGCATTCTCCAAATGCCTTTCGGATGCACTGCTTGCCATTTGGCAGAGCAGGAAAGAATTTTGCTTGCTTAATCTAGTTCGAGGACCGACCACTCCTAAATAATCAGGATAGTAGCCCAATGGCGCGAATATGAAGAGTCCCTGACAATTTGTCACAAGCACGGGTCACTAAGGATTTTCTCTTTCTTTGTAAGTTCCACGGAACCGATCTTTCCCTAATGCTCAGGACCTCTTTTAAACTGTTTGAAAATGAAAAGGCTCCGAGAAACGAGTCACCCGCAGGGATCACTAACGAGTTTTGTTTTGTTTGTAACGTTCATGATGCCCTCTCTTCCAAATGACCAAGAGAAACCTAGTGGCTTTTAGATGACGAGTCCGGGACAAAGTTTGTCTCAAGTGCAGTTCATTAATGACTTTCTCTCTAGTTCTCATTTTCCCTAACCGCTCTACTGCAAATGACAGTAAGGACAGACTCCTAAATGCTTTAAAAAAGGAGGCTTTCAGAAGTATTTGCCAAACCCCTAGTGGTCAAGAATGAGTTTAACCTTTCTTTAGGACAGGATCCTAAAAGCTGTAATGTGAAGATTCCGCGACAAATTTATCCCCCGCTAAGGTGAGCGAAGCGTTTTGCTTTGTTATTCATCTGCACGGAGCGAGCCTTCCAAATGAGGCCAGACTCCAAACTGTCTTCAGTTGAAGATTCCATAAGAAATGGCTCACAAGCACCGATCAGTAATGAGTTTCGCTTTCTTTTCAATGTCACCATGCGCTCCCTTCCAGATGATCTGGATAGACTCATAATGGCTTGAAGACTTGGATTCCGTGAGAAATTTCACGAAGCACTGATCACTACTGACTTTCTCTTGGTTTATCACTTTCACTGACCGATAAAGCCCATCTCTTCAGGACCCTCTCGTAACACCTTTTAAATGAAGAGTCACAGATAACTTTTCCTCCAGCAATGATAAGTAATCAGGTTCTCTTTCTTTGCAGCTTTCTATGCCGAAGAATCAGGAGAGTAGTATGATGGCTTTAAGATGAAGGCTGCATGAAACATTTGAGGATGAGAAAAGAGTTTTGCCTTCTTTGTAATTCTCACCAGCCGATCTCTTCTTAACGATGAGGACAGACTCTCAAGGGCTGTAAGATGACGATTAAATGAGAAATTTGTCATAAGCATTCATTAATACTTCCTTTCCCTTTGTTTCTAATTTTCTCCAACCAATCGAGCCCACAAGCTCAGGACAGGATCCGGACAGCTTGAAAATGAAGATTCCCTGAGAATTTTGTGCCCAGCCTTGATTAGGGCTGAGTTTTCCTTTCTTTGTACTTTTTACGAGCCCACGTCTTCTAATGGCACAAGACAGTTGGAGTTAAGCTGTGGGTAGGACGCCACGTCCTCAGGGTTATGGCTAGGCCACTTACAAGTGTGGTTCCTGTGTGCAGGCCACATGCAGTTAGAGTTAGGGAAGGGCAGAGCTCCCAGCCCTAGGTTAGCGTTCTCAGCGCTAGGGTTAGGGTTCATACGGGTAGGAATCCCGATCCTAGTGTTTCCTCGACCACAGGAAACGTAAGCCTCCGTGCAAGTGGCCTTCCCGTGGGAACCCTAATCCTAGGGTTCGGGCCTTACCCATAGACACCCTAAGGCAAGGATCCCCATCTGTAGGACCTCTATGCCTAAAGTGAGCTGGCCTAACCATTGGAACCCTTACTTCAACTGGCCTATGCCTAGAACCCTAACCCTAACGCCAAGTGGCCTACCCGTAAGCATCCTAATGCTAGGGCGGGAATCCCTTCCCACAGCAAGCCTATTTCAGCGTGGCTAACCCATAGGAACCATAACCCAACTCCCCTTGGTCTAGCAATGGGAACCCTACCCCTTAGTCCAAAGGGCCTAGCTCGGGAAACCCTGACGCTGACGCCAAGTGGGCTAAGGAGCCCTAACGCCTATCCCTAACTCCAACTGACCTACTCAGAGGAACTTTAACCCAATTGGCGGGGAGCCCTACCTTTTGCAAGCCTAACTCTCCCCAAAATTAGCAAATTTCTCCTGCAATCATCCTCCAAATGTAATTCCGATGCACTGCTGGCCATTTGGGAGACATCCCTTCTTGAAAAATGCTCTCCAGGAGACATTAGTTCCAGGTAACAGCAAGGCACGAATGTCTCCAGGGATCGTTCTCTAAATGCTATCACGATGCACCGCTGGTGATTTGGCAGAGATCCGTTCATGACAAGTCCTAGGCTTGAGACATTCACTCCAGATCACAGCTAGCTACTCATTGCTCCTCAAATCATCTTTCAAAATGCATTCGGATGAAAGCCTGGCATTACCGTTAACGAAAAATGCTGTTCATTTGACATTCCTTCCAGGTTACTGCTAGGGACGAAATTCTCGGGAATCTTCCTCAAGAAGTCAGAGGGATGCACTGCCGGCTACCTGGCAGAGAGCCCTTTCAGAAAATTGCTACAAATGAAAAATGCATTCCAGATCACAGCTAGGTGCAAATTTCTCCCGCAATCATCCTCCAAATGTCATTCATTCGGAGGCTCTGCTGGTCATTTGGCAGAGATCCGTTCGTGAAAATAGCTCAAGATGAAACATTCCACATCAAAGCTTGGCACCAATGTCTCCAGGAATCGTCCCCCGAATGTCATTCGGAAGCCCTGCAGGTCATTTGGCAGCGATCCGTTGGTGAAAATATCATGTAGAAAAGCATTCCATGTCCCTGCTAGGGATGACTTTGCCCAAGGCAACTCGGACGCCTTGCTGCGCATTTGGGAGAGATCCATTCATGACAATTGCTAAACGTGAGCCATGAACTCCAGATCCCTACTTGGCACATATTTCTGCTGGAATCGTCCTCCAAATGGCTTTCGGGTGCACCACGGGCCATTTGGCAGAGATCCGTTCGTGAAAATAGCTAAACATGAGACAATCATTCTGGATCTCAGCTAGGACTAATTTCTCCTGGCATCGTCCTCCAAATGCCGTTCGGATGCAGTGCTGGGAAGTTGGCAGCGAACCCTTCTTGAACGTTGCTAAACATGAGCTCTTCAGTCCAGATCACTGCTTGGCAGGAATGTCTCATGGAATCGTCCTCCAAATGTCGTTACGATGCACTGCTTACCATTTCCAGAGATCCAGCCAGGACAATTCCTAAAAACAAACTATTCAGTCCAGGTCACAGCTAGACACGAATATGCCCTGGCATCGTCCTCCAAGAGCCAGTCGGATACGCTGCTGGGCATTGGGCAGCTATCCAGTCCTGAAAAATATTATTCACCTAGAAAAGCATTCCATGTCCCTGCTAGGGACGACTTTGTCCTAGAATCGACCTCCAAGTGCAAATCGGAGGCATTGCTGGTATTTGGCAGAGACCCTTCCTGAAAATTGCTAAACACGAGACATTCACTTCACATCACTGCTAGCCACCAATTTCTCCTGGAAGCATTCTCCAAATGCCTTTCGGATGCACTGCTTGCCATTTGGCAGAGCAGGAAAGAATTTTGCTTGCTTAATCTAGTTCGAGGACCGACCACTCCTAAATAATCAGGATAGTAGCCCAATGGCGCGAATATGAAGAGTCCCTGACAATTTGTCACAAGCACGGGTCACTAAGGATTTTCTCTTTCTTTGTAAGTTCCACGGAACCGATCTTTCCCTAATGCTCAGGACCTCTTTTAAACTGTTTGAAAATGAAAAGGCTCCGAGAAACGAGTCACCCGCAGGGATCACTAACGAGTTTTGTTTTGTTTGTAACGTTCATGATGCCCTCTCTTCCAAATGACCAAGAGAAACCTAGTGGCTTTTAGATGACGAGTCCGGGACAAAGTTTGTCTCAAGTGCTGTTCATTAATGACTTTCTCTCTAGTTCTCATTTTCCCTAACCGCTCTACTGCAAATGACAGTAAGGACAGACTCCTAAATGCTTTAAAAAAGGAGGCTTTCAGAAGTATTTGCCAAACCCCTAGTGGTCAAGAATGAGTTTAACCTTTCTTTAGGACAGGATCCTAAAAGCTGTAATGTGAAGATTCCGCGACAAATTTATCCCCCGCTAAGGTGAGCGAAGCGTTTTGCTTTGTTATTCATCTGCACGGAGCGAGCCTTCCAAATGAGGCCAGACTCCAAACTGTCTTCAGTTGAAGATTCCATAAGAAATGGCTCACAAGCACCGATCAGTAATGAGTTTCGCTTTCTTTTCAATGTCACCATGCGCTCCCTTCCAGATGATCTGGATAGACTCATAATGGCTTGAAGACTTGGATTCCGTGAGAAATTTCACGAAGCACTGATCACTACTGACTTTCTCTTGGTTTATCACTTTCACTGACCGATAAAGCCCATCTCTTCAGGACCCTCTCGTAACACCTTTTAAATGAAGAGTCACAGATAACTTTTCCTCCAGCAATGATAAGTAATCAGGTTCTCTTTCTTTGCAGCTTTCTATGCCGAAGAATCAGGAGAGTAGTATGATGGCTTTAAGATGAAGGCTGCATGAAACATTTGAGGATGAGAAAAGAGTTTTGCCTTCTTTGTAATTCTCACCAGCCGATCTCTTCTTAACGATGAGGACAGACTCTCAAGGGCTGTAAGATGACGATTAAATGAGAAATTTGTCATAAGCATTCATTAATACTTCCTTTCCCTTTGTTTCTAATTTTCTCCAACCAATCGAGCCCACAAGCTCAGGACAGGATCCGGACAGCTTGAAAATGAAGATTCCCTGAGAATTTTGTGCCCAGCCTTGATTAGGGCTGAGTTTTCCTTTCTTTGTACTTTTTACGAGCCCACGTCTTCTAATGGCACAAGACAGTTGGAGTTAAGCTGTGGGTAGGACGCCACGTCCTCAGGGTTATGGCTAGGCCACTTACAAGTGTGGTTCCTGTGTGCAGGCCACATGCAGTTAGAGTTAGGGAAGGGCAGAGCTCCCAGCCCTAGGTTAGCGTTCTCAGCGCTAGGGTTAGGGTTCATACGGGTAGGAATCCCGATCCTAGTGTTTCCTCGACCACAGGAAACGTAAGCCTCCGTGCAAGTGGCCTTCCCGTGGGAACCCTAATCCTAGGGTTCGGGCCTTACCCATAGACACCCTAAGGCAAGGATCCCCATCTGTAGGACCTCTATGCCTAAAGTGAGCTGGCCTAACCATTGGAACCCTTACTTCAACTGGCCTATGCCTAGAACCCTAACCCTAACGCCAAGTGGCCTACCCGTAAGCATCCTAATGCTAGGGCGGGAATCCCTTCCCACAGCAAGCCTATTTCAGCGTGGCTAACCCATAGGAACCATAACCCAACTCCCCTTGGTCTAGCAATGGGAACCCTACCCCTTAGTCCAAAGGGCCTAGCTCGGGAAACCCTGACGCTGACGCCAAGTGGGCTAAGGAGCCCTAACGCCTATCCCTAACTCCAACTGACCTACTCAGAGGAACTTTAACCCAATTGGCGGGGAGCCCTACCTTTTGCAAGCCTAACTCTCCCCAAAATTAGCAAATTTCTCCTGCAATCATCCTCCAAATGTAATTCCGATGCACTGCTGGCCATTTGGGAGACATCCCTTCTTGAAAAATGCTCTCCAGGAGACATTAGTTCCAGGTAACAGCAAGGCACGAATGTCTCCAGGGATCGTTCTCTAAATGCTATCACGATGCACCGCTGGTGATTTGGCAGAGATCCGTTCATGACAAGTCCTAGGCTTGAGACATTCACTCCAGATCACAGCTAGCTACTCATTGCTCCTCAAATCATCTTTCAAAATGCATTCGGATGAAAGCCTGGCATTACCGTTAACGAAAAATGCTGTTCATTTGACATTCCTTCCAGGTTACTGCTAGGGACGAAATTCTCGGGAATCTTCCTCAAGAAGTCAGAGGGATGCACTGCCGGCTACCTGGCAGAGAGCCCTTTCAGAAAATTGCTACAAATGAAAAATGCATTCCAGATCACAGCTAGGTGCAAATTTCTCCCGCAATCATCCTCCAAATGTCATTCATTCGGAGGCTCTGCTGGTCATTTGGCAGAGATCCGTTCGTGAAAATAGCTCAAGATGAAACATTCCACATCAAAGCTTGGCACCAATGTCTCCAGGAATCGTCCCCCGAATGTCATTCGGAAGCCCTGCAGGTCATTTGGCAGCGATCCGTTGGTGAAAATATCATGTAGAAAAGCATTCCATGTCCCTGCTAGGGATGACTTTGCCCAAGGCAACTCGGACGCCTTGCTGCGCATTTGGGAGAGATCCATTCATGACAATTGCTAAACGTGAGCCATGAACTCCAGATCCCTACTTGGCACATATTTCTGCTGGAATCGTCCTCCAAATGGCTTTCGGGTGCACCACGGGCCATTTGGCAGAGATCCGTTCGTGAAAATAGCTAAACATGAGACAATCATTCTGGATCTCAGCTAGGACTAATTTCTCCTGGCATCGTCCTCCAAATGCCGTTCGGATGCAGTGCTGGGAAGTTGGCAGCGAACCCTTCTTGAACGTTGCTAAACATGAGCTCTTCAGTCCAGATCACTGCTTGGCAGGAATGTCTCATGGAATCGTCCTCCAAATGTCGTTACGATGCACTGCTTACCATTTCCAGAGATCCAGCCAGGACAATTCCTAAAAACAAACTATTCAGTCCAGGTCACAGCTAGACACGAATATGCCCTGGCATCGTCCTCCAAGAGCCAGTCGGATACGCTGCTGGGCATTGGGCAGCTATCCAGTCCTGAAAAATATTATTCACCTAGAAAAGCATTCCATGTCCCTGCTAGGGACGACTTTGTCCTAGAATCGACCTCCAAGTGCAAATCGGAGGCATTGCTGGTATTTGGCAGAGACCCTTCCTGAAAATTGCTAAACACGAGACATTCACTTCACATCACTGCTAGCCACCAATTTCTCCTGGAAGCATTCTCCAAATGCCTTTCGGATGCACTGCTTGCCATTTGGCAGAGCAGGAAAGAATTTTGCTTGCTTAATCTAGTTCGAGGACCGACCACTCCTAAATAATCAGGATAGTAGCCCAATGGCGCGAATATGAAGAGTCCCTGACAATTTGTCACAAGCACGGGTCACTAAGGATTTTCTCTTTCTTTGTAAGTTCCACGGAACCGATCTTTCCCTAATGCTCAGGACCTCTTTTAAACTGTTTGAAAATGAAAAGGCTCCGAGAAACGAGTCACCCGCAGGGATCACTAACGAGTTTTGTTTTGTTTGTAACGTTCATGATGCCCTCTCTTCCAAATGACCAAGAGAAACCTAGTGGCTTTTAGATGACGAGTCCGGGACAAAGTTTGTCTCAAGTGCTGTTCATTAATGACTTTCTCTCTAGTTCTCATTTTCCCTAACCGCTCTACTGCAAATGACAGTAAGGACAGACTCCTAAATGCTTTAAAAAAGGAGGCTTTCAGAAGTATTTGCCAAACCCCTAGTGGTCAAGAATGAGTTTAACCTTTCTTTAGGACAGGATCCTAAAAGCTGTAATGTGAAGATTCCGCGACAAATTTATCCCCCGCTAAGGTGAGCGAAGCGTTTTGCTTTGTTATTCATCTGCACGGAGCGAGCCTTCCAAATGAGGCCAGACTCCAAACTGTCTTCAGTTGAAGATTCCATAAGAAATGGCTCACAAGCACCGATCAGTAATGAGTTTCGCTTTCTTTTCAATGTCACCATGCGCTCCCTTCCAGATGATCTGGATAGACTCATAATGGCTTGAAGACTTGGATTCCGTGAGAAATTTCACAAAGCACTGATCACTACTGACTTTCTCTTGGTTTATCACTTTCACTGACCGATAAAGCCCATCTCTTCAGGACCCTCTCGTAACGCCTTTTAAATGAAGAGTCACAGATAACTTTTCCTCCAGCAATGATAAGTAATCAGGTTCTCTTTCTTTGCAGCTTTCTATGCCGAAGAATCAGGAGAGTAGTATGATGGCTTTAAGATGAAGGCTGCATGAAACATTTGAGGATGAGAAAAGAGTTTTGCCTTCTTTGTAATTCTCACCAGCCGATCTCTTCTTAACGATGAGGACAGACTCTCAAGGGCTGTAAGATGACGATTAAATGAGAAATTTGTCATAAGCATTCATTAATACTTCCTTTCCCTTTGTTTCTAATTTTCTCCAACCAATCGAGCCCACAAGCTCAGGACAGGATCCGGACAGCTTGAAAATGAAGATTCCCTGAGAATTTTGTGCCCAGCCTTGATTAGGGCTGAGTTTTCCTTTCTTTGTACTTTTTACGAGCCCACGTCTTCTAATGGCACAAGACAGTTGGAGTTAAGCTGTGGGTAGGACGCCACGTCCTCAGGGTTATGGCTAGGCCACTTACAAGTGTGGTTCCTGTGTGCAGGCCACATGCAGTTAGAGTTAGGGAAGGGCAGAGCTCCCAGCCCTAGGTTAGCGTTCTCAGCGCTAGGGTTAGGGTTCATACGGGTAGGAATCCCGATCCTAGTGTTTCCTCGACCACAGGAAACGTAAGCCTCCGTGCAAGTGGCCTTCCCGTGGGAACCCTAATCCTAGGGTTCGGGCCTTACCCATAGACACCCTAAGGCAAGGATCCCCATCTGTAGGACCTCTATGCCTAAAGTGAGCTGGCCTAACCATTGGAACCCTTACTTCAACTGGCCTATGCCTAGAACCCTAACCCTAACGCCAAGTGGCCTACCCGTAAGCATCCTAATGCTAGGGCGGGAATCCCTTCCCACAGCAAGCCTATTTCAGCGTGGCTAACCCATAGGAACCATAACCCAACTCCCCTTGGTCTAGCAATGGGAACCCTACCCCTTAGTCCAAAGGGCCTAGCTCGGGAAACCCTGACGCTGACGCCAAGTGGGCTAAGGAGCCCTAACGCCTATCCCTAACTCCAACTGACCTACTCAGAGGAACTTTAACCCAATTGGCGGGGAGCCCTACCTTTTGCAAGCCTAACTCTCCCCAAAATTAGCAAATTTCTCCTGCAATCATCCTCCAAATGTAATTCCGATGCACTGCTGGCCATTTGGGAGACATCCCTTCTTGAAAAATGCTCTCCAGGAGACATTAGTTCCAGGTAACAGCAAGGCACGAATGTCTCCAGGGATCGTTCTCTAAATGCTATCATGATGCACCGCTGGTGATTTGGCAGAGATCCGTTCATGACAAGTCCTAGGCTTGAGACATTCACTCCAGATCACAGCTAGCTACTCATTGCTCCTCAAATCATCTTTCAAAATGCATTCGGATGAAAGCCTGGCATTACCGTTAACGAAAAATGCTGTTCATTTGACATTCCTTCCAGGTTACTGCTAGGGACGAAATTCTCGGGAATCTTCCTCAAGAAGTCAGAGGGATGCACTGCCGGCTACCTGGCAGAGAGCCCTTTCAGAAAATTGCTACAAATGAAAAATGCATTCCAGATCACAGCTAGGTGCAAATTTCTCCCGCAATCATCCTCCAAATGTCATTCATTCGGAGGCTCTGCTGGTCATTTGGCAGAGATCCGTTCGTGAAAATAGCTCAAGATGAAACATTCCACATCAAAGCTTGGCACCAATGTCTCCAGGAATCGTCCCCCGAATGTCATTCGGAAGCCCTGCAGGTCATTTGGCAGCGATCCGTTGGTGAAAATATCATGTAGAAAAGCATTCCATGTCCCTGCTAGGGATGACTTTGCCCAAGGCAACTCGGACGCCTTGCTGCGCATTTGGGAGAGATCCATTCATGACAATTGCTAAACGTGAGCCATGAACTCCAGATCCCTACTTGGCACATATTTCTGCTGGAATCGTCCTCCAAATGGCTTTCGGGTGCACCACGGGCCATTTGGCAGAGATCCGTTCGTGAAAATAGCTAAACATGAGACAATCATTCTGGATCTCAGCTAGGACTAATTTCTCCTGGCATCGTCCTCCAAATGCCGTTCGGATGCAGTGCTGGGAAGTTGGCAGCGAACCCTTCTTGAACGTTGCTAAACATGAGCTCTTCAGTCCAGATCACTGCTTGGCAGGAATGTCTCATGGAATCGTCCTCCAAATGTCGTTACGATGCACTGCTTACCATTTCCAGAGATCCAGCCAGGACAATTCCTAAAAACGAACTATTCAGTCCAGGTCACAGCTAGACACGAATATGCCCTGGCATCGTCCTCCAAGAGCCAGTCGGATACGCTGCTGGGCATTGGGCAGCTATCCAGTCCTGAAAAATATTATTCACCTAGAAAAGCATTCCATGTCCCTGCTAGGGACGACTTTGTCCTAGAATCGACCTCCAAGTGCAAATCGGAGGCATTGCTGGTATTTGGCAGAGACCCTTCCTGAAAATTGCTAAACATGAGACATTCACTTCACATCACTGCTAGCCACCAATTTCTCCTGGAAGCATTCTCCAAATGCCTTTCGGATGCACTGCTTGCCATTTGGCAGAGCAGGAAAGAATTTTGCTTGCTTAATCTAGTTCGAGGACCGACCACTCCTAAATAATCAGGATAGTAGCCCAATGGCGCGAATATGAAGAGTCCCTGACAATTTGTCACAAGCACGGGTCACTAAGGATTTTCTCTTTCTTTGTAAGTTCCACGGAACCGATCTTTCCCTAATGCTCAGGACCTCTTTTAAACTGTTTGAAAATGAAAAGGCTCCGAGAAACGAGTCACCCGCAGGGATCACTAACGAGTTTTGTTTTGTTTGTAACGTTCATGATGCCCTCTCTTCCAAATGACCAAGAGAAACCTAGTGGCTTTTAGATGACGAGTCCGGGACAAAGTTTGTCTCAAGTGCTGTTCATTAATGACTTTCTCTCTAGTTCTCATTTTCCCTAACCGCTCTACTGCAAATGACAGTAAGGACAGACTCCTAAATGCTTTAAAAAAGGAGGCTTTCAGAAGTATTTGCCAAACCCCTAGTGGTCAAGAATGAGTTTAACCTTTCTTTAGGACAGGATCCTAAAAGCTGTAATGTGAAGATTCCGCGACAAATTTATCCCCCGCTAAGGTGAGCGAAGCGTTTTGCTTTGTTATTCATCTGCACGGAGCGAGCCTTCCAAATGAGGCCAGACTCCAAACTGTCTTCAGTTGAAGATTCCATAAGAAATGGCTCACAAGCACCGATCAGTAATGAGTTTCGCTTTCTTTTCAATGTCACCATGCGCTCCCTTCCAGATGATCTGGATAGACTCATAATGGCTTGAAGACTTGGATTCCGTGAGAAATTTCACGAAGCACTGATCACTACTGACTTTCTCTTGGTTTATCACTTTCACTGACCGATAAAGCCCATCTCTTCAGGACCCTCTCGTAACGCCTTTTAAATGAAGAGTCACAGATAACTTTTCCTCCAGCAATGATAAGTAATCAGGTTCTCTTTCTTTGCAGCTTTCTATGCCGAAGAATCAGGAGAGTAGTATGATGGCTTTAAGATGAAGGCTGCATGAAACATTTGAGGATGAGAAAAGAGTTTTGCCTTCTTTGTAATTCTCACCAGCCGATCTCTTCTTAACGATGAGGACAGACTCTCAAGGGCTGTAAGATGACGATTAAATGAGAAATTTGTCATAAGCATTCATTAATACTTCCTTTCCCTTTGTTTCTAATTTTCTCCAACCAATCGAGCCCACAAGCTCAGGACAGGATCCGGACAGCTTGAAAATGAAGATTCCATGAGAATTTTGTGCCCAGCCTTGATTAGGGCTGAGTTTTCCTTTCTTTGTACTTTTTACGAGCCCACGTCTTCTAATGGCACAAGACAGTTGGAGTTAAGCTGTGGGTAGGACGCCACGTCCTCAGGGTTATGGCTAGGCCACTTACAAGTGTGGTTCCTGTGTGCAGGCCACATGCAGTTAGAGTTAGGGAAGGGCAGAGCTCCCAGCCCTAGGTTAGCGTTCTCAGCGCTAGGGTTAGGGTTCATACGGGTAGGAATCCCGATCCTAGTGTTTCCTCGACCACAGGAAACGTAAGCCTCCGTGCAAGTGGCCTTCCCGTGGGAACCCTAATCCTAGGGTTCGGGCCTTACCCATAGACACCCTAAGGCAAGGATCCCCATCTGTAGGACCTCTATGCCTAAAGTGAGCTGGCCTAACCATTGGAACCCTTACTTCACCTGGCCTATGCCTAGAACCCTAACCCTAACGCCAAGTGGCCTACCCGTAGGCATCCTAATGCTAGGGCGGGAATCCCTTCCCACAGCAAGCCTATTTCAGCGTGGCTAACCCATAGGAACCATAACCCAACTCCCCTTGGTCTAGCAATGGGAACCCTACCCCTTAGTCCAAAGGGCCTAGCTCGGGAAACCCTGACGCTGACGCCAAGTGGGCTAAGGAGCCCTAACGCCTATCCCTAACTCCAACTGACCTACTCAGAGGAACTTTAACCCAATTGGCAGGGAGCCCTACCTTTTGCAAGCCTAACTCTCCCCAAAATTAGCAAATTTCTCCTGCAATCATCCTCCAAATGTCATTCATTCGGAGGCTCTGCTGGTCATTTGGCAGAGATCCGTTCGTGAAAATAGCTCAAGATGAAACATTCCAGATCAAAGCTTGGCACCAATGTCTCCAGGAATCGTCCCCCGAATGTCATTCGGAAGCCCTGCAGGTCATTTGGCAGCGATCCGTTGGTGAAAATATCATGTAGAAAAGCATTCCATGTCCCTGCTAGGGATGACTTTGCCCAAGGCAACTCGGACGCCTTGCTGCGCATTTGGGAGAGATCCATTCATGACAATTGCTAAACGTGAGCCATGAACTCCAGATCCCTACTTGGCACATATTTCTGCTGGAATCGTCCTCCAAATGGCTTTCGGGTGCACCACGGGCCATTTGGCAGAGATCCGTTCGTGAAAATAGCTAAACATGAGACAATCATTCTGGATCTCAGCTAGGACTAATTTCTCCTGGCATCGTCCTCCAAATGCCGTTCGGATGCAGTGCTGGGAAGTTGGCAGCGAACCCTTCTTGAACGTTGCTAAACATGAGCTCTTCAGTCCAGATCACTGCTTGGCAGGAATGTCTCATGGAATCGTCCTCCAAATGTCGTTACGATGCACTGCTTACCATTTCCAGAGATCCAGCCAGGACAATTCCTAAAAACGAACTATTCAGTCCAGGTCACAGCTAGACACGAATATGCCCTGGCATCGTCCTCCAAGAGCCAGTCGGATACGCTGCTGGGCATTGGGCAGCTATCCAGTCCTGAAAAATATTATTCACCTAGAAAAGCATTCCATGTCCCTGCTAGGGACGACTTTGTCCTAGAATCGACCTCCAAGTGCAAATCGGAGGCATTGCTGGTATTTGGCAGAGAGCCTTCCTGAAAATTGCTAAACATGAGACATTCACTTCACATCACTGCTAGCCACCAATTTCTCCTGGAAGCATTCTCCAAATGCCTTTCGGATGCACTGCTTGCCATTTGGCAGAGCAGGAAAGAATTTTGCTTGCTTAATCTAGTTCGAGGACCGACCACTCCTAAATAATCAGGATAGTAGCCCAATGGCGCGAATATGAAGAGTCCCTGACAATTTGTCACAAGCACGGGTCACTAAGGATTTTCTCTTTCTTTGTAAGTTCCACGGAACCGATCTTTCCCTAATGCTCAGGACCTCTTTTAAACTGTTTTAAAATGAAAAGGCTCCGAGAAACGAGTCACCCGCAGGGATCACTAACGAGTTTTGTTTTGTTTGTAACGTTCATGATGCCCTCTCTTCCAAATGACCAAGAGAAACCTAGTGGCTTTTAGATGACGAGTCCGGGACAAAGTTTGTCTCAAGTGCTGTTCATTAATGACTTTCTCTCTAGTTCTCATTTTCCCTAACCGCTCTACTGCAAATGACAGTAAGGACAGACTCCTAAATGCTTTAAAAAAGGAGGCTTTCAGAAGTATTTGCCAAACCCCTAGTGGTCAAGAATGAGTTTAACCTTTCTTTAGGACAGGATCCTAAAAGCTGTAATGTGAAGATTCCGCGACAAATTTATCCCCCGCTAAGGTGAGCGAAGCGTTTTGCTTTGTTATTCATCTGCACGGAGCGAGCCTTCCAAATGAGGCCAGACTCCAAACTGTCTTCAGTTGAAGATTCCATAAGAAATGGCTCACAAGCACCGATCAGTAATGAGTTTCGCTTTCTTTTCAATGTCACCATGCGCTCCCTTCCAGATGATCTGGATAGACTCATAATGGCTTGAAGACTTGGATTCCGTGAGAAATTTCACAAAGCACTGATCACTACTGACTTTCTCTTGGTTTATCACTTTCACTGACCGATAAAGCCCATCTCTTCAGGACCCTCTCGTAACGCCTTTTAAATGAAGAGTCACAGATAACTTTTCCTCCAGCAATGATAAGTAATCAGGTTCTCTTTCTTTGCAGCTTTCTATGCCGAAGAATCAGGAGAGTAGTATGATGGCTTTAAGATGAAGGCTGCATGAAACATTTGAGGATGAGAAAAGAGTTTTGCCTTCTTTGTAATTCTCACCAGCCGATCTCTTCTTAACGATGAGGACAGACTCTCAAGGGCTGTAAGATGACGATTAAATGAGAAATTTGTCATAAGCATTCATTAATACTTCCTTTCCCTTTGTTTCTAATTTTCTCCAACCAATCGAGCCCACAAGCTCAGGACAGGATCCGGACAGCTTGAAAATGAAGATTCCATGAGAATTTTGTGCCCAGCCTTGATTAGGGCTGAGTTTTCCTTTCTTTGTACTTTTTACGAGCCCACGTCTTCTAATGGCACAAGACAGTTGGAGTTAAGCTGTGGGTAGGACGCCACGTCCTCAGGGTTATGGCTAGGCCACTTACAAGTGTGGTTCCTGTGTGAAGGCCACATGCAGTTAGAGTTAGGGAAGGGCAGAGCTCCCAGCCCTAGGTTAGCGTTCTCAGCGCTAGGGTTAGGGTTCATACGGGTAGGAATCCCGATCCTAGTGTTTCCTCGACCACAGGAAACGTAAGCCTCCGTGCAAGTGGCCTTCCCGTGGGAACCCTAATCCTAGGGTTCGGGCCTTACCCATAGACACCCTAAGGCAAGGATCCCCATCTGTAGGACCTCTATGCCTAAAGTGAGCTGGCCTAACCATTGGAACCCTTACTTCACCTGGCCTATGCCTAGAACCCTAACCCTAACGCCAAGTGGCCTACCCGTAAGCATCCTAATGCTAGGGCGGGAATCTCTTCCCACAGCAAGCCTATTTCAGCGTGGCTAACCCATAGGAACCATAACCCAACTCCCCTTGGTCTAGCAATGGGAACCCTACCCCTTAGTCAAAAGGGCCTAGCTCGGGAAACCCTGACGCTGACGCCAAGTGGGCTAAGGAGCCCTAACGCCTATCCCTAACTCCAACTGACCTACTCAGAGGAACTTTAACCCAATTGGCGGGGAGCCCTACCTTTTGCAAGCCTAACTCTCCCCAAAATTAGCAAATTTCTCCTGCAATCATCCTCCAAATGTAATTCCGATGCACTGCTGGCCATTTGGGAGAGATCCCTTCTTGAAAAATGCTCTCCAGGAGACATTAGTTCCAGGTAACAGCAAGGCACGAATGTCTCCAGGGATCGTTCTCTAAATGCTATCACGATGCACCGCTGGTGATTTGGCAGAGATCTGTTCATGACAAGTCCTAGGCTTGAGACATTCACTCCAGATCACAGCTAGCTACTCATTGCTCCTCAAATCATCTTTCAAAATGCATTCGGATGAAAGCCTGGCATTACCGTTAACGAAAAATGCTGTTCATTTGACATTCCTTCCAGGTTACTGCTAGGGACGAAATTCTCGGGAATCTTCCTCAAGAAGTCAGAGGGATGCACGGCCGGCTACCTGGCAGAGAGCCCTTTCAGAAAATTGCTACAAATGAAAAATGCATTCCAGATCACAGCTAGGTGCAAATTTCTCCCGCAATCATCCTCCAAATGTCATTCATTCGGAGGCTCTGCTGGTCATTTGGCAGAGATCCGTTCGTGAAAATAGCTCAAGATGAAACATTCCAGATCAAAGCTTGGCACCAATGTCTCCAGGAATCGTCCCCCGAATGTCATTCGGAAGCCCTGCAGGTCATTTGGCAGCGATCCGTTGGTGAAAATATCATGTAGAAAAGCATTCCATGTCCCTGCTAGGGATGACTTTGCCCAAGGCAACTCGGACGCCTTGCTGCGCATTTGGGAGAGATCCATTCATGACAATTGCTAAACGTGAGCCATGAACTCCAGATCCCTACTTGGCACATATTTCTGCTGGAATCGTCCTCCAAATGGCTTTCGGGTGCACCACGGGCCATTTGGCAGAGATCCGTTCGTGAAAATAGCTAAACATGAGACAATCATTCTGGATCTCAGCTAGGACTAATTTCTCCTGGCATCGTCCTCCAAATGCCGTTCGGATGCAGTGCTGGGAAGTTGGCAGCGAACCCTTCTTGAACGTTGCTAAACATGAGCTCTTCAGTCCAGATCACTGCTTGGCAGGAATGTCTCATGGAATCGTCCTCCAAATGTCGTTACGATGCACTGCTTACCATTTCCAGAGATCCAGCCAGGACAATTCCTAAAAACGAACTATTCAGTCCAGGTCACAGCTAGACACGAATATGCCCTGGCATCGTCCTCCAAGAGCCAGTCGGATACGCTGCTGGGCATTGGGCAGCTATCCAGTCCTGAAAAATATTATTCACCTAGAAAAGCATTCCATGTCCCTGCTAGGGACGACTTTGTCCTAGAATCGACCTCCAAGTGCAAATCGGAGGCATTGCTGGTATTTGGCAGAGAGCCTTCCTGAAAATTGCTAAACATGAGACATTCACTTCACATCACTGCTAGCCACCAATTTCTCCTGGAAGCATTCTCCAAATGCCTTTCGGATGCACTGCTTGCCATTTGGCAGAGCAGGAAAGAATTTTGCTTGCTTAATCTAGTTCGAGGACCGACCACTCCTAAATAATCAGGATAGTAGCCCAATGGCGCGAATATGAAGAGTCCCTGACAATTTGTCACAAGCACGGGTCACTAAGGATTTTCTCTTTCTTTGTAAGTTCCACGGAACCGATCTTTCCCTAATGCTCAGGACCTCTTTTAAACTGTTTGAAAATGAAAAGGCTCCGAGAAACGAGTCACCCGCAGGGATCACTAACGAGTTTTGTTTTGTTTGTAACGTTCATGATGCCCTCTCTTCCAAATGACCAAGAGAAACCTAGTGGCTTTTAGATGACGAGTCCGGGACAAAGTTTGTCTCAAGTGCTGTTCATTAATGACTTTCTCTCTAGTTCTCATTTTCCCTAACCGCTCTACTGCAAATGACAGTAAGGACAGACTCCTAAATGCTTTAAAAAAGGAGGCTTTCAGAAGTTTTTGCCAAACCCCTAGTGGTCAAGAATGAGTTTAACCTTTCTTTAGGACAGGATCCTAAAAGCTGTAATGTGAAGATTCCGCGACAAATTTATCCCCCGCTAAGGTGAGCGAAGCGTTTTGCTTTGTTATTCATCTGCACGGAGCGAGCCTTCCAAATGAGGCCAGACTCCAAACTGTCTTAAGTTGAAGATTCCATAAGAAATGGCTCACAAGCACCGATCAGTAATGAGTTTCGCTTTCTTTTCAATGTCACCATGCGCTCCCTTCCAGATGATCTGGATAGACTCATAATGGCTTGAAGACTTGGATTCCGTGAGAAATTTCACAAAGCACTGATCACTACTGACTTTCTCTTGGTTTATCACTTTCACTGACCGATAAAGCCCATCTCTTCAGGACCCTCTCGTAACGCCTTTTAAATGAAGAGTCACAGATAACTTTTCCTCCAGCAATGATAAGTAATCAGGTTCTCTTTCTTTGCAGCTTTCTATGCCGAAGAATCAGGAGAGTAGTATGATGGCTTTAAGATGAAGGCTGCATGAAACATTTGAGGATGAGAAAAGAGTTTTGCCTTCTTTGTAATTCTCACCAGCCGATCTCTTCTTAACGATGAGGACAGACTCTCAAGGGCTGTAAGATGACGATTAAATGAGAAATTTGTCATAAGCATTCATTAATACTTCCTTTCCCTTTGTTTCTAATTTTCTCCAACCAATCGAGCCCACAAGCTCAGGACAGGATCCGGACAGCTTGAAAATGAAGATTCCATGAGAATTTTGTGCCCAGCCTTGATTAGGGCTGAGTTTTCCTTTCTTTGTACTTTTTACGAGCCCACGTCTTCTAATGGCACAAGACAGTTGGAGTTAAGCTGTGGGTAGGACGCCACGTCCTCAGGGTTATGGCTAGGCCACTTACAAGTGTGGTTCCTGTGTGCAGGCCACATGCAGTTAGAGTTAGGGAAGGGCAGAGCTCCCAGCCCTAGGTTAGCGTTCTCAGCGCTAGGGTTAGGGTTCATACGGGTAGGAATCCCGATCCTAGTGTTTCCTCGACCACAGGAAACGTAAGCCTCCGTGCAAGTGGCCTTCCCGTGGGAACCCTAATCCTAGGGTTCGGGCCTTACCCATAGACACCCTAAGGCAAGGATCCCCATCTGTAGGACCTCTATGCCTAAAGTGAGCTGGCCTAACCATTGGAACCCTTACTTCACCTGGCCTATGCCTAGAACCCTAACCCTAACGCCAAGTGGCCTACCCGTAAGCATCCTAATGCTAGGGCGGGAATCTCTTCCCACAGCAAGCCTATTTCAGCGTGGCTAACCCATAGGAACCATAACCCAACTCCCCTTGGTCTAGCAATGGGAACCCTACCCCTTAGTCCAAAGGGCCTAGCTCGGGAAACCCTGACGCTGACGCCAAGTGGGCTAAGGAGCCCTAACGCCTATCCCTAACTCCAACTGACCTACTCAGAGGAACTTTAACCCAATTGGCAGGGAGCCCTACCTTTTGCAAGCCTAACTCTCCCCAAAATTAGCAAATTTCTCCTGCAATCATCCTCCAAATGTAATTCCGATGCACTGCTGGCCATTTGGGAGAGATCCCTTCTTGAAAAATGCTCTCCAGGAGACATTAGTTCCAGGTAACAGCAAGGCACGAATGTCTCCAGGGATCATTCTCTAAATGCTATCACGATGCACCGCTGGTGATTTGGCAGAGATCCGTTCATGACAAGTCCTAGGCTTGAGACATTCACTCCAGATCACAGCTAGCTACTCATTGCTTCTCAAATCATCTTTCAAAATGCATTCGGATGAAAGCCTGGCATTACCGTTAACGAAAAATGCTGTTCATTTGACATTCCTTCCAGGTTACTGCTAGGGACGAAATTCTCGGGAATCTTCCTCAAGAAGTCAGAGGGATGCACGGCCGGCTACCTGGCAGAGAGCCCTTTCAGAAAATTGCTACAAATGAAAAATGCATTCCAGATCACAGCTAGGTGCAAATTTCTCCCGCAATCATCCTCCAAATGTCATTCATTCGGAGGCTCTGCTGGTCATTTGGCAGAGATCCGTTCGTGAAAATAGCTCAAGATGAAACATTCCAGATCAAAGCTTGGCACCAATGTCTCCAGGAATCGTCCCCCGAATGTCATTCGGAAGCCCTGCAGGTCATTTGGCAGCGATCCGTTGGTGAAAATATCATGTAGAAAAGCATTCCATGTCCCTGCTAGGGATGACTTTGCCCAAGGCAACTCGGACGCCTTGCTGCGTATTTGGGAGAGATCCGTTCATGACAATTGCTAAACGTGAGCCATGAACTCCAGATCCCTACTTGGCACATATTTCTGCTGGAATCGTCCTCCAAATGGCTTTCGGGTGCACCACGGGCCATTTGGCAGAGATCCGTTCGTGAAAATAGCTAAACATGAGACAATCATTCTGGATCTCAGCTAGGACTAATTTCTCCTGGCATCGTCCTCCAAATGCCGTTCGGATGCAGTGCTGGGAAGTTGGCAGCGAACCCTTCTTGAACGTTGCTAAACATGAGCTCTTCAGTCCAGATCACTGCTTGGCAGGAATGTCTCATGGAATCGTCCTCCAAATGTCGTTACGATGCACTGCTTACCATTTCCAGAGATCCAGCCAGGACAATTCCTAAAAACGAACTATTCAGTCCAGGTCACAGCTAGACACGAATATGCCCTGGCATCGTCCTCCAAGAGCCAGTCGGATACGCTGCTGGGCATTGGGCAGCTATCCATTCCTGAAAAATATTATTCACCTAGAAAAGCATTCCATGTCCCTGCTAGGGACGACTTTGTCCTAGAATCGACCTCCAAGTGCAAATCGGAGGCATTGCTGGTATTTGGCAGAGAGCCTTCCTGAAAATTGCTAAACATGAGACATTCACTTCACATCACTGCTAGCCACCAATTTCTCCTGGAATCATTCTCCAAATGCCTTTCGGATGCACTGCTTGCCATTTGGCAGAGCAGGAAAGAATTTTGCTTGCTTAATCTAGTTCGAGGACCGACCACTCCTAAATAATCAGGATAGTAGCCCAATGGCGCGAATATGAAGAGTCCCTGACAATTTGTCACAAGCACGGGTCACTAAGGATTTTCTCTTTCTTTGTAAGTTCCACGGAACCGATCTTTCCCTAATGCTCAGGACCTCTTTTAAACTGTTTGAAAATGAAAAGGCTCCGAGAAACGAGTCACCCGCAGGGATCACTAACGAGTTTTGTTTTGTTTGTAACGTTCATGATGCCCTCTCTTCCAAATGACCAAGAGAAACCTAGTGGCTTTTAGATGACGAGTCCGGGACAAAGTTTGTCTCAAGTGCTGTTCATTAATGACTTTCTCTCTAGTTCTCATTTTCCCTAACCGCTCTACTGCAAATGACAGTAAGGACAGACTCCTAAATGCTTTAAAAAAGGAGGCTTTCAGAAGTTTTTGCCAAACCCCTAGTGGTCAAGAATGAGTTTAACCTTTCTTTAGGACAGGATCCTAAAAGCTGTAATGTGAAGATTCCGCGACAAATTTATCCCCCGCTAAGGTGAGCGAAGCGTTTTGCTTTGTTATTCATCTGCACGGAGCGAGCCTTCCAAATGAGGCCAGACTCCAAACTGTCTTAAGTTGAAGATTCCATAAGAAATGGCTCACAAGCACCGATCAGTAATGAGTTTCGCTTTCTTTTCAATGTCACCATGCGCTCCCTTCCAGATGATCTGGCTAGACTCATAATGGCTTGAAGACTTGGATTCCGTGAGAAATTTCACAAAGCACTGATCACTACTGACTTTCTCTTGGTTTATCACTTTCACTGACCGATAAAGCCCATCTCTTCAGGACCCTCTCGTAACGCCTTTTAAATGAAGAGTCACAGATAACTTTTCCTCCAGCAATGATAAGTAATCAGGTTCTCTTTCTTTGCAGCTTTCTATGCCGAAGAATCAGGAGAGTAGTATGATGGCTTTAAGATGAAGGCTGCATGAAACATTTGAGGATGAGAAAAGAGTTTTGCCTTCTTTGTAATTCTCACCAGCCGATCTCTTCTTAACGATGAGGACAGACTCTCAAGGGCTGTAAGATGACGATTAAATGAGAAATTTGTCATAAGCATTCATTAACACTTCCTTTCCCTTTGTTTCTAATTTTCTCCAACCAATCGAGCCCACAAGCTCAGGACAGGATCCGGACAGCTTGAAAATGAAGATTCCATGAGAATTTTGTGCCCAGCCTTGATTAGGGCTGAGTTTTCCTTTCTTTGTACTTTTTACGAGCCCACGTCTTCTAATGGCACAAGACAGTTGGAGTTAAGCTGTGGGTAGGACGCCACGTCCTCAGGGTTATGGCTAGGCCACTTACAAGTGTGGTTCCTGTGTGCAGGCCACATGCAGTTAGAGTTAGGGAAGGGCAGAGCTCCCAGCCCTAGGTTAGCGTTCTCAGCGCTAGGGTTAGGGTTCATACGGGTAGGAATCCCGATCCTAGTGTTTCCTCGACCACAGGAAACGTAAGCCTCCGTGCAAGTGGCCTTCCCGTGGGAACCCTAATCCTAGGGTTCGGGCCTTACCCATAGACACCCTAAGGCAAGGATCCCCATCTGTAGGACCTCTATGCCTAAAGTGAGCTGGCCTAACCATTGGAACCCTTACTTCACCTGGCCTATGCCTAGAACCCTAACCCTAACGCCAAGTGGCCTACCCGTAAGCATCCTAATGCTAGGGCGGGAATCTCTTCCCACAGCAAGCCTATTTCAGCGTGGCTAACCCATAGGAACCATAACCCAACTCCCCTTGGTCTAGCAATGGGAACCCTACCCCTTAGTCCAAAGGGCCTAGCTCGGGAAACCCTGACGCTGACGCCAAGTGGGCTAAGGAGCCCTAACGCCTATCCCTAACTCCAACTGACCTACTCAGAGGAACTTTAACCCAATTGGCGGGGAGCCCTACCTTTTGCAAGCCTAACTCTCCCCAAAATTAGCAAATTTCTCCTGCAATCATCCTCCAAATGTAATTCCGATGCACTGCTGGCCATTTGGGAGAGATCCCTTCTTGAAAAATGCTCTCCAGGAGACATTAGTTCCAGGTAACAGCAAGGCACGAATGTCTCCAGGGATCGTTCTCTAAATGCTATCACGATGCACCGCTGGTGATTTGGCAGAGATCCGTTCATGACAAGTCCTAGGCTTGAGACATTCACTCCAGATCACAGCTAGCTACTCATTGCTCCTCAAATCATCTTTCAAAATGAATTCGGATGAAAGCCTGGCATTACCGTTAACGAAAAATGCTGTTCATTTGACATTCCTTCCAGGTTACTGCTAGGGACGAAATTCTCGGGAATCTTCCTCAAGAAGTCAGAGGGATGCACGGCCGGCTACCTGGCAGAGAGCCCTTTCAGAAAATTGCTACAAATGAAAAATGCATTCCAGATCACAGCTAGGTGCAAATTTCTCCCGCAATCATCCTCCAAATGTCATTCATTCGGAGGCTCTGCTGGTCATTTGGCAGAGATCCGTTCATGAAAATAGCTCAAGATGAAACATTCCAGATCAAAGCTTGGCACCAATGTCTCCAGGAATCGTCCCCCGAATGTCATTCGGAAGCCCTGCAGGTCATTTGGCAGCGATCCGTTGGTGAAAATATCATGTAGAAAAGCATTCCATGTCCCTGCTAGGGATGACTTTGCCCAAGGCAACTCGGACGCCTTGCTGCGCATTTGGGAGAGATCCATTCATGACAATTGCTAAACGTGAGCCATGAACTCCAGATCCCTACTTGGCACATATTTCTGCTGGAATCGTCCTCCAAATGGCTTTCGGGTGCACCACGGGCCATTTGGCAGAGATCCGTTCGTGAAAATAGCTAAACATGAGACAATCATTCTGGATCTCAGCTAGGACTAATTTCTCCTGGCATCGTCCTCCAAATGCCGTTCGGATGCAGTGCTGGGAAGTTGGCAGCGAACCCTTCTTGAACGTTGCTAAACATGAGCTCTTCAGTCCAGATCACTGCTTGGCAGGAATGTCTCATGGAATCGTCCTCCAAATGTCGTTACGATGCACTGCTTACCATTTCCAGAGATCCAGCCAGGACAATTCCTAAAAACGAACTATTCAGTCCAGGTCACAGCTAGACACGAATATGCCCTGGCATCGTCCTCCAAGAGCCAGTCGGATACGCTGCTGGGCATTGGGCAGCTATCCATTCCTGAAAAATATTATTCACCTAGAAAAGCATTCCATGTCCCTGCTAGGGACGACTTTGTCCTAGAATCGACCTCCAAGTGCAAATCGGAGGCATTGCTGGTATTTGGCAGAGAGCCTTCCTGAAAATTGCTAAACATGAGACATTCACTTCACATCACTGCTAGCCACCAATTTCTCCTGGAATCATTCTCCAAATGCCTTTCGGATGCACTGCTTGCCATTTGGCAGAGCAGGAAAGAATTTTGCTTGCTTAATCTAGTTCGAGGACCGACCACTCCTAAATAATCAGGATAGTAGCCCAATGGCGCGAATATGAAGAGTCCCTGACAATTTGTCACAAGCACGGGTCACTAAGGATTTTCTCTTTCTTTGTAAGTTCCACGGAACCGATCTTTTCCTAATGCTCAGGACCTCTTTTAAACTGTTTTAAAATGAAAAGGCTCCGAGAAACGAGTCACCCGCAGGGATCACTAACGAGTTTTGTTTTGTTTGTAACGTTCATGATGCCCTCTCTTCCAAATGACCAAGAGAAACCTAGTGGCTTTTAGATGACGAGTCCGGGACAAAGTTTGTCTCAAGTGCTGTTCATTAATGACTTTCTCTCTAGTTCTCATTTTCCCTAACCGCTCTACTGCAAATGACAGTAAGGACAGACTCCTAAATGCTTTAAAAAAGGAGGCTTTCAGAAGTTTTTGCCAAACCCCTAGTGGTCAAGAATGAGTTTAACCTTTCTTTAGGACAGGATCCTAAAAGCTGTAATGTGAAGATTCCGCGACAAATTTATCCCCCGCTAAGGTGAGCGAAGCGTTTTGCTTTGTTATTCATCTGCACGGAGCGAGCCTTCCAAATGAGGCCAGACTCCAAACTGTCTTAAGTTGAAGATTCCATAAGAAATGGCTCACAAGCACCGATCAGTAATGAGTTTCGCTTTCTTTTCAATGTCACCATGCGCTCCCTTCCAGATGATCTGGATAGACTCATAATGGCTTGAAGACTTGGATTCCGTGAGAAATTTCACAAAGCACTGATCACTACTGACTTTCTCTTGGTTTATCACTTTCACTGACCGATAAAGCCCATCTCTTCAGGACCCTCTCGTAACGCCTTTTAAATGAAGAGTCACAGATAACTTTTCCTCCAGCAATGATAAGTAATCAGGTTCTCTTTCTTTGCAGCTTTCTATGCCAAAGAATCAGGAGAGTAGTATGATGGCTTTAAGATGAAGGCTGCATGAAACATTTGAGGATGAGAAAAGAGTTTTGCCTTCTTTGTAATTCTCACCAGCCGATCTCTTCTTAACGATGAGGACAGACTCTCAAGGGCTGTAAGATGACGATTAAATGAGAAATTTGTCATAAGCATTCATTAATACTTCCTTTCCCTTTGTTTCTAATTTTCTCCAACCAATCGAGCCCACAAGCTCAGGACAGGATCCGGACAGCTTGAAAATGAAGATTCCATGAGAATTTTGTGCCCAGCCTTGATTAGGGCTGAGTTTTCCTTTCTTTGTACTTTTTACGAGCCCACGTCTTCTAATGGCACAAGACAGTTGGAGTTAAGCTGTGGGTAGGACGCCACGTCCTCAGGGTTATGGCTAGGCCACTTACAAGTGTGGTTCCTGTGTGCAGGCCACATGCAGTTAGAGTTAGGGAAGGGCAGAGCTCCCAGCCCTAGGTTAGCGTTCTCAGCGCTAGGGTTAGGGTTCATACGGGTAGGAATCCCGATCCTAGTGTTTCCTCGACCACAGGAAACGTAAGCCTCCGTGCAAGTGGCCTTCCCGTGGGAACCCTAATCCTAGGGTTCGGGCCTTACCCATAGACACCCTAAGGCAAGGATCCCCATCTGTAGGACCTCTATGCCTAAAGTGAGCTGGCCTAACCATTGGAACCCTTACTTCACCTGGCCTATGCCTAGAACCCTAACCCTAACGCCAAGTGGCCTACCCGTAAGCATCCTAATGCTAGGGCGGGAATCTCTTCCCACAGCAAGCCTATTTCAGCGTGGCTAACCCATAGGAACCATAACCCAACTCCCCTTGGTCTAGCAATGGGAACCCTACCCCTTAGTCCAAAGGGCCTAGCTCGGGAAACCCTGACGCTGACGCCAAGTGGGCTAAGGAGCCCTAACGCCTATCCCTAACTCCAACTGACCTACTCAGAGGAACTTTAACCCAATTGGCGGGGAGCCCTACCTTTTGCAAGCCTAACTCTCCCCAAAATTAGCAAATTTCTCCTGCAATCATCCTCCAAATGTAATTCCGATGCACTGCTGGCCATTTGGGAGAGATCCCTTCTTGAAAAATGCTCTCCAGGAGACATTAGTTCCAGGTAACAGCAAGGCACGAATGTCTCCAGGGATCGTTCTCTAAATGCTATCACGATGCACCGCTGGTGATTTGGCAGAGATCCGTTCATGACAAGTCCTAGGCTTGAGACATTCACTCCAGATCACAGCTAGCTACTCATTGCTCCTCAAATCATCTTTCAAAATGCATTCGGATGAAAGCCTGGCATTACCGTTAACGAAAAATGCTGTTCATTTGACATTCCTTCCAGGTTACTGCTAGGGACGAAATTCTCGGGAATCTTCCTCAAGAAGTCAGAGGGATGCACGGCCGGCTACCTGGCAGAGAGCCCTTTCAGAAAATTGCTACAAATGAAAAATGCATTCCAGATCACAGCTAGGTGCAAATTTCTCCCGCAATCATCCTCCAAATGTCATTCATTCGGAGGCTCTGCTGGTCATTTGGCAGAGATCCGTTCGTGAAAATAGCTCAAGATGAAACATTCCAGATCAAAGCTTGGCACCAATGTCTCCAGGAATCGTCCCCCGAATGTCATTCGGAAGCCCCGCAGGTCATTTGGCAGCGATCCGTTGGTGAAAATATCATGTAGAAAAGCATTCCATGTCCCTGCTAGGGATGACTTTGCCCAAGGCAACTCGGACGCCTTGCTGCGTATTTGGGAGAGATCCATTCATGACAATTGCTAAACGTGAGCCATGAACTCCAGATCCCTACTTGGCACATATTTCTGCTGGAATCGTCCTCCAAATGGCTTTCGGGTGCACCACGGGCCATTTGGCAGAGATCCGTTCGTGAAAATAGCTAAACATGAGACAATCATTCTGGATCTCAGCTAGGACTAATTTCTCCTGGCATCGTCCTCCAAATGCCGTTCGGATGCAGTGCTGGGAAGTTGGCAGCGAACCCTTCTTGAACGTTGCTAAACATGAGCTCTTCAGTCCAGATCACTGCTTGGCAGGAATGTCTCATGGAATCGTCCTCCAAATGTCGTTACGATGCACTGCTTACCATTTCCAGAGATCCAGCCAGGACAATTCCTAAAAACGAACTATTCAGTCCAGGTCACAGCTAGACACGAATATGCCCTGGCATCGTCCTCCAAGAGCCAGTCGGATACGCTGCTGGGCATTGGGCAGCTATCCAGTCCTGAAAAATATTATTCACCTAGAAAAGCATTCCATGTCCCTGCTAGGGACGACTTTGTCCTAGAATCGACCTCCAAGTGCAAATCGGAGGCATTGCTGGTATTTGGCAGAGAGCCTTCCTGAAAATTGCTAAACATGAGACATTCACTTCACATCACTGCTAGCCACCAATTTCTCCTGGAATCATTCTCCAAATGCCTTTCGGATGCACTGCTTGCCATTTGGCAGAGCAGGAAAGAATTTTGCTTGCTTAATCTAGTTCGAGGACCGACCACTCCTAAATAATCAGGATAGTAGCCCAATGGCGCGAATATGAAGAGTCCCTGACAATTTGTCACAAGCACGGGTCACTAAGGATTTTCTCTTTCTTTGTAAGTTCCACGGAACCGATCTTTCCCTAATGCTCAGGACCTCTTTTAAACTGTTTTAAAATGAAAAGGCTCCGAGAAACGAGTCACCCGCAGGGATCACTAACGAGTTTTGTTTTGTTTGTAACGTTCATGATGCCCTCTCTTCCAAATGACCAAGAGAAACCTAGTGGCTTTTAGATGACGAGTCCGGGACAAAGTTTGTCTCAAGTGCTGTTCATTAATGACTTTCTCTCTAGTTCTCATTTTCCCTAACCGCTCTACTGCAAATGACAGTAAGGACAGACTCCTAAATGCTTTAAAAAAGGAGGCTTTCAGAAGTTTTTGCCAAACCCCTAGTGGTCAAGAATGAGTTTAACCTTTCTTTAGGACAGGATCCTAAAAGCTGTAATGTGAAGATTCCGCGACAAATTTATCCCCCGCTAAGGTGAGCGAAGCGTTTTGCTTTGTTATTCATCTGCACGGAGCGAGCCTTCCAAATGAGGCCAGACTCCAAACTGTCTTAAGTTGAAGATTCCATAAGAAATGGCTCACAAGCACCGATCAGTAATGAGTTTCGCTTTCTTTTCAATGTCACCATGCGCTCCCTTCCAGATGATCTGGATAGACTCATAATGGCTTGAAGACTTGGATTCCGTGAGAAATTTCACAAAGCACTGATCACTACTGACTTTCTCTTGGTTTATCACTTTCACTGACCGATAAAGCCCATCTCTTCAGGACCCTCTCGTAACGCCTTTTAAATGAAGAGTCACAGATAACTTTTCCTCCAGCAATGATAAGTAATCAGGTTCTCTTTCTTTGCAGCTTTCTATGCCGAAGAATCAGGAGAGTAGTATGATGGCTTTAAGATGAAGGCTGCATGAAACATTTGAGGATGAGAAAAGAGTTTTGCCTTCTTTGTAATTCTCACCAGCCGATCTCTTCTTAACGATGAGGACAGACTCTCAAGGGCTGTAAGATGACGATTAAATGAGAAATTTGTCATAAGCATTCATTAACACTTCCTTTCCCTTTGTTTCTAATTTTCTCCAACCAATCGAGCCCACAAGCTCAGGACAGGATCCGGACAGCTTGAAAATGAAGATTCCATGAGAATTTTGTGCCCAGCCTTGATTAGGGCTGAGTTTTCCTTTCTTTGTACTTTTTACGAGCCCACGTCTTCTAATGGCACAAGACAGTTGGAGTTAAGCTGTGGGTAGGACGCCACGTCCTCAGGGTTATGGCTAGGCCACTTACAAGTGTGGTTCCTGTGTGCAGGCCACATGCAGTTAGAGTTAGGGAAGGGCAGAGCTCCCAGCCCTAGGTTAGCGTTCTCAGCGCTAGGGTTAGGGTTCATACGGGTAGGAATCCCGATCCTAGTGTTTCCTCGACCACAGGAAACGTAAGCCTCCGTGCAAGTGGCCTTCCCGTGGGAACCCTAATCCTAGGGTTCGGGCCTTACCCATAGACACCCTAAGGCAAGGATCCCCATCTGTAGGACCTCTATGCCTAAAGTGAGCTGGCCTAACCATTGGAACCCTTACTTCACCTGGCCTATGCCTAGAACCCTAACCCTAACGCCAAGTGGCCTACCCGTAAGCATCCTAATGCTAGGGCGGGAATCTCTTCCCACAGCAAGCCTATTTCAGCGTGGCTAACCCATAGGAACCATAACCCAACTCCCCTTGGTCTAGCAATGGGAACCCTACCCCTTAGTCCAAAGGGCCTAGCTCGGGAAACCCTGACGCTGACGCCAAGTGGGCTAAGGAGCCCTAACGCCTATCCCTAACTCCAACTGACCTACTCAGAGGAACTTTAACCCAATTGGCGGGGAGCCCTACCTTTTGCAAGCCTAACTCTCCCCAAAATTAGCAAATTTCTCCTGCAATCATCCTCCAAATGTAATTCCGATGCACTGCTGGCCATTTGGGAGAGATCCCTTCTTGAAAAATGCTCTCCAGGAGACATTAGTTCCAGGTAACAGCAAGGCACGAATGTCTCCAGGGATCGTTCTCTAAATGCTATCACGATGCACCGCTGGTGATTTGGCAGAGATCCGTTCATGACAAGTCCTAGGCTTGAGACATTCACTCCAGATCACAGCTAGCTACTCATTGCTCCTCAAATCATCTTTCAAAATGCATTCGGATGAAAGCCTGGCATTACCGTTAACGAAAAATGCTGTTCATTTGACATTCCTTCCAGGTTACTGCTAGGGACGAAATTCTCGGGAATCTTCCTCAAGAAGTCAGAGGGATGCACGGCCGGCTACCTGGCAGAGAGCCCTTTCAGAAAATTGCTACAAATGAAAAATGCATTCCAGATCACAGCTAGGTGCAAATTTCTCCCGCAATCATCCTCCAAATGTCATTCATTCGGAGGCTCTGCTGGTCATTTGGCAGAGATCCGTTCATGAAAATAGCTCAAGATGAAACATTCCAGATCAAAGCTTGGCACCAATGTCTCCAGGAATCGTCCCCCGAATGTCATTCGGAAGCCCTGCAGGTCATTTGGCAGCGATCCGTTGGTGAAAATATCATGTAGAAAAGCATTCCATGTCCCTGCTAGGGATGACTTTGCCCAAGGCAACTCGGACGCCTTGCTGCGCATTTGGGAGAGATCCATTCATGACAATTGCTAAACGTGAGCCATGAACTCCAGATCCCTACTTGGCACATATTTCTGCTGGAATCGTCCTCCAAATGGCTTTCGGGTGCACCACGGGCCATTTGGCAGAGATCCGTTCGTGAAAATAGCTAAACATGAGACAATCATTCTGGATCTCAGCTAGGACTAATTTCTCCTGGCATCGTCCTCCAAATGCCGTTCGGATGCAGTGCTGGGAAGTTGGCAGCGAACCCTTCTTGAACGTTGCTAAACATGAGCTCTTCAGTCCAGATCACTGCTTGGCAGGAATGTCTCATGGAATCGTCCTCCAAATGTCGTTACGATGCACTGCTTACCATTTCCAGAGATCCAGCCAGGACAATTCCTAAAAACGAACTATTCAGTCCAGGTCACAGCTAGACACGAATATGCCCTGGCATCGTCCTCCAAGAGCCAGTCGGATACGCTGCTGGGCATTGGGCAGCTATCCAGTCCTGAAAAATATTATTCACCTAGAAAAGCATTCCATGTCCCTGCTAGGGACGACTTTGTCCTAGAATCGACTTCCAAGTGCAAATCGGAGGCATTGCTGGTATTTGGCAGAGAGCCTTCCTGAAAATTGCTAAACATGAGACATTCACTTCACATCACTGCTAGCCACCAATTTCTCCTGGAATCATTCTCCAAATGCCTTTCGGATGCACTGCTTGCCATTTGGCAGAGCAGGAAAGAATTTTGCTTGCTTAATCTAGTTCGAGGACCGACCACTCCTAAATAATCAGGATAGTAGCCCAATGGCGCGAATATGAAGAGTCCCTGACAATTTGTCACAAGCACGGGTCACTAAGGATTTTCTCTTTCTTTGTAAGTTCCACGGAACCGATCTTTCCCTAATGCTCAGGACCTCTTTTAAACTGTTTGAAAATGAAAAGGCTCCGAGAAACGAGTCACCCGCAGGGATCACTAACGAGTTTTGTTTTGTTTGTAACGTTCATGATGCCCTCTCTTCCAAATGACCAAGAGAAACCTAGTGGCTTTTAGATGACGAGTCCGTGACAAAGTTTGTCTCAAGTGCTGTTCATTAATGACTTTCTCTCTAGTTCTCATTTTCCCTAACCGCTCTACTGCAAATGACAGTAAGGACAGACTCCTAAATGCTTTAAAAAAGGAGGCTTTCAGAAGTTTTTGCCAAACCCCTAGTGGTCAAGAATGAGTTTAACCTTTCTTTAGGACAGGATCCTAAAAGCTGTAATGTGAAGATTCCGCGACAAATTTATCCCCCGCTAAGGTGAGCGAAGCGTTTTGCTTTGTTATTCATCTGCACGGAGCGAGCCTTCCAAATGAGGCCAGACTCCAAACTGTCTTAAGTTGAAGATTCCATAAGAAATGGCTCACAAGCACCGATCAGTAATGAGTTTCGCTTTCTTTTCAATGTCACCATGCGCTCCCTTCCAGATGATCTGGATAGACTCATAATGGCTTGAAGACTTGGATTCCGTGAGAAATTTCACAAAGCACTGATCACTACTGACTTTCTCTTGGTTTATCACTTTCACTGACCGATAAAGCCCATCTCTTCAGGACCCTCTCGTAACGCCTTTTAAATGAAGAGTCACAGATAACTTTTCCTCCAGCAATGATAAGTAATCAGGTTCTCTTTCTTTGCAGCTTTCTATGCCGAAGAATCAGGAGAGTAGTATGATGGCTTTAAGATGAAGGCTGCATGAAACATTTGAGGATGAGAAAAGAGTTTTGCCTTCTTTGTAATTCTCACCAGCCGATCTCTTTTTAACGATGAGGACAGACTCTCAAGGGCTGTAAGATGACGATTAAATGAGAAATTTGTCATAAGCATTCATTAATACTTCCTTTCCCTTTGTTTCTAATTTTCTCCAACCAATCGAGCCCACAAGCTCAGGACAGGATCCGGACAGCTTGAAAATGAAGATTCCATGAGAATTTTGTGCCCAGCCTTGATTAGGGCTGAGTTTTCCTTTCTTTGTACTTTTTACGAGCCCACGTCTTCTAATGGCACAAGACAGTTGGAGTTAAGCTGTGGGTAGGACGCCACGTCCTCAGGGTTATGGCTAGGCCACTTACAAGTGTGGTTCCTGTGTGCAGGCCACATGCAGTTAGAGTTAGGGAAGGGCAGAGCTCCCAGCCCTAGGTTAGCGTTCTCAGCGCTAGGGTTAGGGTTCATACGGGTAGGAATCCCGATCCTAGTGTTTCCTCGACCACAGGAAACGTAAGCCTCCGTGCAAGTGGCCTTCCCGTGGGAACCCTAATCCTAGGGTTCGGGCCTTACCCATAGACACCCTAAGGCAAGGATCCCCATCTGTAGGACCTCTATGCCTAAAGTGAGCTGGCCTAACCATTGGAACCCTTACTTCACCTGGCCTATGCCTAGAACCCTAACCCTAACGCCAAGTGGCCTACCCGTAAGCATCCTAATGCTAGGGCGGGAATCTCTTCCCACAGCAAGCCTATTTCAGCGTGGCTAACCCATAGGAACCATAACCCAACTCCCCTTGGTCTAGCAATGGGAACCCTACCCCTTAGTCCAAAGGGCCTAGCTCGGGAAACCCTGACGCTGACGCCAAGTGGGCTAAGGAGCCCTAACGCCTATCCCTAACTCCAACTGACCTACTCAGAGGAACTTTAACCCAATTGGCGGGGAGCCCTACCTTTTGCAAGCCTAACTCTCCCCAAAATTAGCAAATTTCTCCTGCAATCATCCTCCAAATGTAATTCCGATGCACTGCTGGCCATTTGGGAGAGATCCCTTCTTGAAAAATGCTCTCCAGGAGACATTAGTTCCAGGTAACAGCAAGGCACGAATGTCTCCAGGGATCGTTCTCTAAATGCTATCACGATGCACTGCTGGTGATTTGGCAGAGATCCGTTCATGACAAGTCCTAGGCTTGAGACATTCACTCCAGATCACAGCTAGCTACTCATTGCTCCTCAAATCATCTTTCAAAATGCATTCGGATGAAAGCCTGGCATTACCGTTAACGAAAAATGCTGTTCATTTGACATTCCTTCCAGGTTACTGCTAGGGACGAAATTCTCGGGAATCTTCCTCAAGAAGTCAGAGGGATGCACGGCCGGCTACCTGGCAGAGAGCCCTTTCAGAAAATTGCTACAAATGAAAAATGCATTCCAGATCACAGCTAGGTGCAAATTTCTCCCGCAATCATCCTCCAAATGTCATTCATTCGGAGGCTCTGCTGGTCATTTGGCAGAGATCCGTTCGTGAAAATAGCTCAAGATGAAACATTCCAGATCAAAGCTTGGCACCAATGTCTCCAGGAATCGTCCCCCGAATGTCATTCGGAAGCCCTGCAGGTCATTTGGCAGCGATCCGTTGGTGAATATATAATGTAGAAAAGCATTCCATGTCCCTGCTAGGGATGACTTTGCCCAAGGCAACTCGGACGCCTTGCTGCGCATTTGGGAGAGATCCATTCATGACAATTGCTAAACGTGAGCCATGAACTCCAGATCCCTACTTGGCACATATTTCTGCTGGAATCGTCCTCCAAATGGCTTTCGGGTGCACCACGGGCCATTTGGCAGAGATCCGTTCGTGAAAATAGCTAAACATGAGACAATCATTCTGGATCTCAGCTAGGACTAATTTCTCCTGGCATCGTCCTCCAAATGCCGTTCGGATGCGGTGCTGGGAAGTTGGCAGCGAACCCTTCTTGAACGTTGCTAAACATGAGCTCTTCAGTCCAGATCACTGCTTGGCAGGAATGTCTCATGGAATCGTCCTCCAAATGTCGTTACGATGCACTGCTTACCATTTCCAGAGATCCAGCCAGGACAATTCCTAAAAACGAACTATTCAGTCCAGGTCACAGCTAGACACGAATATGCCCTGGCATCGTCCTCCAAGAGCCAGTCGGATACGCTGCTGGGCATTGGGCAGCTATCCAGTCCTGAAAAATATTATTCACCTAGAAAAGCATTCCATGTCCCTGCTAGGGACGACTTTGTCCTAGAATCGACCTCCAAGTGCAAATCGGAGGCATTGCTGGTATTTGGCAGAGAGCCTCCCTGAAAATTGCTAAACATGAGACATTCACTTCACATCACTGCTAGCCACCAATTTCTCCTGGAATCATTCTCCAAATGCCTTTCGGATGCACTGCTTGCCATTTGGCAGAGCAGGAAAGAATTTTGCTTGCTTAATCTAGTTCGAGGACCGACCACTCCTAAATAATCAGGATAGTAGCCCAATGGCGCGAATATGAAGAGTCCCTGACAATTTGTCACAAGCACGGGTCACTAAGGATTTTCTCTTTCTTTGTAAGTTCCACGGAACCGATCTTTCCCTAATGCTCAGGACCTCTTTTAAACTGTTTGAAAATGAAAAGGCTCCGAGAAACGAGTCACCCGCAGGGATCACTAACGAGTTTTGTTTTGTTTGTAACGTTCATGATGCCCTCTCTTCCAAATGACCAAGAGAAACCTAGTGGCTTTTAGATGACGAGTCCGTGACAAAGTTTGTCTCAAGTGCTGTTCATTAATGACTTTCTCTCTAGTTCTCATTTTCCCTAACCGCTCTACTGCAAATGACAGTAAGGACAGACTCCCAAATGCTTTAAAAAAGGAGGCTTTCAGAAGTTTTTGCCAAACCCCTAGTGGTCAAGAATGAGTTTAACCTTTCTTTAGGACAGGATCCTAAAAGCTGTAATGTGAAGATTCCGCGACAAATTGATCCCCCGCTAAGGTGAGCGAAGCGTTTTGCTTTGTTATTCATCTGCACGGAGCGAGCCTTCCAAATGAGGCCAGACTCCAAACTGTCTTAAGTTGAAGATTCCATAAGAAATGGCTCACAAGCACCGATCAGTAATGAGTTTCGCTTTCTTTTCAATGTCACCATGCGCTCCCTTCCAGATGATCTGGATAGACTCATAATGGCTTGAAGACTTGGATTCCGTGAGAAATTTCACAAAGCACTGATCACTACTGACTTTCTCTTGGTTTATCACTTTCACTGACCGATAAAGCCCATCTCTTCAGGACCCTCTCGTAACGCCTTTTAAATGAAGAGTCACAGATAACTTTTCCTCCAGCAATGATAAGTAATCAGGTTCTCTTTCTTTGCAGCTTTCTATGCCGAAGAATCAGGAGAGTAGTATGATGGCTTTAAGATGAAGGCTGCATGAAACATTTGAGGATGAGAAAAGAGTTTTGCCTTCTTTGTAATTCTCACCAGCCGATCTCTTCTTAACGATGAGGACAGACTCTCAAGGGCTGTAAGATGACGATTAAATGAGAAATTTGTCATAAGCATTCATTAATACTTCCTTTCCCTTTGTTTCTAATTTTCTCCAACCAATCAAGCCCACAAGCTCAGGACAGGATCCGGACAGCTTGAAAATGAAGATTCCATGAGAATTTTGTGCCCAGCCTTGATTAGGGCTGAGTTTTCCTTTCTTTGTACTTTTTACGAGCCCACGTCTTCTAATGGCACAAGACAGTTGGAGTTAAGCTGTGGGTAGGACGCCACGTCCTCAGGGTTATGGCTAGGCCACTTACAAGTGTGGTTCCTGTGTGCAGGCCACATGCAGTTAGAGTTAGGGAAGGGCAGAGCTCCCAGCCCTAGGTTAGCGTTCTCAGCGCTAGGGTTAGGGTTCATACGGGTAGGAATCCCGATCCTAGTGTTTCCTCGACCACAGGAAACGTAAGCCTCCGTGCAAGTGGCCTTCCCGTGGGAACCCTAATCCTAGGGTTCGGGCCTTACCCATAGACACCCTAAGGCAAGGATCCCCATCTGTAGGACCTCTATGCCTAAAGTGAGCTGGCCTAACCATTGGAACCCTTACTTCACCTGGCCTATGCCTAGAACCCTAACCCTAACGCCAAGTGGCCTACCCGTAAGCATCCTAATGCTAGGGCGGGAATCTCTTCCCACAGCAAGCCTATTTCAGCGTGGCTAACCCATAGGAACCATAACCCAACTCCCCTTGGTCTAGCAATGGGAACCCTACCCCTTAGTCCAAAGGGCCTAGCTCGGGAAACCCTGACGCTGACGCCAAGTGGGCTAAGGAGCCCTAACGCCTATCCCTAACTCCAACTGACCTACTCAGAGGAACTTTAACCCAATTGGCGGGGAGCCCTACCTTTTGCAAGCCTAACTCTCCCCAAAATTAGCAAATTTCTCCTGCAATCATCCTCCAAATGTAATTCCGATGCACTGCTGGCCATTTGGGAGAGATCCCTTCTTGAAAAATGCTCTCCAGGAGACATTAGTTCCAGGTAACAGCAAGGCACGAATGTCTCCAGGGATCGTTCTCTAAATGCTATCACGATGCACCGCTGGTGATTTGGCAGAGATCCGTTCATGACAAGTCCTAGGCTTGAGACATTCACTCCAGATCACAGCTAGCTACTCATTGCTCCTCAAATCATCTTTCAAAATGCATTCGGATGAAAGCCTGGCATTACCGTTAACGAAAAATGCTGTTCATTTGACATTCCTTCCAGGTTACTGCTAGGGACGAAATTCTCGGGAATCTTCCTCAAGAAGTCAGAGGGATGCACGGCCGGCTACCTGGCAGAGAGCCCTTTCAGAAAATTGCTACAAATGAAAAATGCATTCCAGATCACAGCTAGGTGCAAATTTCTCCCGCAATCATCCTCCAAATGTCATTCATTCGGAGGCTCTGCTGGTCATTTGGCAGAGATCCGTTCGTGAAAATAGCTCAAGATGAAACATTCCACATCAAAGCTTGGCACCAATGTCTCCAGGAATCGTCCCCCGAATGTCATTCGGAAGCCCTGCAGGTCATTTGGCAGCGATCCGTTGGTGAAAATATCATGTAGAAAAGCATTCCATGTCCCTGCTAGGGATGACTTTGCCCAAGGCAACTCGGACGCCTTGCTGCGCATTTGGGAGAGATCCATTCATGACAATTGCTAAACGTGAGCCATGAACTCCAGATCCCTACTTGGCACATATTTCTGCTGGAATCGTCCTCCAAATGGCTTTCGGGTGCACCACGGGCCATTTGGCAGAGATCCGTTCGTGAAAATAGCTAAACATGAGACAATCATTCTGGATCTCAGCTAGGACTAATTTCTCCTGGCATCGTCCTCCAAATGCCGTTCGGATGCAGTGCTGGGAAGTTGGCAGCGAACCCTTCTTGAACGTTGCTAAACATGAGCTCTTCAGTCCAGATCACTGCTTGGCAGGAATGTCTCATGGAATCGTCCTCCAAATGTCGTTACGATGCACTGCTTACCATTTCCAGAGATCCAGCCAGGACAATTCCTAAAAACGAACTATTCAGTCCAGGTCACAGCTAGACACGAATATGCCCTGGCATCGTCCTCCAAGAGCCAGTCGGATACGCTGCTGGGCATTGGGCAGCTATCCAGTCCTGAAAAATATTATTCACCTAGAAAAGCATTCCATGTCCCTGCTAGGGACGACTTTGTCCTAGAATCGACCTCCAAGTGCAAATCGGAGGCATTGCTGGTATTTGGCAGAGAGCCTTCCTGAAAATTGCTAAACATGAGACATTCACTTCACATCACTGCTAGCCACCAATTTCTCCTGGAATCATTCTCCAAATGCCTTTCGGATGCACTGCTTGCCATTTGGCAGAGCAGGAAAGAATTTTGCTTGCTTAATCTAGTTCGAGGACCGACCACTCCTAAATAATCAGGATAGTAGCCCAATGGCGCGAATATGAAGAGTCCCTGACAATTTGTCACAAGCACGGGTCACTAAGGATTTTCTCTTTCTTTGTAAGTTCCACGGAACCGATCTTTCCCTAATGCTCAGGACCTCTTTTAAACTGTTTGAAAATGAAAAGGCTCCGAGAAACGAGTCACCCGCAGGGATCACTAACGAGTTTTGTTTTGTTTGTAACGTTCATGATGCCCTCTCTTCCAAATGACCAAGAGAAACCTAGTGGCTTTTAGATGACGAGTCCGGGACAAAGTTTGTCTCAAGTGCTGTTCATTAATGACTTTCTCTCTAGTTCTCATTTTCCCTAACCGCTCTACTGCAAATGACAGTAAGGACAGACTCCTAAATGCTTTAAAAAAGGAGGCTTTCAGAAGTTTTTGCCAAACCCCTAGTGGTCAAGAATGAGTTTAACCTTTCTTTAGGACAGGATCCTAAAAGCTGTAATGTGAAGATTCCGCGACAAATTTATCCCCCGCTAAGGTGAGCGAAGCGTTTTGCTTTGTTATTCATCTGCACGGAGCGAGCCTTCCAAATGAGGCCAAACTCCAAACTGTCTTAAGTTGAAGATTCCATAAGAAATGGCTCACAAGCACCGATCAGTAATGAGTTTCGCTTTCTTTTCAATGTCACCATGCGCTCCCTTCCAGATGATCTGGATAGACTCATAATGGCTTGAAGACTTGGATTCCGTGAGAAATTTCACAAAGCACTGATCACTACTGACTTTCTCTTGGTTTATCACTTTCACTGACCGATAAAGCCCATCTCTTCAGGACCCTCTCGTAACGCCTTTTAAATGAAGAGTCACAGATAACTTTTCCTCCAGCAATGATAAGTAATCAGGTTCTCTTTCTTTGCAGCTTTCTATGCCGAAGAATCAGGAGAGTAGTATGATGGCTTTAAGATGAAGGCTGCATGAAACATTTGAGGATGAGAAAAGAGTTTTGCCTTCTTTGTAATTCTCACCAGCCGATCTCTTCTTAACGATGAGGACAGACTCTCAAGGGCTGTAAGATGACGATTAAATGAGAAATTTGTCATAAGCATTCATTAATACTTCCTTTCCCTTTGTTTCTAATTTTCTCCAACCAATCGAGCCCACAAGCTCAGGACAGGATCCGGACAGCTTGAAAATGAAGATTCCCTGAGAATTTTGTGCCCAGCCTTGATTAGGGCTGAGTTTTCCTTTCTTTGTACTTTTTACGAGCCCACGTCTTCTAATGGCACAAGACAGTTGGAGTTAAGCTGTGGGTAGGACGCCACGTCCTCAGGGTTATGGCTAGGCCACTTACAAGTGTGGTTCCTGTGTGCAGGCCACATGCAGTTAGAGTTAGGGAAGGGCAGAGCTCCCAGCCCTAGGTTAGCGTTCTCAGCGCTAGGGTTAGGGTTCATACGGGTAGGAATCCCGATCCTAGTGTTTCCTCGACCACAGGAAACGTAAGCCTCCGTGCAAGTGGCCTTCCCGTGGGAACCCTAATCCTAGGGTTCGGGCCTTACCCATAGACACCCTAAGGCAAGGATCCCCATCTGTAGGACCTCTATGCCTAAAGTGAGCTGGCCTAACCATTGGAACCCTTACTTCACCTGGCCTATGCCTAGAACCCTAACCCTAACGCCAAGTGGCCTACCCGTAAGCATCCTAATGCTAGGGCGGGAATCTCTTCCCACAGCAAGCCTATTTCAGCGTGGCTAACCCATAGGAACCATAACCCAACTCCCCTTGGTCTAGCAATGGGAACCCTACCCCTTAGTCCAAAGGGCCTAGCTCGGGAAACCCTGACGCTGACGCCAAGTGGGCTAAGGAGCCCTAACGCCTATCCCTAACTCCAACTGACCTACTCAGAGGAACTTTAACCCAATTGGCGGGGAGCCCTACCTTTTGCAAGCCTAACTCTCCCCAAAATTAGCAAATTTCTCCTGCAATCATCCTCCAAATGTAATTCCGATGCACTGCTGGCCATTTGGGAGAGATCCCTTCTTGAAAAATGCTCTCCAGGAGACATTAGTTCCAGGTAACAGCAAGGCACGAATGTCTCCAGGGATCGTTCTCTAAATGCTATCACGATGCACCGCTGGTGATTTGGCAGAGATCCGTTCATGACAAGTCCTAGGCTTGAGACATTCACTCCAGATCACAGCTAGCTACTCATTGCTCCTCAAATCATCTTTCAAAATGCATTCGGATGAAAGCCTGGCATTACCGTTAACGAAAAATGCTGTTCATTTGACATTCCTTCCAGGTTACTGCTAGGGACGAAATTCTCGGGAATCTTCCTCAAGAAGTCAGAGGGATGCACGGCCGGCTACCTGGCAGAGAGCCCTTTCAGAAAATTGCTACAAATGAAAAATGCATTCCAGATCACAGCTAGGTGCAAATTTCTCCCGCAATCATCCTCCAAATGTCATTCATTCGGAGGCTCTGCTGGTCATTTGGCAGAGATCCGTTCGTGAAAATAGCTCAAGATGAAACATTCCAGATCAAAGCTTGGCACCAATGTCTCCAGGAATCGTCCCCCGAATGTCATTCGGAAGCCCTGCAGGTCATTTGGCAGCGATCCGTTGGTGAAAATATCATGTAGAAAAGCATTCCATGTCCCTGCTAGGGATGACTTTGCCCAAGGCAACTCGGACGCCTTGCTGCGCATTTGGGAGAGATCCATTCATGACAATTGCTAAACGTGAGCCATGAACTCCAGATCCCTACTTGGCACATATTTCTGCTGGAATCGTCCTCCAAATGGCTTTCGGGTGCACCACGGGCCATTTGGCAGAGATCCGTTCGTGAAAATAGCTAAAGATGAGACAATCATTCTGGATCTCAGCTAGGACTAATTTCTCCTGGCATCGTCCTCCAAATGCCGTTCGGATGCAGTGCTGGGAAGTTGGCAGCGAACCCTTCTTGAACGTTGCTAAACATGAGCTCTTCAGTCCAGATCACTGCTTGGCAGGAATGTCTCATGGAATCGTCCTCCAAATGTCGTTACGATGCACTGCTTACCATTTCCAGAGATCCAGCCAGGACAATTCCTAAAAACGAACTATTCAGTCCAGGTCACAGCTAGACACGAATATGCCCTGGCATCGTCCTCCAAGAGCCAGTCGGATACGCTGCTGGGCATTGGGCAGCTATCCAGTCCTGAAAAATATTATTCACCTAGAAAAGCATTCCATGTCCCTAGAATCGACCTCCAAGTGCAAATCGGAGGCATTGCTGGTATTTGGCAGAGAGCCTTCCTGAAAATTGCTAAACATGAGACATTCACTTCACATCACTGCTAGCCACCAATTTCTCCTGGAATCATTCTCCAAATGCCTTTCGGATGCACTGCTTGCCATTTGGCAGAGCAGGAAAGAATTTTGCTTGCTTAATCTAGTTCGAGGACCGACCACTCCTAAATAATCAGGATAGTATAGGCGCGAATATGAAGAGTCCCTGACAATTTGTCACAAGCACGGGTCACTAAGGATTTTCTCTTTCTTTGTAAGTTCCACGGAACCGATCTTTCCCGAATGCTCAGGACCTCTTTTAAACTGTTTTAAAATGAAAAGGCTCCGAGAAACGAGTCACCCGCAGGGATCACTAACGAGTTTTGTTTTGTTTGTAACGTTCATGATGCCCTCTCTTCCAAATGACCAAGAGAAACCTAGTGGCTTTTAGATGACGAGTCCGTGACAAAGTTTGTCTCAAGTGCTGTTCATTAATGACTTTCTCTCTAGTTCTCATTTTCCCTAACCGCTCTACTGCAAATGACAGTAAGGACAGACTCCTAAATGCTTTAAAAAAGGAGGCTTTCAGAAGTATTTGCCAAACCCCTAGTGGTCAAGAATGAGTTTAACCTTTCTTTAGGACAGGATCCTAAAAGCTGTAATGTGAAGATTCCGCGACAAATTTATCCCCCGCTAAGGTGAGCGAAGCGTTTTGCTTTGTAATTCATCTGCACGGAGCGAGCCTTCCAAATGAGGCCAGACTCCAAACTGTCTTAAGTTGAAGATTCCATAAGAAATGGCTCACAAGCACCGATCAGTAATGAGTTTCGCTTTCTTTTCAATGTCACCATGCGCTCCCTTCCAGATGATCTGGATAGACTCATAATGGCTTGAAGACTTGGATTCCGTGAGAAATTTCACAAAGCACTGATCACTACTGACTTTCTCTTGGTTTATCACTTTCACTGACCGATAAAGCCCATCTCTTCAGGACCCTCTCGTAACGCCTTTTAAATGAAGAGTCACAGATAACTTTTCCTCCAGCAATGATAAGTAATCAGGTTCTCTTTCTTTGCAGCTTTCTATGCCGAAGAATCAGGAGAGTAGTATGATGGCTTTAAGATGAAGGCTGCATGAAACATTTGAGGATGAGAAAAGAGTTTTGCCTTCTTTGTAATTCTCACCAGCCGATCTCTTCTTAACGATGAGGACAGACTCTCAAGGGCTGTAAGATGACGATTAAATGAGAAATTTGTCATAAGCATTCATTAATACTTCCTTTCCCTTTGTTTCTAATTTTCTCCAACCAATCGAGCCCACAAGCTCAGGACAGGATCCGGACAGCTTGAAAATGAAGATTCCATGAGAATTTTGTGCCCAGCCTTGATTAGGGCTGAGTTTTCCTTTCTTTGTACTTTTTACGAGCCCACGTCTTCTAATGGCACAAGACAGTTGGAGTTAAGCTGTGGGTAGGACGCCACGTCCTCAGGGTTATGGCTAGGCCACTTACAAGTGTGGTTCCTGTGTGCAGGCCACATGCAGTTAGAGTTAGGGAAGGGCAGAGCTCCCAGCCCTAGGTTAGCGTTCTCAGCGCTAGGGTTAGGGTTCATACGGGTAGGAATCCCGATCCTAGTGTTTCCTCGACCACAGGAAACGTAAGCCTCCGTGCAAGTGGCCTTCCCGTGGGAACCCTAATCCTAGGGTTCGGGCCTTACCCATAGACACCCTAAGGCAAGGATCCCCATCTGTAGGACCTCTATGCCTAAAGTGAGCTGGCCTAACCATTGGAACCCTTACTTCACCTGGCCTATGCCTAGAACCCTAACCCTAACGCCAAGTGGCCTACCCGTAAGCATCCTAATGCTAGGGCGGGAATCTCTTCCCACAGCAAGCCTATTTCAGCGTGGCTAACCCATAGGAACCATAACCCAACTCCCCTTGGTCTAGCAATGGGAACCCTACCCCTTAGTCCAAAGGGCCTAGCTCGGGAAACCCTGACGCTGACGCCAAGTGGGCTAAGGAGCCCTAACGCCTATCCCTAACTCCAACTGACCTACTCAGAGGAACTTTAACCCAATTGGCGGGGAGCCCTACCTTTTGCAAGCCTAACTCTCCCCAAAATTAGCAAATTTCTCCTGCAATCATCCTCCAAATGTAATTCCGATGCACTGCTGGCCATTTGGGAGAGATCCCTTCTTGAAAAATGCTCTCCAGGAGACATTAGTTCCAGGTAACAGCAAGGCACGAATGTCTCCAGGGATCGTTCTCTAAATGCTATCACGATGCACCGCTGGTGATTTGGCAGAGATCCGTTCATGACAAGTCCTAGGCTTGAGACATTCACTCCAGATCACAGCTAGCTACTCATTGCTCCTCAAATCATCTTTCAAAATGCATTCGGATGAAAGCCTGGCATTACCGTTAACGAAAAATGCTGTTCATTTGACATTCCTTCCAGGTTACTGCTAGGGACGAAATTCTCGGGAATCTTCCTCAAGAAGTCAGAGGGATGCGCGGCCGGCTACCTGGCAGAGAGCCCTTTCAGAAAATTGCTACAAATGAAAAATGCATTCCAGATCACAGCTAGGTGCAAATTTCTCCCGCAATCATCCTCCAAATGTCATTCATTCGGAGGCTCTGCTGGTCATTTGGCAGAGATCCGTTCGTGAAAATAGCTCAAGATGAAACATTCCAGATCAAAGCTTGGCACCAATGTCTCCAGGAATCGTCCCCCGAATGTCATTCGGAAGCCCTGCAGGTCATTTGGCAGCGATCCGTTGGTGAAAATATCATGTAGAAAAGCATTCCATGTCCCTGCTAGGGATGACTTTGCCCAAGGCAACTCGGACGCCTTGCTGCGCATTTGGGAGAGATCCATTCATGACAATTGCTAAACGTGAGCCATGAACTCCAGATCCCTACTTGGCACATATTTCTGCTGGAATCGTCCTCCAAATGGCTTTCGGGTGCACCACGGGCCATTTGGCAGAGATCCGTTCGTGAAAATAGCTAAACATGAGACAATCATTCTGGATCTCAGCTAGGACTAATTTCTCCTGGCATCGTCCTCCAAATGCCGTTCGGATGCAGTGCTGGGAAGTTGGCAGCGAACCCTTCTTGAACGTTGCTAAACATGAGCTCTTCAGTCCAGATCACTGCTTGGCAGGAATGTCTCATGGAATCGTCCTCCAAATGTCGTTACGATGCACTGCTTACCATTTCCAGAGATCCAGCCAGGACAATTCCTAAAAACGAACTATTCAGTCCAGGTCACAGCTAGACACGAATATGCCCTGGCATCGTCCTCCAAGAGCCAGTCGGATACGCTGCTGGGCATTGGGCAGCTATCCATTCCTGAAAAATATTATTCACCTAGAAAAGCATTCCATGTCCCTGCTAGGGACGACTTTGTCCTAGAATCGACCTCCAAGTGCAAATCGGAGGCATTGCTGGTATTTGGCAGAGAGCCTTCCTGAAAATTGCTAAACATGAGACATTCACTTCACATCACTGCTAGCCACCAATTTCTCCTGGAATCATTCTCCAAATGCCTTTCGGATGCACTGCTTGCCATTTGGCAGAGCAGGAAAGAATTTTGCTTGCTTAATCTAGTTCGAGGACCGACCACTCCTAAATAATCAGGATAGTAGCCCAATGGCGCGAATATGAAGAGTCCCTGACAATTTGTCACAAGCACGGGTCACTAAGGATTTTCTCTTTCTTTGTAAGTTCCACGGAACCGATCTTTCCCTAATGCTCAGGACCTCTTTTAAACTGTTTTAAAATGAAAAGGCTCCGAGAAACGAGTCACCCGCAGGGATCACTAACGAGTTTTGTTTTGTTTGTAACGTTCATGATGCCCTCTCTTCCAAATGACCAAGAGAAACCTAGTGGCTTTTAGATGACGAGTCCGTGACAAAGTTTGTCTCAAGTGCTGTTCATTAATGACTTTCTCTCTAGTTCTCATTTTCCCTAACCGCTCTACTGCAAATGACAGTAAGGACAGACTCCTAAATGCTTTAAAAAAGGAGGCTTTCAGAAGTTTTTGCCAAACCCCTAGTGGTCAAGAATGAGTTTAACCTTTCTTTAGGACAGGATCCTAAAAGCTGTAATGTGAAGATTCCGCGACAAATTTATCCCCCGCTAAGGTGAGCGAAGCGTTTTGCTTTGTTATTCATCTGCACGGAGCGAGCCTTCCAAATGAGGCCAGACTCCAAACTGTCTTAAGTTGAAGATTCCATAAGAAATGGCTCACAAGCACCGATCAGTAATGAGTTTCGCTTTCTTTTCAATGTCACCATGCGCTCCCTTCCAGATGATCTGGATAGACTCATAATGGCTTGAAGACTTGGATTCCGTGAGAAATTTCACAAAGCACTGATCACTACTGACTTTCTCTTGGTTTATCACTTTCACTGACCGATAAAGCCCATCTCTTCAGGACCCTCTCGTAACGCCTTTTAAATGAAGAGTCACAGATAACTTTTCCTCCAGCAATGATAAGTAATCAGGTTCTCTTTCTTTGCAGCTTTCTATGCCGAAGAATCAGGAGAGTAGTATGATGGCTTTAAGATGAAGGCTGCATGAAACATTTGAGGATGAGAAAAGAGTTTTGCCTTCTTTGTAATTCTCACCAGCCGATCTCTTCTTAACGATGAGGACAGACTCTCAAGGGCTGTAAGATGACGATTAAATGAGAAATTTGTCATAAGCATTCATTAATACTTCCTTTCCCTTTGTTTCTAATTTTCTCCAACCAATCGAGCCCACAAGCTCAGGACAGGATCCGGACAGCTTGAAAATGAAGATTCCATGAGAATTTTGTGCCCAGCCTTGATTAGGGCTGAGTTTTCCTTTCTTTGTACTTTTTACGAGCCCACGTCTTCTAATGGCACAAGACAGTTGGAGTTAAGCTGTGGGTAGGACGCCACGTCCTCAGGGTTATGGCTAGGCCACTTACAAGTGTGGTTCCTGTGTGCAGGCCACATGCAGTTAGAGTTAGGGAAGGGCAGAGCTCCCAGCCCTAGGTTAGCGTTCTCAGCGCTAGGGTTAGGGTTCATACGGGTAGGAATCCCGATCCTAGTGTTTCCTCAACCACAGGAAACGTAAGCCTCCGTGCAAGTGGCCTTCCCGTGGGAACCCTAATCCTAGGGTTCGGGCCTTACCCATAGACACCCTAAGGCAAGGATCCCCATCTGTAGGACCTCTATGCCTAAAGTGAGCTGGCCTAACCATTGGAACCCTTACTTCACCTGGCCTATGCCTAGAACCCTAACCCTAACGCCAAGTGGCCTACCCGTAAGCATCCTAATGCTAGGGCGGGAATCTCTTCCCACAGCAAGCCTATTTCAGCGTGGCTAACCCATAGGAACCATAACCCAACTCCCCTTGGTCTAGCAATGGGAACCCTACCCCTTAGTCCAAAGGGCCTAGCTCGGGAAACCCTGACGCTGACGCCAAGTGGGCTAAGGAGCCCTAACGCCTATCCCTAACTCCAACTGACCTACTCAGAGGAACTTTAACCCAATTGGCGGGGAGCCCTACCTTTTGCAAGCCTAACTCTCCCCAAAATTAGCAAATTTCTCCTGCAATCATCCTCCAAATGTAATTCCGATGCACTGCTGGCCATTTGGGAGAGATCCCTTCTTGAAAAATGCTCTCCAGGAGACATTAGTTCCAGGTAACAGCAAGGCACGAATGTCTCCAGGGATCGTTCTCTAAATGCTATCACGATGCACCGCTGGTGATTTGGCAGAGATCCGTTCATGACAAGTCCTAGGCTTGAGACATTCACTCCAGATCACAGCTAGCTACTCATTGCTCCTCAAATCATCTTTCAAAATGCATTCGGATGAAAGCCTGGCATTACCGTTAACGAAAAATGCTGTTCATTTGACATTCCTTCCAGGTTACTGCTAGGGACGAAATTCTCGGGAATCTTCCTCAAGAAGTCAGAGGGATGCGCGGCCGGCTACCTGGCAGAGAGCCCTTTCAGAAAATTGCTACAAATGAAAAATGCATTCCAGATCACAGCTAGGTGCAAATTTCTCCCGCAATCATCCTCCAAATGTCATTCATTCGGAGGCTCTGCTGGTCATTTGGCAGAGATCCGTTCGTGAAAATAGCTCAAGATGAAACATTCCAGATCAAAGCTTGGCACCAATGTCTCCAGGAATCGTCCCCCGAATGTCATTCGGAAGCCCTGCAGGTCATTTGGCAGCGATCCGTTGGTGAAAATATCATGTAGAAAAGCATTCCATGTCCCTGCTAGGGATGACTTTGCCCAAGGCAACTCGGACGCCTTGCTGCGCATTTGGGAGAGATCCATTCATGACAATTGCTAAACGTGAGCCATGAACTCCAGATCCCTACTTGGCACATATTTCTGCTGGAATCGTCCTCCAAATGGCTTTCGGGTGCACCACGGGCCATTTGGCAGAGATCCGTTCGTGAAAATAGCTAAACATGAGACAATCATTCTGGATCTCAGCTAGGACTAATTTCTCCTGGCATCGTCCTCCAAATGCCGTTCGGATGCAGTGCTGGGAAGTTGGCAGCGAACCCTTCTTGAACGTTGCTAAACATGAGCTCTTCAGTCCAGATCACTGCTTGGCAGGAATGTCTCATGGAATCGTCCTCCAAATGTCGTTACGATGCACTGCTTACCATTTCCAGAGATCCAGCCAGGACAATTCCTAAAAACGAACTATTCAGTCCAGGTCACAGCTAGACACGAATATGCCCTGGCATCGTCCTCCAAGAGCCAGTCGGATACGCTGCTGGGCATTGGGCAGCTATCCATTCCTGAAAAATATTATTCACCTAGAAAAGCATTCCATGTCCCTGCTAGGGACGACTTTGTCCTAGAATCGACCTCCAAGTGCAAATCGGAGGCATTGCTGGTATTTGGCAGAGAGCCTTCCTGAAAATTGCTAAACATGAGACATTCACTTCACATCACTGCTAGCCACCAATTTCTCCTGGAATCATTCTCCAAATGCCTTTCGGATGCACTGCTTGCCATTTGGCAGAGCAGGAAAGAATTTTGCTTGCTTAATCTAGTTCGAGGACCGACCACTCCTAAATAATCAGGATAGTAGCCCAATGGCGCGAATATGAAGAGTCCCTGACAATTTGTCACAAGCACGGGTCACTAAGGATTTTCTCTTTCTTTGTAAGTTCCACGGAACCGATCTTTCCCTAATGCTCAGGACCTCTTTTAAACTGTTTTAAAATGAAAAGGCTCCGAGAAACGAGTCACCCGCAGGGATCACTAACGAGTTTTGTTTTGTTTGTAACGTTCATGATGCCCTCTCTTCCAAATGACCAAGAGAAACCTAGTGGCTTTTAGATGACGAGTCCGTGACAAAGTTTGTCTCAAGTGCTGTTCATTAATGACTTTCTCTCTAGTTCTCATTTTCCCTAACCGCTCTACTGCAAATGACAGTAAGGACAGACTCCTAAATGCTTTAAAAAAGGAGGCTTTCAGAAGTTTTTGCCAAACCCCTAGTGGTCAAGAATGAGTTTAACCTTTCTTTAGGACAGGATCCTAAAAGCTGTAATGTGAAGATTCCGCGACAAATTTATCCCCCGCTAAGGTGAGCGAAGCGTTTTGCTTTGTTATTCATCTGCACGGAGCGAGCCTTCCAAATGAGGCCAGACTCCAAACTGTCTTAAGTTGAAGATTCCATAAGAAATGGCTCACAAGCACCGATCAGTAATGAGTTTCGCTTTCTTTTCAATGTCACCATGCGCTCCCTTCCAGATGATCTGGATAGACTCATAATGGCTTGAAGACTTGGATTCCGTGAGAAATTTCACAAAGCACTGATCACTACTGACTTTCTCTTGGTTTATCACTTTCACTGACCGATAAAGCCCATCTCTTCAGGACCCTCTCGTAACGCCTTTTAAATGAAGAGTCACAGATAACTTTTCCTCCAGCAATGATAAGTAATCAGGTTCTCTTTCTTTGCAGCTTTCTATGCCGAAGAATCAGGAGAGTAGTATGATGGCTTTAAGATGAAGGCTGCATGAAACATTTGAGGATGAGAAAAGAGTTTTGCCTTCTTTGTAATTCTCACCAGCCGATCTCTTCTTAACGATGAGGACAGACTCTCAAGGGCTGTAAGATGACGATTAAATGAGAAATTTGTCATAAGCATTCATTAATACTTCCTTTCCCTTTGTTTCTAATTTTCTCCAACCAATCGAGCCCACAAGCTCAGGACAGGATCCGGACAGCTTGAAAATGAAGATTCCATGAGAATTTTGTGCCCAGCCTTGATTAGGGCTGAGTTTTCCTTTCTTTGTACTTTTTACGAGCCCACGTCTTCTAATGGCACAAGACAGTTGGAGTTAAGCTGTGGGTAGGACGCCACGTCCTCAGGGTTATGGCTAGGCCACTTACAAGTGTGGTTCCTGTGTGCAGGCCACATGCAGTTAGAGTTAGGGAAGGGCAGAGCTCCCAGCCCTAGGTTAGCGTTCTCAGCGCTAGGGTTAGGGTTCATACGGGTAGGAATCCCGATCCTAGTGTTTCCTCAACCACAGGAAACGTAAGCCTCCGTGCAAGTGGCCTTCCCGTGGGAACCCTAATCCTAGGGTTCGGGCCTTACCCATAGACACCCTAAGGCAAGGATCCCCATCTGTAGGACCTCTATGCCTAAAGTGAGCTGGCCTAACCATTGGAACCCTTACTTCACCTGGCCTATGCCTAGAACCCTAACCCTAACGCCAAGTGGCCTACCCGTAAGCATCCTAATGCTAGGGCGGGAATCTCTTCCCACAGCAAGCCTATTTCAGCGTGGCTAACCCATAGGAACCATAACCCAACTCCCCTTGGTCTAGCAATGGGAACCCTACCCCTTAGTCCAAAGGGCCTAGCTCGGGAAACCCTGACGCTGACGCCAAGTGGGCTAAGGAGCCCTAACGCCTATCCCTAACTCCAACTGACCTACTCAGAGGAACTTTAACCCAATTGGCGGGGAGCCCTACCTTTTGCAAGCCTAACTCTCCCCAAAATTAGCAAATTTCTCCTGCAATCATCCTCCAAATGTAATTCCGATGCACTGCTGGCCATTTGGGAGAGATCCCTTCTTGAAAAATGCTCTCCAGGAGACATTAGTTCCAGGTAACAGCAAGGCACGAATGTCTCCAGGGATCGTTCTCTAAATGCTATCACGATGCACCGCTGGTGATTTGGCAGAGATCCGTTCATGACAAGTCCTAGGCTTGAGACATTCACTCCAGATCACAGCTAGCTACTCATTGCTCCTCAAATCATCTTTCAAAATGCATTCGGATGAAAGCCTGGCATTACCGTTAACGAAAAATGCTGTTCATTTGACATTCCTTCCAGGTTACTGCTAGGGACGAAATTCTCGGGAATCTTCCTCAAGAAGTCAGAGGGATGCGCGGCCGGCTACCTGGCAGAGAGCCCTTTCAGAAAATTGCTACAAATGAAAAATGCATTCCAGATCACAGCTAGGTGCAAATTTCTCCCGCAATCATCCTCCAAATGTCATTCATTCGGAGGCTCTGCTGGTCATTTGGCAGAGATCCGTTCGTGAAAATAGCTCAAGATGAAACATTCCAGATCAAAGCTTGGCACCAATGTCTCCAGGAATCGTCCCCCGAATGTCATTCGGAAGCCCTGCAGGTCATTTGGCAGCGATCCGTTGGTGAAAATATCATGTAGAAAAGCATTCCATGTCCCTGCTAGGGATGACTTTGCCCAAGGCAACTCGGACGCCTTGCTGCGCATTTGGGAGAGATCCATTCATGACAATTGCTAAACGTGAGCCATGAACTCCAGATCCCTACTTGGCACATATTTCTGCTGGAATCGTCCTCCAAATGGCTTTCGGGTGCACCACGGGCCATTTGGCAGAGATCCGTTCGTGAAAATAGCTAAACATGAGACAATCATTCTGGATCTCAGCTAGGACTAATTTCTCCTGGCATCGTCCTCCAAATGCCGTTCGGATGCAGTGCTGGGAAGTTGGCAGCGAACCCTTCTTGAACGTTGCTAAACATGAGCTCTTCAGTCCAGATCACTGCTTGGCAGGAATGTCTCATGGAATCGTCCTCCAAATGTCGTTACGATGCACTGCTTACCATTTCCAGAGATCCAGCCAGGACAATTCCTAAAAACGAACTATTCAGTCCAGGTCACAGCTAGACACGAATATGCCCTGGCATCGTCCTCCAAGAGCCAGTCGGATACGCTGCTGGGCATTGGGCAGCTATCCATTCCTGAAAAATATTATTCACCTAGAAAAGCATTCCATGTCCCTGCTAGGGACGACTTTGTCCTAGAATCGACCTCCAAGTGCAAATCGGAGGCATTGCTGGTATTTGGCAGAGAGCCTTCCTGAAAATTGCTAAACATGAGACATTCACTTCACATCACTGCTAGCCACCAATTTCTCCTGGAATCATTCTCCAAATGCCTTTCGGATGCACTGCTTGCCATTTGGCAGAGCAGGAAAGAATTTTGCTTGCTTAATCTAGTTCGAGGACCGACCACTCCTAAATAATCAGGATAGTAGCCCAATGGCGCGAATATGAAGAGTCCCTGACAATTTGTCACAAGCACGGGTCACTAAGGATTTTCTCTTTCTTTGTAAGTTCCACGGAACCGATCTTTCCCTAATGCTCAGGACCTCTTTTAAACTGTTTGAAAATGAAAAGGCTCCGAGAAACGAGTCACCCGCAGGGATCACTAACGAGTTTTGTTTTGTTTGTAACGTTCATGATGCCCTCTCTTCCAAATGACCAAGAGAAACCTAGTGGCTTTTAGATGACGAGTCCGTGACAAAGTTTGTCTCAAGTGCTGTTCATTAATGACTTTCTCTCTAGTTCTCATTTTCCCTAACCGCTCTACTGCAAATGACAGTAAGGACAGACTCCTAAATGCTTTAAAAAAGGAGGCTTTCAGAAGTTTTTGCCAAACCCCTAGTGGTCAAGAATGAGTTTAACCTTTCTTTAGGACAGGATCCTAAAAGCTGTAATGTGAAGATTCCGCGACAAATTTATCCCCCGCTAAGGTGAGCGAAGCGTTTTGCTTTGTTATTCATCTGCACGGAGCGAGCCTTCCAAATGAGGCCAGACTCCAAACTGTCTTCAGTTGAAGATTCCATAAGAAATGGCTCACAAGCACCGATCAGTAATGAGTTTCGCTTTCTTTTCAATGTCACCATGCGCTCCCTTCCAGATGATCTGGATAGACTCATAATGGCTTGAAGACTTGGATTCCGTGAGAAATTTCACAAAGCACTGATCACTACTGACTTTCTCTTGGTTTATCACTTTCACTGACCGATAAAGCCCATCTCTTCAGGACCCTCTCGTAACGCCTTTTAAATGAAGAGTCACAGATAACTTTTCCTCCAGCAATGATAAGTAATCAGGTTCTCTTTCTTTGCAGCTTTCTATGCCGAAGAATCAGGAGAGTAGTATGATGGCTTTAAGATGAAGGCTGCATGAAACATTTGAGGATGAGAAAAGAGTTTTGCCTTCTTTGTAATTCTCACCAGCCGATCTCTTCTTAACGATGAGGACAGACTCTCAAGGGCTGTAAGATGACGATTAAATGAGAAATTTGTCATAAGCATTCATTAATACTTCCTTTCCCTTTGTTTCTAATTTTCTCCAACCAATCGAGCCCACAAGCTCAGGACAGGATCCGGACAGCTTGAAAATGAAGATTCCATGAGAATTTTGTGCCCAGCCTTGATTAGGGCTGAGTTTTCCTTTCTTTGTACTTTTTACGAGCCCACGTCTTCTAATGGCACAAGACAGTTGGAGTTAAGCTGTGGGTAGGACGCCACGTCCTCAGGGTTATGGCTAGGCCACTTACAAGTGTGGTTCCTGTGTGCAGGCCACATGCAGTTAGAGTTAGGGAAGGGCAGAGCTCCCAGCCCTAGGTTAGCGTTCTCAGCGCTAGGGTTAGGGTTCATACGGGTAGGAATCCCGATCCTAGTGTTTCCTCGACCACAGGAAACGTAAGCCTCCGTGCAAGTGGCCTTCCCGTGGGAACCCTAATCCTAGGGTTCGGGCCTTACCCATAGACACCCTAAGGCAAGGATCCCCATCTGTAGGACCTCTATGCCTAAAGTGAGCTGGCCTAACCATTGGAACCCTTACTTCACCTGGCCTATGCCTAGAACCCTAACCCTAACGCCAAGTGGCCTACCCGTAAGCATCCTAATGCTAGGGCGGGAATCTCTTCCCACAGCAAGCCTATTTCAGCGTGGCTAACCCATAGGAACCATAACCCAACTCCCCTTGGTCTAGCAATGGGAACCCTACCCCTTAGTCCAAAGGGCCTAGCTCGGGAAACCCTGACGCTGACGCCAAGTGGGCTAAGGAGCCCTAACGCCTATCCCTAACTCCAACTGACCTACTCAGAGGAACTTTAACCCAATTGGCGGGGAGCCCTACCTTTTGCAAGCCTAACTCTCCCCAAAATTAGCAAATTTCTCCTGCAATCATCCTCCAAATGTAATTCCGATGCACTGCTGGCCATTTGGGAGAGATCCCTTCTTGAAAAATGCTCTCCAGGAGACATTAGTTCCAGGTAACAGCAAGGCACGAATGTCTCCAGGGATCGTTCTCTAAATGCTATCACGATGCACCGCTGGTGATTTGGCAGAGATCCGTTCATGACAAGTCCTAGGCTTGAGACATTCACTCCAGATCACAGCTAGCTACTCATTGCTCCTCAAATCATCTTTCAAAATGCATTCGGATGAAAGCCTGGCATTACCGTTAACGAAAAATGCTGTTCATTTGACATTCCTTCCAGGTTACTGCTAGGGACGAAATTCTCGGGAATCTTCCTCAAGAAGTCAGAGGGATGCGCGGCCGGCTACCTGGCAGAGAGCCCTTTCAGAAAATTGCTACAAATGAAAAATGCATTCCAGATCACAGCTAGGTGCAAATTTCTCCCGCAATCATCCTCCAAATGTCATTCATTCGGAGGCTCTGCTGGTCATTTGGCAGAGATCCGTTCGTGAAAATAGCTCAAGATGAAACATTCCAGATCAAAGCTTGGCACCAATGTCTCCAGGAATCGTCCCCCGAATGTCATTCGGAAGCCCTGCAGGTCATTTGGCAGCGATCCGTTGGTGAAAATATCATGTAGAAAAGCATTCCATGTCCCTGCTAGGGATGACTTTGCCCAAGGCAACTCGGACGCCTTGCTGCGCATTTGGGAGAGATCCATTCATGACAATTGCTAAACGTGAGCCATGAACTCCAGATCCCTACTTGGCACATATTTCTGCTGGAATCGTCCTCCAAATGGCTTTCGGGTGCACCACGGGCCATTTGGCAGAGATCCGTTCGTGAAAATAGCTAAACATGAGACAATCATTCTGGATCTCAGCTAGGACTAATTTCTCCTGGCATCGTCCTCCAAATGCCGTTCGGATGCAGTGCTGGGAAGTTGGCAGCGAACCCTTCTTGAACGTTGCTAAACATGAGCTCTTCAGTCCAGATCACTGCTTGGCAGGAATGTCTCATGGAATCGTCCTCCAAATGTCGTTACGATGCACTGCTTACCATTTCCAGAGATCCAGCCAGGACAATTCCTAAAAACGAACTATTCAGTCCAGGTCACAGCTAGACACGAATATGCCCTGGCATCGTCCTCCAAGAGCCAGTCGGATACGCTGCTGGGCATTGGGCAGCTATCCATTCCTGAAAAATATTATTCACCTAGAAAAGCATTCCATGTCCCTGCTAGGGACGACTTTGTCCTAGAATCGACCTCCAAGTGCAAATCGGAGGCATTGCTGGTATTTGGCAGAGAGCCTTCCTGAAAATTGCTAAACATGAGACATTCACTTCACATCACTGCTAGCCACCAATTTCTCCTGGAATCATTCTCCAAATGCCTTTCGGATGCACTGCTTGCCATTTGGCAGAGCAGGAAAGAATTTTGCTTGCTTAATCTAGTTCGAGGACCGACCACTCCTAAATAATCAGGATAGTAGCCCAATGGCGCGAATATGAAGAGTCCCTGAGAATTTGTCACAAGCACGGGTCACTAAGGATTTTCTCTTTCTTTGTAAGTTCCACGGAACCGATCTTTCCCTAATGCTCAGGACCTCTTTTAAACTGTTTTAAAATGAAAAGGCTCCGAGAAACGAGTCACCCGCAGGGATCACTAACGAGTTTTGTTTTGTTTGTAACGTTCATGATGCCCTCTCTTCCAAATGACCAAGAGAAACCTAGTGGCTTTTAGATGACGAGTCCGTGACAAAGTTTGTCTCAAGTGCTGTTCATTAATGACTTTCTCTCTAGTTCTCGTTTTCCCTAACCGCTCTACTGCAAATGACAGTAAGGACAGACTCCTAAATGCTTTAAAAAAGGAGGCTTTCAGAAGTTTTTGCCAAACCCCTAGTGGTCAAGAATGAGTTTAACCTTTCTTTAGGACAGGATCCTAAAAGCTGTAATGTGAAGATTCCGCGACAAATTTATCCCCCGCTAAGGTGAGCGAAGCGTTTTGCTTTGTTATTCATCTGCACGGAGCGAGCCTTCCAAATGAGGCCAGACTCCAAACTGTCTTAAGTTGAAGATTCCATAAGAAATGGCTCACAAGCACCGATCAGTAATGAGTTTCGCTTTCTTTTCAATGTCACCATGCGCTCCCTTCCAGATGATCTGGATAGACTCATAATGGCTTGAAGACTTGGATTCCGTGAGAAATTTCACAAAGCACTGATCACTACTGACTTTCTCTTGGTTTATCACTTTCACTGACCGATAAAGCCCATCTCTTCAGGACCCTCTCGTAACGCCTTTTAAATGAAGAGTCACAGATAACTTTTCCTCCAGCAATGATAAGTAATCAGGTTCTCTTTCTTTGCAGCTTTCTATGCCGAAGAATCAGGAGAGTAGTATGATGGCTTTAAGATGAAGGCTGCATGAAACATTTGAGGATGAGAAAAGAGTTTTGCCTTCTTTGTAATTCTCACCAGCCGATCTCTTCTTAACGATGAGGACAGACTCTCAAGGGCTGTAAGATGACGATTAAATGAGAAATTTGTCATAAGCATTCATTAATACTTCCTTTCCCTTTGTTTCTAATTTTCTCCAACCAATCGAGCCCACAAGCTCAGGACAGGATCCGGACAGCTTGAAAATGAAGATTCCATGAGAATTTTGTGCCCAGCCTTGATTAGGGCTGAGTTTTCCTTTCTTTGTACTTTTTACGAGCCCACGTCTTCTAATGGCACAAGACAGTTGGAGTTAAGCTGTGGGTAGGACGCCACGTCCTCAGGGTTATGGCTAGGCCACTTACAAGTGTGGTTCCTGTGTGCAGGCCACATGCAGTTAGAGTTAGGGAAGGGCAGAGCTCCCAGCCCTAGGTTAGCGTTCTCAGCGCTAGGGTTAGGGTTCATACGGGTAGGAATCCCGATCCTAGTGTTTCCTCGACCACAGGAAACGTAAGCCTCCGTGCAAGTGGCCTTCCCGTGGGAACCCTAATCCTAGGGTTCGGGCCTTACCCATAGACACCCTAAGGCAAGGATCCCCATCTGTAGGACCTCTATGCCTAAAGTGAGCTGGCCTAACCATTGGAACCCTTACTTCACCTGGCCTATGCCTAGAACCCTAACCCTAACGCCAAGTGGCCTACCCGTAAGCATCCTAATGCTAGGGCGGGAATCTCTTCCCACAGCAAGCCTATTTCAGCGTGGCTAACCCATAGGAACCATAACCCAACTCCCCTTGGTCTAGCAATGGGAACCCTACCCCTTAGTCCAAAGGGCCTAGCTCGGGAAACCCTGACGCTGACGCCAAGTGGGCTAAGGAGCCCTAACGCCTATCCCTAACTCCAACTGACCTACTCAGAGGAACTTTAACCCAATTGGCGGGGAGCCCTACCTTTTGCAAGCCTAACTCTCCCCAAAATTAGCAAATTTCTCCTGCAATCATCCTCCAAATGTAATTCCGATGCACTGCTGGCCATTTGGGAGAGATCCCTTCTTGAAAAATGCTCTCCAGGAGACATTAGTTCCAGGTAACAGCAAGGCACGAATGTCTCCAGGGATCGTTCTCTAAATGCTATCACGATGCACCGCTGGTGATTTGGCAGAGATCCGTTCATGACAAGTCCTAGGCTTGAGACATTCACTCCAGATCACAGCTAGCTACTCATTGCTCCTCAAATCATCTTTCAAAATGCATTCGGATGAAAGCCTGGCATTACCGTTAACGAAAAATGCTGTTCATTTGACATTCCTTCCAGGTTACTGCTAGGGACGAAATTCTCGGGAATCTTCCTCAAGAAGTCAGAGGGATGCGCGGCTGGCTACCTGGCAGAGAGCCCTTTCAGAAAATTGCTACAAATGAAAAATGCATTCCAGATCACAGCTAGGTGCAAATTTCTCCCGCAATCATCCTCCAAATGTCATTCATTCGGAGGCTCTGCTGGTCATTTGGCAGAGATCCGTTCGTGAAAATAGCTCAAGATGAAACATTCCAGATCAAAGCTTGGCACCAATGTCTCCAGGAATCGTCCCCCGAATGTCATTCGGAAGCCCTGCAGGTCATTTGGCAGCGATCCGTTGGTGAAAATATCATGTAGAAAAGCATTCCATGTCCCTGCTAGGGATGACTTTGCCCAAGGCAACTCGGACGCCTTGCTGCGCATTTGGGAGAGATCCATTCATGACAATTGCTAAACGTGAGCCATGAACTCCAGATCCCTACTTGGCACATATTTCTGCTGGAATCGTCCTCCAAATGGCTTTCGGGTGCACCACGGGCCATTTGGCAGAGATCCGTTCGTGAAAATAGCTAAACATGAGACAATCATTCTGGATCTCAGCTAGGACTAATTTCTCCTGGCATCGTCCTCCAAATGCCGTTCGGATGCAGTGCTGGGAAGTTGGCAGCGAACCCTTCTTGAACGTTGCTAAACATGAGCTCTTCAGTCCAGATCACTGCTTGGCAGGAATGTCTCATGGAATCGTCCTCCAAATGTCGTTACGATGCACTGCTTACCATTTCCAGAGATCCAGCCAGGACAATTCCTAAAAACGAACTATTCAGTCCAGGTCACAGCTAGACATGAATATGCCCTGGCATCGTCCTCCAAGAGCCAGTCGGATACGCTGCTGGGCATTGGGCAGCTATCCATTCCTGAAAAATATTATTCACCTAGAAAAGCATTCCATGTCCCTGCTAGGGACGACTTTGTCCTAGAATCGACCTCCAAGTGCAAATCGGAGGCATTGCTGGTATTTGGCAGAGAGCCTTCCTGAAAATTGCTAAACATGAGACATTCACTTCACATCACTGCTAGCCACCAATTTCTCCTGGAAGCATTCTCCAAATGCCTTTCGGATGCACTGCTTGCCATTTGGCAGAGCAGGAAAGAATTTTGCTTGCTTAATCTAGTTCGAGGACCGACCACTCCTAAATAATCAGGATAGTAGCCCAATGGCGCGAATATGAAGAGTCCCTGACAATTTGTCACAAGCACGGGTCACTAAGGATTTTCTCTTTCTTTGTAAGTTCCACGGAACCGATCTTTCCCTAATGCTCAGGACCTCTTTTAAACTGTTTTAAAATGAAAAGGCTCCGAGAAACGAGTCACCCGCAGGGATCACTAACGAGTTTTGTTTTGTTTGTAACGTTCATGATGCCCTCTCTTCCAAATGACCAAGAGAAACCTAGTGGCTTTTAGATGACGAGTCCGTGACAAAGTTTGTCTCAAGTGCTGTTCATTAATGACTTTCTCTCTAGTTCTCATTTTCCCTAACCGCTCTACTGCAAATGACAGTAAGGACAGACTCCTAAATGCTTTAAAAAAGGAGGCTTTCAGAAGTTTTTGCCAAACCCCTAGTGGTCAAGAATGAGTTTAACCTTTCTTTAGGACAGGATCCTAAAAGCTGTAATGTGAAGATTCCGCGACAAATTTATCCCCCGCTAAGGTGAGCGAAGCGTTTTGCTTTGTTATTCATCTGCACGGAGCGAGCCTTCCAAATGAGGCCAGACTCCAAACTGTCTTAAGTTGAAGATTCCATAAGAAATGGCTCACAAGCACCGATCAGTAATGAGTTTCGCTTTCTTTTCAATGTCACCATGCGCTCCCTTCCAGATGATCTGGATAGACTCATAATGGCTTGAAGACTTGGATTCCGTGAGAAATTTCACAAAGCACTGATCACTACTGACTTTCTCTTGGTTTATCACTTTCACTGACCGATAAAGCCCATCTCTTCAGGACCCTCTCGTAACGCCTTTTAAATGAAGAGTCACAGATAACTTTTCCTCCAGCAATGATAAGTAATCAGGTTCTCTTTCTTTGCAGCTTTCTATGCCGAAGAATCAGGAGAGTAGTATGATGGCTTTAAGATGAAGGCTGCATGAAACATTTGAGGATGAGAAAAGAGTTTTGCCTTCTTTGTAATTCTCACCAGCCGATCTCTTCTTAACGATGAGGACAGACTCTCAAGGGCTGTAAGATGACGATTAAATGAGAAATTTGTCATAAGCATTCATTAATACTTCCTTTCCCTTTGTTTCTAATTTTCTCCAACCAATCGAGCCCACAAGCTCAGGACAGGATCCGGACAGCTTGAAAATGAAGATTCCATGAGAATTTTGTGCCCAGCCTTGATTAGGGCTGAGTTTTCCTTTCTTTGTACTTTTTACGAGCCCACGTCTTCTAATGGCACAAGACAGTTGGAGTTAAGCTGTGGGTAGGACGCCACGTCCTCAGGGTTATGGCTAGGCCACTTACAAGTGTGGTTCCTGTGTGCAGGCCACATGCAGTTAGAGTTAGGGAAGGGCAGAGCTCCCAGCCCTAGGTTAGCGTTCTCAGCGCTAGGGTTAGGGTTCATACGGGTAGGAATCCCGATCCTAGTGTTTCCTCGACCACAGGAAACGTAAGCCTCCGTGCAAGTGGCCTTCCCGTGGGAACCCTAATCCTAGGGTTCGGGCCTTACCCATAGACACCCTAAGGCAAGGATCCCCATCTGTAGGACCTCTATGCCTAAAGTGAGCTGGCCTAACCATTGGAACCCTTACTTCAACTGGCCTATGCCTAGAACCCTAACCCTAACGCCAAGTGGCCTACCCGTAAGCATCCTAATGCTAGGGCGGGAATCCCTTCCCACAGCAAGCCTATTTCAGCGTGGCTAACCCATAGGAACCATAACCCAACTCCCCTTGGTCTAGCAATGGGAACCCTACCCCTTAGTCCAAAGGGCCTAGCTCGGGAAACCCTGACGCTGACGCCAAGTGGGCTAAGGAGCCCTAACGCCTATCCCTAACTCCAACTGACCTACTCAGAGGAACTTTAACCCAATTGGCGGGGAGCCCTACCTTTTGCAAGCCTAACTCTCCCCAAAATTAGCAAATTTCTCCTGCAATCATCCTCCAAATGTAATTCCGATGCACTGCTGGCCATTTGGGAGAGATCCCTTCTTGAAAAATGCTCTCCAGGAGACATTAGTTCCAGGTAACAGCAAGGCACGAATGTCTCCAGGGATCGTTCTCTAAATGCTATCACGATGCACCGCTGGTGATTTGGCAGAGATCCGTTCATGACAAGTCCTAGGCTTGAGACATTCACTCCAGATCACAGCTAGCTACTCATTGCTCCTCAAATCATCTTTCAAAATGCATTCGGATGAAAGCCTGGCATTACCGTTAATGAAAAATGCTGTTCATTTGACATTCCTTCCAGGTTACTGCTAGGGACGAAATAATCGGGAATCTTCCTCAAGAAGTCAGAGGGATGCGCGGCCGGCTACCTGGCAGAGAGCCCTTTCAGAAAATTGCTACAAATGAAAAATGCATTCCAGATCACAGCTAGGTGCAAATTTCTCCCGCAATCATCCTCCAAATGTCATTCATTCGGAGGCTCTGCTGGTCATTTGGCAGAGATCCGTTCGTGAAAATAGCTCAAGATGAAACATTCCAGATCAAAGCTTGGCACCAATGTCTCCAGGAATCGTCCCCCGAATGTCATTCGGAAGCCCTGCAGGTCATTTGGCAGCGATCCGTTGGTGAAAATATCATGTAGAAAAGCATTCCATGTCCCTGCTAGGGATGACTTTGCCCAAGGCAACTCGGACGCCTTGCTGCGCATTTGGGAGAGATCCATTCATGACAATTGCTAAACGTGAGCCATGAACTCCAGATCCCTACTTGGCACATATTTCTGCTGGAATCGTCCTCCAAATGGCTTTCGGGTGCACCACGGGCCATTTGGCAGAGATCCGTTCGTGAAAATAGCTAAACATGAGACAATCATTCTGGATCTCAGCTAGGACTAATTTCTCCTGGCATCGTCCTCCAAATGCCGTTCGGATGCAGTGCTGGGAAGTTGGCAGCGAACCCTTCTTGAACGTTGCTAAACATGAGCTCTTCAGTCCAGATCACTGCTTGGCAGGAATGTCTCATGGAATCGTCCTCCAAATGTCGTTACGATGCACTGCTTACCATTTCCAGAGATCCAGCCAGGACAATTCCTAAAAACGAACTATTCAGTCCAGGTCACAGCTAGACACGAATATGCCCTGGCATCGTCCTCCAAGAGCCAGTCGGATACGCTGCTGGGCATTGGGCAGCTATCCATTCCTGAAAAATATTATTCACCTAGAAAAGCATTCCATGTCCCTGCTAGGGACGACTTTGTCCTAGAATCGACCTCCAAGTGCAAATCGGAGGCATTGCTGGTATTTGGCAGAGAGCCTTCCTGAAAATTGCTAAACATGAGACATTCACTTCACATCACTGCTAGCCACCAATTTCTCCTGGAAGCATTCTCCAAATGCCTTTCGGATGCACTGCTTGCCATTTGGCAGAGCAGGAAAGAATTTTGCTTGCTTAATCTAGTTCGAGGACCGACCACTCCTAAATAATCAGGATAGTAGCCCAATGGCGCGAATATGAAGAGTCCCTGACAATTTGTCACAAGCACGGGTCACTAAGGATTTTCTCTTTCTTTGTAAGTTCCACGGAACCGATCTTTCCCTAATGCTCAGGACCTCTTTTAAACTGTTTTAAAATGAAAAGGCTCCGAGAAACGAGTCACCCGCAGGGATCACTAACGAGTTTTGTTTTGTTTGTAACGTTCATGATGCCCTCTCTTCCAAATGACCAAGAGAAACCTAGTGGCTTTTAGATGACGAGTCCGTGACAAAGTTTGTCTCAAGTGCTGTTCATTAATGACTTTCTCTCTAGTTCTCATTTTCCCTAACCGCTCTACTGCAAATGACAGTAAGGACAGACTCCTAAATGCTTTAAAAAAGGAGGCTTTCAGAAGTTTTTGCCAAAACCCTAGTGGTCAAGAATGAGTTTAACCTTTCTTTAGGACAGGATCCTAAAAGCTGTAATGTGAAGATTCCGCGACAAATTTATCCCCCGCTAAGGTGAGCGAAGCGTTTTGCTTTGTTATTCATCTGCACGGAGCGAGCCTTCCAAATGAGGCCAGACTCCAAACTGTCTTCAGTTGAAGATTCCATAAGAAATGGCTCACAAGCACCGATCAGTAATGAGTTTCGCTTTCTTTTCAATGTCACCATGCGCTCCCTTCCAGATGATCTGGCTAGACTCATAATGGCTTGAAGACTTGGATTCCGTGAGAAATTTCACAAAGCACTGATCACTACTGACTTTCTCTTGGTTTATCACTTTCACTGACCGATAAAGCCCATCTCTTCAGGACCCTCTCGTAACGCCTTTTAAATGAAGAGTCACAGATAACTTTTCCTCCAGCAATGATAAGTAATCAGGTTCTCTTTCTTTGCAGCTTTCTATGCCGAAGAATCAGGAGAGTAGTATGATGGCTTTAAGATGAAGGCTGCATGAAACATTTGAGGATGAGAAAAGAGTTTTGCCTTCTTTGTAATTCTCACCAGCCGATCTCTTCTTAACGATGAGGACAGACTCTCAAGGGCTGTAAGATGACGATTAAATGAGAAATTTGTCATAAGCATTCATTAATACTTCCTTTCCCTTTGTTTCTAATTTTCTCCAACCAATCGAGCCCACAAGCTCAGGACAGGATCCGGACAGCTTGAAAATGAAGATTCCATGAGAATTTTGTGCCCAGCCTTGATTAGGGCTGAGTTTTCCTTTCTTTGTACTTTTTACGAGCCCACGTCTTCTAATGGCACAAGACAGTTGGAGTTAAGCTGTGGGTAGGACGCCACGTCCTCAGGGTTATGGCTAGGCCACTTACAAGTGTGGTTCCTGTGTGCAGGCCACATGCAGTTAGAGTTAGGGAAGGGCAGAGCTCCCAGCCCTAGGTTAGCGTTCTCAGCGCTAGGGTTAGGGTTCATACGGGTAGGAATCCCGATCCTAGTGTTTCCTCGACCACAGGAAACGTAAGCCTCCGTGCAAGTGGCCTTCCCGTGGCAACCCTAATCCTAGGGTTTGGGCCTTACCCATAGACACCCTAAGGCAAGGATCCCCATCTGTAGGACCTCTATGCCTAAAGTGAGCTGGCCTAACCATTGGAACCCTTACTTCACCTGGCCTATGCCTAGAACCCTAACCCTAACGCCAAGTGGCCTACCCGTAAGCATCCTAATGCTAGGGCGGGAATCTCTTCCCACAGCAAGCCTATTTCAGCGTGGCTAACCCATAGGAACCATAACCCAACTCCCCTTGGTCTAGCAATGGGAACCCTACCCCTTAGTCCAAAGGGCCTAGCTCGGGAAACCCTGACGCTGACGCCAAGTGGGCTAAGGAGCCCTAACGCCTATCCCTAACTCCAACTGACCTACTCAGAGGAACTTTAACCCAATTGGCGGGGAGCCCTACCTTTTGCAAGCCTAACTCTCCCCAAAATTAGCAAATTTCTCCTGCAATCATCCTCCAAATGTAATTCCGATGCACTGCTGGCCATTTGGGAGAGATCCCTTCTTGAAAAATGCTCTCCAGGAGACATTAGTTCCAGGTAACAGCAAGGCACGAATGTCTCCAGGGATCGTTCTCTAAATGCTATCACGATGCACCGCTGGTGATTTGGCAGAGATCCGTTCATGACAAGTCCTAGGCTTGAGACATTCACTCCAGATCACAGCTAGCTACTCATTGCTCCTCAAATCATCTTTCAAAATGCATTCGGATGAAAGCCTGGCATTACCGTTAACGAAAAATGCTGTTCATTTGACATTCCTTCCAGGTTACTGCTAGGGACGAAATTCTCGGGAATCTTCCTCAAGAAGTCAGAGGGATGCGCGGCCGGCTACCTGGCAGAGAGCCCTTTCAGAAAATTGCTACAAATGAAAAATGCATTCCAGATCACAGCTAGGTGCAAATTTCTCCCGCAATCATCCTCCAAATGTCATTCATTCGGAGGCTCTGCTGGTCATTTGGCAGAGATCCGTTCGTGAAAATAGCTCAAGATGAAACATTCCAGATCAAAGCTTGGCACCAATGTCTCCAGGAATCGTCCCCCGAATGTCATTCGGAAGCCCTGCAGGTCATTTGGCAGCGATCCGTTGGTGAAAATATCATGTAGAAAAGCATTCCATGTCCCTGCTAGGGATGACTTTGCCCAAGGCAACTCGGACGCCTTGCTGCGCATTTGGGAGAGATCCATTCATGACAATTGCTAAACGTGAGCCATGAACTCCAGATCCCTACTTGGCACATATTTCTGCTGGAATCGTCCTCCAAATGGCTTTCGGGTGCACCACGGGCCATTTGGCAGAGATCCGTTCGTGAAAATAGCTAAACATGAGACAATCATTCTGGATCTCAGCTAGGACTAATTTCTCCTGGCATCGTCCTCCAAATGCCGTTCGGATGCAGTGCTGGGAAGTTGGCAGCGAACCCTTCTTGAACGTTGCTAAACATGAGCTCTTCAGTCCAGATCACTGCTTGGCAGGAATGTCTCATGGAATCGTCCTCCAAATGTCGTTACGATGCACTGCTTACCATTTCCAGAGATCCAGCCAGGACAATTCCTAAAAACGAACTATTCAGTCCAGGTCACAGCTAGACACGAATATGCCCTGGCATCGTCCTCCAAGAGCCAGTCGGATACGCTGCTGGGCATTGGGCAGCTATCCATTCCTGAAAAATATTATTCACCTAGAAAAGCATTCCATGTCCCTGCTAGGGACGACTTTGTCCTAGAATCGACCTCCAAGTGCAAATCGGAGGCATTGCTGGTATTTGGCAGAGAGCCTTCCTGAAAATTGCTAAACATGAGACATTCACTTCACATCACTGCTAGCCACCAATTTCTCCTGGAATCATTCTCCAAATGCCTTTCGGATGCACTGCTTGCCATTTGGCAGAGCAGGAAAGAATTTTGCTTGCTTAATCTAGTTCGAGGACCGACCACTCCTAAATAATCAGGATAGTAGCCCAATGGCGCGAATATGAAGAGTCCCTGACAATTTGTCACAAGCACGGGTCACTAAGGATTTTCTCTTTCTTTGTAAGTTCCACGGAACCGATCTTTCCCTAATGCTCAGGACCTCTTTTAAACTGTTTTAAAATGAAAAGGCTCCGAGAAACGAGTCACCCGCAGGGATCACTAACGAGTTTTGTTTTGTTTGTAACGTTCATGATGCCCTCTCTTCCAAATGACCAAGAGAAACCTAGTGGCTTTTAGATGACGAGTCCGTGACAAAGTTTGTCTCAAGTGCTGTTCATTAATGACTTTCTCTCTAGTTCTCATTTTCCCTAACCGCTCTACTGCAAATGACAGTAAGGACAGACTCCTAAATGCTTTAAAAAAGGAGGCTTTCAGAAGTTTTTGCCAAACCCCTAGTGGTCAAGAATGAGTTTAACCTTTCTTTAGGACAGGATCCTAAAAGCTGTAATGTGAAGATTCCGCGACAAATTTATCCCCCGCTAAGGTGAGCGAAGCGTTTTGCTTTGTTATTCATCTGCACGGAGCGAGCCTTCCAAATGAGGCCAGACTCCAAACTGTCTTAAGTTGAAGATTCCATAAGAAATGGCTCACAAGCACCGATCAGTAATGAGTTTCGCTTTCTTTTCAATGTCACCATGCGCTCCCTTCCAGATGATCTGGATAGACTCATAATGGCTTGAAGACTTGGATTCCGTGAGAAATTTCACAAAGCACTGATCACTACTGACTTTCTCTTGGTTTATCACTTTCACTGACCGATAAAGCCCATCTCTTCAGGACCCTCTCGTAACGCCTTTTAAATGAAGAGTCACAGATAACTTTTCCTCCAGCAATGATAAGTAATCAGGTTCTCTTTCTTTGCAGCTTTCTATGCCGAAGAATCAGGAGAGTAGTATGATGGCTTTAAGATGAAGGCTGCATGAAACATTTGAGGATGAGAAAAGAGTTTTGCCTTCTTTGTAATTCTCACCAGCCGATCTCTTCTTAACGATGAGGACAGACTCTCAAGGGCTGTAAGATGACGATTAAATGAGAAATTTGTCATAAGCATTCATTAATACTTCCTTTCCCTTTGTTTCTAATTTTCTCCAACCAATCGAGCCCACAAGCTCAGGACAGGATCCGGACAGCTTGAAAATGAAGATTCCATGAGAATTTTGTGCCCAGCCTTGATTAGGGCTGAGTTTTCCTTTCTTTGTACTTTTTACGAGCCCACGTCTTCTAATGGCACAAGACAGTTGGAGTTAAGCTGTGGGTAGGACGCCACGTCCTCAGGGTTATGGCTAGGCCACTTACAAGTGTGGTTCCTGTGTGCAGGCCACATGCAGTTAGAGTTAGGGAAGGGCAGAGCTCCCAGCCCTAGGTTAGCGTTCTCAGCGCTAGGGTTAGGGTTCATACGGGTAGGAATCCCGATCCTAGTGTTTCCTCGACCACAGGAAACGTAAGCCTCCGTGCAAGTGGCCTTCCCGTGGGAACCCTAATCCTAGGGTTCGGGCCTTACCCATAGACACCCTAAGGCAAGGATCCCCATCTGTAGGACCTCTATGCCTAAAGTGAGCTGGCCTAACCATTGGAACCCTTACTTCAACTGGCCTATGCCTAGAACCCTAACCCTAACGCCAAGTGGCCTACCCGTAAGCATCCTAATGCTAGGGCGGGAATCCCTTCCCACAGCAAGCCTATTTCAGCGTGGCTAACCCATAGGAACCATAACCCAACTCCCCTTGGTCTAGCAATGGGAACCCTACCCCTTAGTCCAAAGGGCCTAGCTCGGGAAACCCTGACGCTGACGCCAAGTGGGCTAAGGAGCCCTAACGCCTATCCCTAACTCCAACTGACCTACTCAGAGGAACTTTAACCCAATTGGCGGGGAGCCCTACCTTTTGCAAGCCTAACTCTCCCCAAAATTAGCAAATTTCTCCTGCAATCATCCTCCAAATGTAATTCCGATGCACTGCTGGCCATTTGGGAGAGATCCCTTCTTGAAAAATGCTCTCCAGGAGACATTAGTTCCAGGTAACAGCAAGGCACGAATGTCTCCAGGGATCGTTCTCTAAATGCTATCACGATGCACCGCTGGTGATTTGGCAGAGATCCGTTCATGACAAGTCCTAGGCTTGAGACATTCACTCCAGATCACAGCTAGCTACTCATTGCTCCTCAAATCATCTTTCAAAATGCATTCGGATGAAAGCCTGGCATTACCGTTAATGAAAAATGCTGTTCATTTGACATTCCTTCCAGGTTACTGCTAGGGACGAAATAATCGGGAATCTTCCTCAAGAAGTCAGAGGGATGCGCGGCCGGCTACCTGGCAGAGAGCCCTTTCAGAAAATTGCTACAAATGAAAAATGCATTCCAGATCACAGCTAGGTGCAAATTTCTCCCGCAATCATCCTCCAAATGTCATTCATTCGGAGGCTCTGCTGGTCATTTGGCAGAGATCCGTTCGTGAAAATAGCTCAAGATGAAACATTCCAGATCAAAGCTTGGCACCAATGTCTCCAGGAATCGTCCCCCGAATGTCATTCGGAAGCCCTGCAGGTCATTTGGCAGCGATCCGTTGGTGAAAATATCATGTAGAAAAGCATTCCATGTCCCTGCTAGGGATGACTTTGCCCAAGGCAACTCGGACGCCTTGCTGCGCATTTGGGAGAGATCCATTCATGACAATTGCTAAACGTGAGCCATGAACTCCAGATCCCTACTTGGCACATATTTCTGCTGGAATCGTCCTCCAAATGGCTTTCGGGTGCACCACGGGCCATTTGGCAGAGATCCGTTCGTGAAAATAGCTAAACATGAGACAATCATTCTGGATCTCAGCTAGGACTAATTTCTCCTGGCATCGTCCTCCAAATGCCGTTCGGATGCAGTGCTGGGAAGTTGGCAGCGAACCCTTCTTGAACGTTGCTAAACATGAGCTCTTCAGTCCAGATCACTGCTTGGCAGGAATGTCTCATGGAATCGTCCTCCAAATGTCGTTACGATGCACTGCTTACCATTTCCAGAGATCCAGCCAGGACAATTCCTAAAAACGAACTATTCAGTCCAGGTCACAGCTAGACACGAATATGCCCTGGCATCGTCCTCCAAGAGCCAGTCGGATACGCTGCTGGGCATTGGGCAGCTATCCATTCCTGAAAAATATTATTCACCTAGAAAAGCATTCCATGTCCCTGCTAGGGACGACTTTGTCCTAGAATCGACCTCCAAGTGCAAATCGGAGGCATTGCTGGTATTTGGCAGAGAGCCTTCCTGAAAATTGCTAAACATGAGACATTCACTTCACATCACTGCTAGCCACCAATTTCTCCTGGAAGCATTCTCCAAATGCCTTTCGGATGCACTGCTTGCCATTTGGCAGAGCAGGAAAGAATTTTGCTTGCTTAATCTAGTTCGAGGACCGACCACTCCTAAATAATCAGGATAGTAGCCCAATGGCGCGAATATGAAGAGTCCCTGACAATTTGTCACAAGCACGGGTCACTAAGGATTTTCTCTTTCTTTGTAAGTTCCACGGAACCGATCTTTCCCTAATGCTCAGGACCTCTTTTAAACTGTTTTAAAATGAAAAGGCTCCGAGAAACGAGTCACCCGCAGGGATCACTAACGAGTTTTGTTTTGTTTGTAACGTTCATGATGCCCTCTCTTCCAAATGACCAAGAGAAACCTAGTGGCTTTTAGATGACGAGTCCGTGACAAAGTTTGTCTCAAGTGCTGTTCATTAATGACTTTCTCTCTAGTTCTCATTTTCCCTAACCGCTCTACTGCAAATGACAGTAAGGACAGACTCCTAAATGCTTTAAAAAAGGAGGCTTTCAGAAGTTTTTGCCAAAACCCTAGTGGTCAAGAATGAGTTTAACCTTTCTTTAGGACAGGATCCTAAAAGCTGTAATGTGAAGATTCCGCGACAAATTTATCCCCCGCTAAGGTGAGCGAAGCGTTTTGCTTTGTTATTCATCTGCACGGAGCGAGCCTTCCAAATGAGGCCAGACTCCAAACTGTCTTCAGTTGAAGATTCCATAAGAAATGGCTCACAAGCACCGATCAGTAATGAGTTTCGCTTTCTTTTCAATGTCACCATGCGCTCCCTTCCAGATGATCTGGCTAGACTCATAATGGCTTGAAGACTTGGATTCCGTGAGAAATTTCACAAAGCACTGATCACTACTGACTTTCTCTTGGTTTATCACTTTCACTGACCGATAAAGCCCATCTCTTCAGGACCCTCTCGTAACGCCTTTTAAATGAAGAGTCACAGATAACTTTTCCTCCAGCAATGATAAGTAATCAGGTTCTCTTTCTTTGCAGCTTTCTATGCCGAAGAATCAGGAGAGTAGTATGATGGCTTTAAGATGAAGGCTGCATGAAACATTTGAGGATGAGAAAAGAGTTTTGCCTTCTTTGTAATTCTCACCAGCCGATCTCTTCTTAACGATGAGGACAGACTCTCAAGGGCTGTAAGATGACGATTAAATGAGAAATTTGTCATAAGCATTCATTAATACTTCCTTTCCCTTTGTTTCTAATTTTCTCCAACCAATCGAGCCCACAAGCTCAGGACAGGATCCGGACAGCTTGAAAATGAAGATTCCATGAGAATTTTGTGCCCAGCCTTGATTAGGGCTGAGTTTTCCTTTCTTTGTACTTTTTACGAGCCCACGTCTTCTAATGGCACAAGACAGTTGGAGTTAAGCTGTGGGTAGGACGCCACGTCCTCAGGGTTATGGCTAGGCCACTTACAAGTGTGGTTCCTGTGTGCAGGCCACATGCAGTTAGAGTTAGGGAAGGGCAGAGCTCCCAGCCCTAGGTTAGCGTTCTCAGCGCTAGGGTTAGGGTTCATACGGGTAGGAATCCCGATCCTAGTGTTTCCTCGACCACAGGAAACGTAAGCCTCCGTGCAAGTGGCCTTCCCGTGGGAACCCTAATCCTAGGGTTTGGGCCTTACCCATAGACACCCTAAGGCAAGGATCCCCATCTGTAGGACCTCTATGCCTAAAGTGAGCTGGCCTAACCATTGGAACCCTTACTTCACCTGGCCTATGCCTAGAACCCTAACCCTAACGCCAAGTGGCCTACCCGTAAGCATCCTAATGCTAGGGCGGGAATCTCTTCCCACAGCAAGCCTATTTCAGCGTGGCTAACCCATAGGAACCATAACCCAACTCCCCTTGGTCTAGCAATGGGAACCCTACCCCTTAGTCCAAAGGGCCTAGCTCGGGAAACCCTGACGCTGACGCCAAGTGGGCTAAGGAGCCCTAACGCCTATCCCTAACTCCAACTGACCTACTCAGAGGAACTTTAACCCAATTGGCGGGGAGCCCTACCTTTTGCAAGCCTAACTCTCCCCAAAATTAGCAAATTTCTCCTGCAATCATCCTCCAAATGTAATTCCGATGCACTGCTGGCCATTTGGGAGAGATCCCTTCTTGAAAAATGCTCTCCAGGAGACATTAGTTCCAGGTAACAGCAAGGCACGAATGTCTCCAGGGATCGTTCTCTAAATGCTATCACGATGCACCGCTGGTGATTTGGCAGAGATCCGTTCATGACAAGTCCTAGGCTTGAGACATTCACTCCAGATCACAGCTAGCTACTCATTGCTCCTCAAATCATCTTTCAAAATGCATTCGGATGAAAGCCTGGCATTACCGTTAACGAAAAATGCTGTTCATTTGACATTCCTTCCAGGTTACTGCTAGGGACGAAATTCTCGGGAATCTTCCTCAAGAAGTCAGAGGGATGCACTGCCGGCTACCTGGCAGAGAGCCCTTTCAGAAAATTGCTACAAATGAAAAATGCATTCCAGATCACAGCTAGGTGCAAATTTCTCCCGCAATCATCCTCCAAATGTCATTCATTCGGAGGCTCTGCTGGTCATTTGGCAGAGATCCGTTCGTGAAAATAGCTCAAGATGAAACATTCCAGATCAAAGCTTGGCACCAATGTCTCCAGGAATCGTCCCCCGAATGTCATTCGGAAGCCCTGCAGGTCATTTGGCAGCGATCCGTTGGTGAAAATATCATGTAGAAAAGCATTCCATGTCCCTGCTAGGGATGACTTTGCCCAAGGCAACTCGGACGCCTTGCTGCGCATTTGGGAGAGATCCATTCATGACAATTGCTAAACGTGAGCCATGAACTCCAGATCCCTACTTGGCACATATTTCTGCTGGAATCGTCCTCCAAATGGCTTTCGGGTGCACCACGGGCCATTTGGCAGAGATCCGTTCGTGAAAATAGCTAAACATGAGACAATCATTCTGGATCTCAGCTAGGACTAATTTCTCCTGGCATCGTCCTCCAAATGCCGTTCGGATGCAGTGCTGGGAAGTTGGCAGCGAACCCTTCTTGAACGTTGCGAAACATGAGCTCTTCAGTCCAGATCACTGCTTGGCAGGAATGTCTCATGGAATCGTCCTCCAAATGTCGTTACGATGCACTGCTTACCATTTCCAGAGATCCAGCCAGGACAATTCCTAAAAACGAACTATTCAGTCCAGGTCACAGCTAGACACGAATATGCCCTGGCATCGTCCTCCAAGAGCCAGTCGGATACGCTGCTGGGCATTGGGCAGCTATCCATTCCTGAAAAATATTATTCACCTAGAAAAGCATTCCATGTCCCTGCTAGGGACGACTTTGTCCTAGAATCGACCTCCAAGTGCAAATCGGAGGCATTGCTGGTATTTGGCAGAGAGCCTTCCTGAAAATTGCTAAACATGAGACATTCACTTCACATCACTGCTAGCCACCAATTTCTCCTGGAAGCATTCTCCAAATGCCTTTCGGATGCACTGCTTGCCATTTGGCAGAGCAGGAAAGAATTTTGCTTGCTTAATCTAGTTCGAGGACCGACCACTCCTAAATAATCAGGATAGTAGCCCAATGGCGCGAATATGAAGAGTCCCTGACAATTTGTCACAAGCACGGGTCACTAAGGATTTTCTCTTTCTTTGTAAGTTCCACGGAACCGATCTTTCCCTAATGCTCAGGACCTCTTTTAAACTGTTTGAAAATGAAAAGGCTCCGAGAAACGAGTCACCCGCAGGGATCACGAACGAGTTTTGTTTTGTTTGTAACGTTCATGATGCCCTCTCTTCCAAATGACCAAGAGAAACCTAGTGGCTTTTAGATGACGAGTCCGGGACAAAGTTTGTCTCAAGTGCTGTTCATTAATGACTTTCTCTCTAGTTCTCATTTTCCCTAACCGCTCTACTGCAAATGACAGTAAGGACAGACTCCTAAATGCTTTAAAAAAGGAGGCTTTCAGAAGTATTTGCCAAACCCCTAGTGGTCAAGAATGAGTTTAACCTTTCTTTAGGACAGGATCCTAAAAGCTGTAATGTGAAGATTCCGCGACAAATTTATCCCCCGCTAAGGTGAGCGAAGCGTTTTGCTTTGTTATTCATCTGCACGGAGCGAGCCTTCCAAATGAGGCCAGACTCCAAACTGTCTTCAGTTGAAGATTCCATAAGAAATGGCTCACAAGCACCGATCAGTAATGAGTTTCGCTTTCTTTTCAATGTCACCATGCGCTCCCTTCCAGATGATCTGGATAGACTCATAATGGCTTGAAGACTTGGATTCCGTGAGAAATTTCACAAAGCACTGATCACTACTGACTTTCTCTTGGTTTATCACTTTCACTGACCGATAAAGCCCATCTCTTCAGGACCCTCTCGTAACGCCTTTTAAATGAAGAGTCACAGATAACTTTTCCTCCAGCAATGATAAGTAATCAGGTTCTCTTTCTTTGCAGCTTTCTATGCCGAAGAATCAGGAGAGTAGTATGATGGCTTTAAGATGAAGGCTGCATGAAACATTTGAGGATGAGAAAAGAGTTTTGCCTTCTTTGTAATTCTCACCAGCCGATCTCTTCTTAACGATGAGGACAGACTCTCAAGGGCTGTAAGATGACGATTAAATGAGAAATTTGTCATAAGCATTCATTAACACTTCCTTTCCCTTTGTTTCTAATTTTCTCCAACCAATCGAGCCCACAAGCTCAGGACAGGATCCGGACAGCTTGAAAATGAAGATTCCATGAGAATTTTGTGCCCAGCCTTGATTAGGGCTGAGTTTTCCTTTCTTTGTACTTTTTACGAGCCCACGTCTTCTAATGGCACAAGACAGTTGGAGTTAAGCTGTGGGTAGGACGCCACGTCCTCAGGGTTATGGCTAGGCCACTTACAAGTGTGGTTCCTGTGTGCAGGCCACATGCAGTTAGAGTTAGGGAAGGGCAGAGCTCCCAGCCCTAGGTTAGCGTTCTCAGCGCTAGGGTTAGGGTTCATACGGGTAGGAATCCCGATCCTAGTGTTTCCTCGACCACAGGAAACGTAAGCCTCCGTGCAAGTGGCCTTCCCGTGGGAACCCTAATCCTAGGGTTCGGGCCTTACCCATAGACACCCTAAGGCAAGGATCCCCATCTGTAGGACCTCTATGCCTAAAGTGAGCTGGCCTAACCATTGGAACCCTTACTTCACCTGGCCTATGCCTAGAACCCTAACCCTAACGCCAAGTGGCCTACCCGTAAGCATCCTAATGCTAGGGCGGGAATCTCTTCCCACAGCAAGCCTATTTCAGCGTGGCTAACCCATAGGAACCATAACCCAACTCCCCTTGGTCTAGCAATGGGAACCCTACCCCTTAGTCCAAAGGGCCTAGCTCGGGAAACCCTGACGCTGACGCCAAGTGGGCTAAGGAGCCCTAACGCCTATCCCTAACTCCAACTGACCTACTCAGAGGAACTTTAACCCAATTGGCGGGGAGCCCTACCTTTTGCAAGCCTAACTCTCCCCAAAATTAGCAAATTTCTCCTGCAATCATCCTCCAAATGTAATTCCGATGCACTGCTGGCCATTTGGGAGAGATCCCTTCTTGAAAAATGCTCTCCAGGAGACATTAGTTCCAGGTAACAGCAAGGCACGAATGTCTCCAGGGATCGTTCTCTAAATGCTATCACGATGCACCGCTGGTGATTTGGCAGAGATCCGTTCATGACAAGTCCTAGGCTTGAGACATTCACTCCAGATCACAGCTAGCTACTCATTGCTCCTCAAATCATCTTTCAAAATGCATTCGGATGAAAGCCTGGCATTACCGTTAACGAAAAATGCTGTTCATTTGACATTCCTTCCAGGTTACTGCTAGGGACGAAATTCTCGGGAATCTTCCTCAAGAAGTCAGAGGGATGCGCGGCCGGCTACCTGGCAGAGAGCCCTTTCAGAAAATTGCTACAAATGAAAAATGCATTCCAGATCACAGCTAGGTGCAAATTTCTCCCGCAATCATCCTCCAAATGTCATTCATTCGGAGGCTCTGCTGGTCATTTGGCAGAGATCCGTTCGTGAAAATAGCTCAAGATGAAACATTCCAGATCAAAGCTTGGCACCAATGTCTCCAGGAATCGTCCCCCGAATGTCATTCGGAAGCCCTGCAGGTCATTTGGCAGCGATCCGTTGGTGAAAATATCATGTAGAAAAGCATTCCATGTCCCTGCTAGGGATGACTTTGCCCAAGGCAACTCGGACGCCTTGCTGCGCATTTGGGAGAGATCCATTCATGACAATTGCTAAACGTGAGCCATGAACTCCAGATCCCTACTTGGCACATATTTCTGCTGGAATCGTCCTCCAAATGGCTTTCGGGTGCACCACGGGCCATTTGGCAGAGATCCGTTCGTGAAAATAGCTAAACATGAGACAATCATTCTGGATCTCAGCTAGGACTAATTTCTCCTGGCATCGTCCTCCAAATGCCGTTCGGATGCAGTGCTGGGAAGTTGGCAGCGAACCCTTCTTGAACGTTGCTAAACATGAGCTCTTCAGTCCAGATCACTGCTTGGCAGGAATGTCTCATGGAATCGTCCTCCAAATGTCGTTACGATGCACTGCTTACCATTTCCAGAGATCCAGCCAGGACAATTCCTAAAAACGAACTATTCAGTCCAGGTCACAGCTAGACATGAATATGCCCTGGCATCGTCCTCCAAGAGCCAGTCGGATACGCTGCTGGGCATTGGGCAGCTATCCATTCCTGAAAAATATTATTCACCTAGAAAAGCATTCCATGTCCCTGCTAGGGACGACTTTGTCCTAGAATCGACCTCCAAGTGCAAATCGGAGGCATTGCTGGTATTTGGCAGAGAGCCTTCCTGAAAATTGCTAAACATGAGACATTCACTTCACATCACTGCTAGCCACCAATTTCTCCTGGAAGCATTCTCCAAATGCCTTTCGGATGCACTGCTTGCCATTTGGCAGAGCAGGAAAGAATTTTGCTTGCTTAATCTAGTTCGAGGACCGACCACTCCTAAATAATCAGGATAGTAGCCCAATGGCGCGAATATGAAGAGTCCCTGACAATTTGTCACAAGCACGGGTCACTAAGGATTTTCTCTTTCTTTGTAAGTTCCACGGAACCGATCTTTCCCTAATGCTCAGGACCTCTTTTAAACTGTTTGAAAATGAAAAGGCTCCGAGAAACGAGTCACCCGCAGGGATCACTAACGAGTTTTGTTTTGTTTGTAACGTTCATGATGCCCTCTCTTCCAAATGACCAAGAGAAACCTAGTGGCTTTTAGATGACGAGTCCGTGACAAAGTTTGTCTCAAGTGCTGTTCATTAATGACTTTCTCTCTAGTTCTCATTTTCCCTAACCGCTCTACTGCAAATGACAGTAAGGACAGACTCCTAAATGCTTTAAAAAAGGAGGCTTTCAGAAGTTTTTGCCAAACCCCTAGTGGTCAAGAATGAGTTTAACCTTTCTTTAGGACAGGATCCTAAAAGCTGTAATGTGAAGATTCCGCGACAAATTTATCCCCCGCTAAGGTGAGCGAAGCGTTTTGCTTTGTTATTCATCTGCACGGAGCGAGCCTTCCAAATGAGGCCAGACTCCAAACTGTCTTCAGTTGAAGATTCCATAAGAAATGGCTCACAAGCACCGATCAGTAATGAGTTTCGCTTTCTTTTCAATGTCACCATGCGCTCCCTTCCAGATGATCTGGATAGACTCATAATGGCTTGAAGACTTGGATTCCGTGAGAAATTTCACAAAGCACTGATCACTACTGACTTTCTCTTGGTTTATCACTTTCACTGACCGATAAAGCCCATCTCTTCAGGACCCTCTCGTAACGCCTTTTAAATGAAGAGTCACAGATAACTTTTCCTCCAGCAATGATAAGTAATCAGGTTCTCTTTCTTTGCAGCTTTCTATGCCGAAGAATCAGGAGAGTAGTATGATGGCTTTAAGATGAAGGCTGCATGAAACATTTGAGGATGAGAAAAGAGTTTTGCCTTCTTTGTAATTCTCACCAGCCGATCTCTTCTTAACGATGAGGACAGACTCTCAAGGGCTGTAAGATGACGATTAAATGAGAAATTTGTCATAAGCATTCATTAATACTTCCTTTCCCTTTGTTTCTAATTTTCTCCAACCAATCGAGCCCACAAGCTCAGGACAGGATCCGGACAGCTTGAAAATGAAGATTCCATGAGAATTTTGTGCCCAGCCTTGATTAGGGCTGAGTTTTCCTTTCTTTGTACTTTTTACGAGCCCACGTCTTCTAATGGCACAAGACAGTTGGAGTTAAGCTGTGGGTAGGACGCCACGTCCTCAGGGTTATGGCTAGGCCACTTACAAGTGTGGTTCCTGTGTGCAGGCCACATGCAGTTAGAGTTAGGGAAGGGCAGAGCTCCCAGCCCTAGGTTAGCGTTCTCAGCGCTAGGGTTAGGGTTCATACGGGTAGGAATCCCGATCCTAGTGTTTCCTCGACCACAGGAAACGTAAGCCTCCGTGCAAGTGGCCTTCCCGTGGGAACCCTAATCCTAGGGTTCGGGCCTTACCCATAGACACCCTAAGGCAAGGATCCCCATCTGTAGGACCTCTATGCCTAAAGTGAGCTGGCCTAACCATTGGAACCCTTACTTCACCTGGCCTATGCCTAGAACCCTAACCCTAACGCCAAGTGGCCTACCCGTAAGCATCCTAATGCTAGGGCGGGAATCCCTTCCCACAGCAAGCCTATTTCAGCGTGGCTAACCCATAGGAACCATAACCCAACTCCCCTTGGTCTAGCAATGGGAACCCTACCCCTTAGTCCAAAGGGCCTAGCTCGGGAAACCCTGACGCTGACGCCAAGTGGGCTAAGGAGCCCTAACGCCTATCCCTAACTCCAACTGACCTACTCAGAGGAACTTTAACCCAATTGGCGGGGAGCCCTACCTTTTGCAAGCCTAACTCTCCCCAAAATTAGCAAATTTCTCCTGCAATCATCCTCCAAATGTAATTCCGATGCACTGCTGGCCATTTGGGAGAGATCCCTTCTTGAAAAATGCTCTCCAGGAGACATTAGTTCCAGGTAACAGCAAGGCACGAATGTCTCCAGGGATCGTTCTCTAAATGCTATCACGATGCACCGCTGGTGATTTGGCAGAGATCCGTTCATGACAAGTCCTAGGCTTGAGACATTCACTCCAGATCACAGCTAGCTACTCATTGCTCCTCAAATCATCTTTCAAAATGCATTCGGATGAAAGCCTGGCATTACCGTTAACGAAAAATGCTGTTCATTTGACATTCCTTCCAGGTTACTGCTAGGGACGAAATTCTCGGGAATCTTCCTCAAGAAGTCAGAGGGATGCACGGCCGGCTACCTGGCAGAGAGCCCTTTCAGAAAATTGCTACAAATGAAAAATGCATTCCAGATCACAGCTAGGTGCAAATTTCTCCCGCAATCATCCTCCAAATGTCATTCATTCGGAGGCTCTGCTGGTCATTTGGCAGAGATCCGTTCGTGAAAATAGCTCAAGATGAAACATTCCAGATCAAAGCTTGGCACCAATGTCTCCAGGAATCGTCCCCCGAATGTCATTCGGAAGCCCTGCAGGTCATTTGGCAGCGATCCGTTGGTGAAAATATCATGTAGAAAAGCATTCCATGTCCCTGCTAGGGATGACTTTGCCCAAGGCAACTCGGACGCCTTGCTGTGCATTTGGGAGAGATCCATTCATGACAATTGCTAAACGTGAGCCATGAACTCCAGATCCCTACTTGGCACATATTTCTGCTGGAATCGTCCTCCAAATGGCTTTCGGGTGCACCACGGGCCATTTGGCAGAGATCCGTTCGTGAAAATAGCTAAACATGAGACAATCATTCTGGATCTCAGCTAGGACTAATTTCTCCTGGCATCGTCCTCCAAATGCCGTTCGGATGCAGTGCTGGGAAGTTGGCAGCGAACCCTTCTTGAACGTTGCTAAACATGAGCTCTTCAGTCCAGATCACTGCTTGGCAGGAATGTCTCATGGAATCGTCCTCCAAATGTCGTTACGATGCACTGCTTACCATTTCCAGAGATCCAGCCAGGACAATTCCTAAAAACGAACTATTCAGTCCAGGTCACAGCTAGACACGAATATGCCCTGGCATCGTCCTCCAAGAGCCAGTCGGATACGCTGCTGGGCATTGGGCAGCTATCCATTCCTGAAAAATATTATTCACCTAGAAAAGCATTCCATGTCCCTGCTAGGGACGACTTTGTCCTAGAATCGACCTCCAAGTGCAAATCGGAGGCATTGCTGGTATTTGGCAGAGAGCCTTCCTGAAAATTGCTAAACATGAGACATTCACTTCACATCACTGCTAGCCACCAATTTCTCCTGGAATCATTCTCCAAATGCCTTTCGGATGCACTGCTTGCCATTTGGCAGAGCAGGAAAGAATTTTGCTTGCTTAATCTAGTTCGAGGACCGACCACTCCTAAATAATCAGGATAGTAGCCCAATGGCGCGAATATGAAGAGTCCCTGACAATTTGTCACAAGCACGGGTCACTAAGGATTTTCTCTTTCTTTGTAAGTTCCACGGAACCGATCTTTCCCTAATGCTCAGGACCTCTTTTAAACTGTTTTAAAATGAAAAGGCTCCGAGAAACGAGTCACCCGCAGGGATCACTAACGAGTTTTGTTTTGTTTGTAACGTTCATGATGCCCTCTCTTCCAAATGACCAAGAGAAACCTAGTGGCTTTTAGATGACGAGTCCGTGACAAAGTTTGTCTCAAGTGCTGTTCATTAATGACTTTCTCTCTAGTTCTCATTTTCCCTAACCGCTCTACTGCAAATGACAGTAAGGACAGACTCCTAAATGCTTTAAAAAAGGAGGCTTTCAGAAGTTTTTGCCAAACCCCTAGTGGTCAAGAATGAGTTTAACCTTTCTTTAGGACAGGATCCTAAAAGCTGTAATGTGAAGATTCCGCGACAAATTTATCCCCCGCTAAGGTGAGCGAAGCGTTTTGCTTTGTTATTCATCTGCACGGAGCGAGCCTTCCAAATGAGGCCAGACTCCAAACTGTCTTAAGTTGAAGATTCCATAAGAAATGGCTCACAAGCACCGATCAGTAATGAGTTTCGCTTTCTTTTCAATGTCACCATGCGCTCCCTTCCAGATGATCTGGATAGACTCATAATGGCTTGAAGACTTGGATTCCGTGAGAAATTTCACAAAGCACTGATCACTACTGACTTTCTCTTGGTTTATCACTTTCACTGACCGATAAAGCCCATCTCTTCAGGACCCTCTCGTAACGCCTTTTAAATGAAGAGTCACAGATAACTTTTCCTCCAGCAATGATAAGTAATCAGGTTCTCTTTCTTTGCAGCTTTCTATGCCGAAGAATCAGGAGAGTAGTATGATGGCTTTAAGATGAAGGCTGCATGAAACATTTGAGGATGAGAAAAGAGTTTTGCCTTCTTTGTAATTCTCACCAGCCGATCTCTTCTTAACGATGAGGACAGACTCTCAAGGGCTGTAAGATGACGATTAAATGAGAAATTTGTCATAAGCATTCATTAATACTTCCTTTCCCTTTGTTTCTAATTTTCTCCAACCAATCGAGCCCACAAGCTCAGGACAGGATCCGGACAGCTTGAAAATGAAGATTCCATGAGAATTTTGTGCCCAGCCTTGATTAGGGCTGAGTTTTCCTTTCTTTGTACTTTTTACGAGCCCACGTCTTCTAATGGCACAAGACAGTTGGAGTTAAGCTGTGGGTAGGACGCCACGTCCTCAGGGTTATGGCTAGGCCACTTACAAGTGTGGTTCCTGTGTGCAGGCCACATGCAGTTAGAGTTAGGGAAGGGCAGAGCTCCCAGCCCTAGGTTAGCGTTCTCAGCGCTAGGGTTAGGGTTCATACGGGTAGGAATCCCGATCCTAGTGTTTCCTCGACCACAGGAAACGTAAGCCTCCGTGCAAGTGGCCTTCCCGTGGGAACCCTAATCCTAGGGTTCGGGCCTTACCCATAGACACCCTAAGGCAAGGATCCCCATCTGTAGGACCTCTATGCCTAAAGTGAGCTGGCCTAACCATTGGAACCCTTACTTCACCTGGCCTATGCCTAGAACCCTAACCCTAACGCCAAGTGGCCTACCCGTAAGCATCCTAATGCTAGGGCGGGAATCTCTTCCCACAGCAAGCCTATTTCAGCGTGGCTAACCCATAGGAACCATAACCCAACTCCCCTTGGTCTAGCAATGGGAACCCTACCCCTTAGTCCAAAGGGCCTAGCTCGGGAAACCCTGACGCTGACGCCAAGTGGGCTAAGGAGCCCTAACGCCTATCCCTAACTCCAACTGACCTACTCAGAGGAACTTTAACCCAATTGGCGGGGAGCCCTACCTTTTGCAAGCCTAACTCTCCCCAAAATTAGCAAATTTCTCCTGCAATCATCCTCCAAATGTAATTCCGATGCACTGCTGGCCATTTGGGAGAGATCCCTTCTTGAAAAATGCTCTCCAGGAGACATTAGTTCCAGGTAACAGCAAGGCACGAATGTCTCCAGGGATCGTTCTCTAAATGCTATCACGATGCACCGCTGGTGATTTGGCAGAGATCCGTTCATGACAAGTCCTAGGCTTGAGACATTCACTCCAGATCACAGCTAGCTACTCATTGCTCCTCAAATCATCTTTCAAAATGCATTCGGATGAAAGCCTGGCATTACCGTTAACGAAAAATGCTGTTCATTTGACATTCCTTCCAGGTTACTGCTAGGGACGAAATTCTCGGGAATCTTCCTCAAGAAGTCAGAGGGATGCACGGCCGGCTACCTGGCAGAGAGCCCTTTCAGAAAATTGCTACAAATGAAAAATGCATTCCAGATCACAGCTAGGTGCAAATTTCTCCCGCAATCATCCTCCAAATGTCATTCATTCGGAGGCTCTGCTGGTCATTTGGCAGAGATCCGTTCGTGAAAATAGCTCAAGATGAAACATTCCAGATCAAAGCTTGGCACCAATGTCTCCAGGAATCGTCCCCCGAATGTCATTCGGAAGCCCTGCAGGTCATTTGGCAGCGATCCGTTGGTGAAAATATCATGTAGAAAAGCATTCCATGTCCCTGCTAGGGATGACTTTGCCCAAGGCAACTCGGACGCCTTGCTGTGCATTTGGGAGAGATCCATTCATGACAATTGCTAAACGTGAGCCATGAACTCCAGATCCCTACTTGGCACATATTTCTGCTGGAATCGTCCTCCAAATGGCTTTCGGGTGCACCACGGGCCATTTGGCAGAGATCCGTTCGTGAAAATAGCTAAACATGAGACAATCATTCTGGATCTCAGCTAGGACTAATTTCTCCTGGCATCGTCCTCCAAATGCCGTTCGGATGCAGTGCTGGGAAGTTGGCAGCGAACCCTTCTTGAACGTTGCTAAACATGAGCTCTTCAGTCCAGATCACTGCTTGGCAGGAATGTCTCATGGAATCGTCCTCCAAATGTCGTTACGATGCACTGCTTACCATTTCCAGAGATCCAGCCAGGACAATTCCTAAAAACGAACTATTCAGTCCAGGTCACAGCTAGACACGAATATGCCCTGGCATCGTCCTCCAAGAGCCAGTCGGATACGCTGCTGGGCATTGGGCAGCTATCCAGTCCTGAAAAATATTATTCACCTAGAAAAGCATTCCATGTCCCTGCTAGGGACGACTTTGTCCTAGAATCGACCTCCAAGTGCAAATCGGAGGCATTGCTGGTATTTGGCAGAGAGCCTTCCTGAAAATTGCTAAACATGAGACATTCACTTCACATCACTGCTAGCCACCAATTTCTCCTGGAATCATTCTCCAAATGCCTTTCGGATGCACTGCTTGCCATTTGGCAGAGCAGGAAAGAATTTTGCTTGCTTAATCTAGTTCGAGGACCGACCACTCCTAAATAATCAGGATAGTAGCCCAATGGCGCGAATATGAAGAGTCCCTGACAATTTGTCACAAGCACGGGTCACTAAGGATTTTCTCTTTCTTTGTAAGTTCCACGGAACCGATCTTTCCCTAATGCTCAGGACCTCTTTTAAACTGTTTTAAAATGAAAAGGCTCCGAGAAACGAGTCACCCGCAGGGATCACTAACGAGTTTTGTTTTGTTTGTAACGTTCATGATGCCCTCTCTTCCAAATGACCAAGAGAAACCTAGTGGCTTTTAGATGACGAGTCCGTGACAAAGTTTGTCTCAAGTGCTGTTCATTAATGACTTTCTCTCTAGTTCTCATTTTCCCTAACCGCTCTACTGCAAATGACAGTAAGGACAGACTCCTAAATGCTTTAAAAAAGGAGGCTTTCAGAAGTTTTTGCCAAACCCCTAGTGGTCAAGAATGAGTTTAACCTTTCTTTAGGACAGGATCCTAAAAGCTGTAATGTGAAGATTCCGCGACAAATTTATCCCCCGCTAAGGTGAGCGAAGCGTTTTGCTTTGTTATTCATCTGCACGGAGCGAGCCTTCCAAATGAGGCCAGACTCCAAACTGTCTTAAGTTGAAGATTCCATAAGAAATGGCTCACAAGCACCGATCAGTAATGAGTTTCGCTTTCTTTTCAATGTCACCATGCGCTCCCTTCCAGATGATCTGGATAGACTCATAATGGCTTGAAGACTTGGATTCCGTGAGAAATTTCACAAAGCACTGATCACTACTGACTTTCTCTTGGTTTATCACTTTCACTGACCGATAAAGCCCATCTCTTCAGGACCCTCTCGTAACGCCTTTTAAATGAAGAGTCACAGATAACTTTTCCTCCAGCAATGATAAGTAATCAGGTTCTCTTTCTTTGCAGCTTTCTATGCCGAAGAATCAGGAGAGTAGTATGATGGCTTTAAGATGAAGGCTGCATGAAACATTTGAGGATGAGAAAAGAGTTTTGCCTTCTTTGTAATTCTCACCAGCCGATCTCTTCTTAACGATGAGGACAGACTCTCAAGGGCTGTAAGATGACGATTAAATGAGAAATTTGTCATAAGCATTCATTAATACTTCCTTTCCCTTTGTTTCTAATTTTCTCCAACCAATCGAGCCCACAAGCTCAGGACAGGATCCGGACAGCTTGAAAATGAAGATTCCATGAGAATTTTGTGCCCAGCCTTGATTAGGGCTGAGTTTTCCTTTCTTTGTACTTTTTACGAGCCCACGTCTTCTAATGGCACAAGACAGTTGGAGTTAAGCTGTGGGTAGGACGCCACGTCCTCAGGGTTATGGCTAGGCCACTTACAAGTGTGGTTCCTGTGTGCAGGCCACATGCAGTTAGAGTTAGGGAAGGGCAGAGCTCCCAGCCCTAGGTTAGCGTTCTCAGCGCTAGGGTTAGGGTTCATACGGGTAGGAATCCCGATCCTAGTGTTTCCTCGACCACAGGAAACGTAAGCCTCCGTGCAAGTGGCCTTCCCGTGGGAACCCTAATCCTAGGGTTCGGGCCTTACCCATAGACACCCTAAGGCAAGGATCCCCATCTGTAGGACCTCTATGCCTAAAGTGAGCTGGCCTAACCATTGGAACCCTTACTTCACCTGGCCTATGCCTAGAACCCTAACCCTAACGCCAAGTGGCCTACCCGTAAGCATCCTAATGCTAGGGCGGGAATCTCTTCCCACAGCAAGCCTATTTCAGCGTGGCTAACCCATAGGAACCATAACCCAACTCCCCTTGGTCTAGCAATGGGAACCCTACCCCTTAGTCCAAAGGGCCTAGCTCGGGAAACCCTGACGCTGACGCCAAGTGGGCTAAGGAGCCCTAACGCCTATCCCTAACTCCAACTGACCTACTCAGAGGAACTTTAACCCAATTGGCGGGGAGCCCTACCTTTTGCAAGCCTAACTCTCCCCAAAATTAGCAAATTTCTCCTGCAATCATCCTCCAAATGTAATTCCGATGCACTGCTGGCCATTTGGGAGAGATCCCTTCTTGAAAAATGCTCTCCAGGAGACATTAGTTCCAGGTAACAGCAAGGCACGAATGTCTCCAGGGATCGTTCTCTAAATGCTATCACGATGCACCGCTGGTGATTTGGCAGAGATCCGTTCATGACAAGTCCTAGGCTTGAGACATTCACTCCAGATCACAGCTAGCTACTCATTGCTCCTCAAATCATCTTTCAAAATGCATTCGGATGAAAGCCTGGCATTACCGTTAACGAAAAATGCTGTTCATTTGACATTCCTTCCAGGTTACTGCTAGGGACGAAATTCTCGGGAATCTTCCTCAAGAAGTCAGAGGGATGCACGGCCGGCTACCTGGCAGAGAGCCCTTTCAGAAAATTGCTACAAATGAAAAATGCATTCCAGATCACAGCTAGGTGCAAATTTCTCCCGCAATCATCCTCCAAATGTCATTCATTCGGAGGCTCTGCTGGTCATTTGGCAGAGATCCGTTCGTGAAAATAGCTCAAGATGAAACATTCCAGATCAAAGCTTGGCACCAATGTCTCCAGGAATCGTCCCCCGAATGTCATTCGGAAGCCCTGCAGGTCATTTGGCAGCGATCCGTTGGTGAAAATATCATGTAGAAAAGCATTCCATGTCCCTGCTAGGGATGACTTTGCCCAAGGCAACTCGGACGCCTTGCTGTGCATTTGGGAGAGATCCATTCATGACAATTGCTAAACGTGAGCCATGAACTCCAGATCCCTACTTGGCACATATTTCTGCTGGAATCGTCCTCCAAATGGCTTTCGGGTGCACCACGGGCCATTTGGCAGAGATCCGTTCGTGAAAATAGCTAAACATGAGACAATCATTCTGGATCTCAGCTAGGACTAATTTCTCCTGGCATCGTCCTCCAAATGCCGTTCGGATGCAGTGCTGGGAAGTTGGCAGCGAACCCTTCTTGAACGTTGCTAAACATGAGCTCTTCAGTCCAGATCACTGCTTGGCAGGAATGTCTCATGGAATCGTCCTCCAAATGTCGTTACGATGCACTGCTTACCATTTCCAGAGATCCAGCCAGGACAATTCCTAAAAACGAACTATTCAGTCCAGGTCACAGCTAGACACGAATATGCCCTGGCATCGTCCTCCAAGAGCCAGTCGGATACGCTGCTGGGCATTGGGCAGCTATCCAGTCCTGAAAAATATTATTCACCTAGAAAAGCATTCCATGTCCCTGCTAGGGACGACTTTGTCCTAGAATCGACCTCCAAGTGCAAATCGGAGGCATTGCTGGTATTTGGCAGAGAGCCTTCCTGAAAATTGCTAAACATGAGACATTCACTTCACATCACTGCTAGCCACCAATTTCTCCTGGAATCATTCTCCAAATGCCTTTCGGATGCACTGCTTGCCATTTGGCAGAGCAGGAAAGAATTTTGCTTGCTTAATCTAGTTCGAGGACCGACCACTCCTAAATAATCAGGATAGTAGCCCAATGGCGCGAATATGAAGAGTCCCTGACAATTTGTCACAAGCACGGGTCACTAAGGATTTTCTCTTTCTTTGTAAGTTCCACGGAACCGATCTTTCCCTAATGCTCAGGACCTCTTTTAAACTGTTTTAAAATGAAAAGGCTCCGAGAAACGAGTCACCCGCAGGGATCACTAACGAGTTTTGTTTTGTTTGTAACGTTCATGATGCCCTCTCTTCCAAATGACCAAGAGAAACCTAGTGGCTTTTAGATGACGAGTCCGTGACAAAGTTTGTCTCAAGTGCTGTTCATTAATGACTTTCTCTCTAGTTCTCATTTTCCCTAACCGCTCTACTGCAAATGACAGTAAGGACAGACTCCTAAATGCTTTAAAAAAGGAGGCTTTCAGAAGTTTTTGCCAAACCCCTAGTGGTCAAGAATGAGTTTAACCTTTCTTTAGGACAGGATCCTAAAAGCTGTAATGTGAAGATTCCGCGACAAATTTATCCCCCGCTAAGGTGAGCGAAGCGTTTTGCTTTGTTATTCATCTGCACGGAGCGAGCCTTCCAAATGAGGCCAGACTCCAAACTGTCTTAAGTTGAAGATTCCATAAGAAATGGCTCACAAGCACCGATCAGTAATGAGTTTCGCTTTCTTTTCAATGTCACCATGCGCTCCCTTCCAGATGATCTGGATAGACTCATAATGGCTTGAAGACTTGGATTCCGTGAGAAATTTCACAAAGCACTGATCACTACTGACTTTCTCTTGGTTTATCACTTTCACTGACCGATAAAGCCCATCTCTTCAGGACCCTCTCGTAACGCCTTTTAAATGAAGAGTCACAGATAACTTTTCCTCCAGCAATGATAAGTAATCAGGTTCTCTTTCTTTGCAGCTTTCTATGCCGAAGAATCAGGAGAGTAGTATGATGGCTTTAAGATGAAGGCTGCATGAAACATTTGAGGATGAGAAAAGAGTTTTGCCTTCTTTGTAATTCTCACCAGCCGATCTCTTCTTAACGATGAGGACAGACTCTCAAGGGCTGTAAGATGACGATTAAATGAGAAATTTGTCATAAGCATTCATTAATACTTCCTTTCCCTTTGTTTCTAATTTTCTCCAACCAATCGAGCCCACAAGCTCAGGACAGGATCCGGACAGCTTGAAAATGAAGATTCCATGAGAATTTTGTGCCCAGCCTTGATTAGGGCTGAGTTTTCCTTTCTTTGTACTTTTTACGAGCCCACGTCTTCTAATGGCACAAGACAGTTGGAGTTAAGCTGTGGGTAGGACGCCACGTCCTCAGGGTTATGGCTAGGCCACTTACAAGTGTGGTTCCTGTGTGCAGGCCACATGCAGTTAGAGTTAGGGAAGGGCAGAGCTCCCAGCCCTAGGTTAGCGTTCTCAGCGCTAGGGTTAGGGTTCATACGGGTAGGAATCCCGATCCTAGTGTTTCCTCGACCACAGGAAACGTAAGCCTCCGTGCAAGTGGCCTTCCCGTGGGAACCCTAATCCTAGGGTTCGGGCCTTACCCATAGACACCCTAAGGCAAGGATCCCCATCTGTAGGACCTCTATGCCTAAAGTGAGCTGGCCTAACCATTGGAACCCTTACTTCACCTGGCCTATGCCTAGAACCCTAACCCTAACGCCAAGTGGCCTACCCGTAAGCATCCTAATGCTAGGGCGGGAATCTCTTCCCACAGCAAGCCTATTTCAGCGTGGCTAACCCATAGGAACCATAACCCAACTCCCCTTGGTCTAGCAATGGGAACCCTACCCCTTAGTCCAAAGGGCCTAGCTCGGGAAACCCTGACGCTGACGCCAAGTGGGCTAAGGAGCCCTAACGCCTATCCCTAACTCCAACTGACCTACTCAGAGGAACTTTAACCCAATTGGCGGGGAGCCCTACCTTTTGCAAGCCTAACTCTCCCCAAAATTAGCAAATTTCTCCTGCAATCATCCTCCAAATGTAATTCCGATGCACTGCTGGCCATTTGGGAGAGATCCCTTCTTGAAAAATGCTCTCCAGGAGACATTAGTTCCAGGTAACAGCAAGGCACGAATGTCTCCAGGGATCGTTCTCTAAATGCTATCACGATGCACCGCTGGTGATTTGGCAGAGATCCGTTCATGACAAGTCCTAGGCTTGAGACATTCACTCCAGATCACAGCTAGCTACTCATTGCTCCTCAAATCATCTTTCAAAATGCATTCGGATGAAAGCCTGGCATTACCGTTAACGAAAAATGCTGTTCATTTGACATTCCTTCCAGGTTACTGCTAGGGACGAAATTCTCGGGAATCTTCCTCAAGAAGTCAGAGGGATGCACGGCCGGCTACCTGGCAGAGAGCCCTTTCAGAAAATTGCTACAAATGAAAAATGCATTCCAGATCACAGCTAGGTGCAAATTTCTCCCGCAATCATCCTCCAAATGTCATTCATTCGGAGGCTCTGCTGGTCATTTGGCAGAGATCCGTTCGTGAAAATAGCTCAAGATGAAACATTCCAGATCAAAGCTTGGCACCAATGTCTCCAGGAATCGTCCCCCGAATGTCATTCGGAAGCCCTGCAGGTCATTTGGCAGCGATCCGTTGGTGAAAATATCATGTAGAAAAGCATTCCATGTCCCTGCTAGGGATGACTTTGCCCAAGGCAACTCGGACGCCTTGCTGTGCATTTGGGAGAGATCCATTCATGACAATTGCTAAACGTGAGCCATGAACTCCAGATCCCTACTTGGCACATATTTCTGCTGGAATCGTCCTCCAAATGGCTTTCGGGTGCACCACGGGCCATTTGGCAGAGATCCGTTCGTGAAAATAGCTAAACATGAGACAATCATTCTGGATCTCAGCTAGGACTAATTTCTCCTGGCATCGTCCTCCAAATGCCGTTCGGATGCAGTGCTGGGAAGTTGGCAGCGAACCCTTCTTGAACGTTGCTAAACATGAGCTCTTCAGTCCAGATCACTGCTTGGCAGGAATGTCTCATGGAATCGTCCTCCAAATGTCGTTACGATGCACTGCTTACCATTTCCAGAGATCCAGCCAGGACAATTCCTAAAAACGAACTATTCAGTCCAGGTCACAGCTAGACACGAATATGCCCTGGCATCGTCCTCCAAGAGCCAGTCGGATACGCTGCTGGGCATTGGGCAGCTATCCAGTCCTGAAAAATATTATTCACCTAGAAAAGCATTCCATGTCCCTGCTAGGGACGACTTTGTCCTAGAATCGACCTCCAAGTGCAAATCGGAGGCATTGCTGGTATTTGGCAGAGAGCCTTCCTGAAAATTGCTAAACATGAGACATTCACTTCACATCACTGCTAGCCACCAATTTCTCCTGGAATCATTCTCCAAATGCCTTTCGGATGCACTGCTTGCCATTTGGCAGAGCAGGAAAGAATTTTGCTTGCTTAATCTAGTTCGAGGACCGACCACTCCTAAATAATCAGGATAGTAGCCCAATGGCGCGAATATGAAGAGTCCCTGACAATTTGTCACAAGCACGGGTCACTAAGGATTTTCTCTTTCTTTGTAAGTTCCACGGAACCGATCTTTCCCTAATGCTCAGGACCTCTTTTAAACTGTTTTAAAATGAAAAGGCTCCGAGAAACGAGTCACCCGCAGGGATCACTAACGAGTTTTGTTTTGTTTGTAACGTTCATGATGCCCTCTCTTCCAAATGACCAAGAGAAACCTAGTGGCTTTTAGATGACGAGTCCGGGACAAAGTTTGTCTCAAGTGCTGTTCATTAATGACTTTCTCTCTAGTTCTCATTTTCCCTAACCGCTCTACTGCAAATGACAGTAAGGACAGACTCCTAAATGCTTTAAAAAAGGAGGCTTTCAGAAGTTTTTGCCAAACCCCTAGTGGTCAAGAATGAGTTTAACCTTTCTTTAGGACAGGATCCTAAAAGCTGTAATGTGAAGATTCCGCGACAAATTTATCCCCCGCTAAGGTGAGCGAAGCGTTTTGCTTTGTTATTCATCTGCACGGAGCGAGCCTTCCAAATGAGGCCAGACTCCAAACTGTCTTAAGTTGAAGATTCCATAAGAAATGGCTCACAAGCACCGATCAGTAATGAGTTTCGCTTTCTTTTCAATGTCACCATGCGCTCCCTTCCAGATGATCTGGATAGACTCATAATGGCTTGAAGACTTGGATTCCGTGAGAAATTTCACAAAGCACTGATCACTACTGACTTTCTCTTGGTTTATCACTTTCACTGACCGATAAAGCCCATCTCTTCAGGACCCTCTCGTAACGCCTTTTAAATGAAGAGTCACAGATAACTTTTCCTCCAGCAATGATAAGTAATCAGGTTCTCTTTCTTTGCAGCTTTCTATGCCGAAGAATCAGGAGAGTAGTATGATGGCTTTAAGATGAAGGCTGCATGAAACATTTGAGGATGAGAAAAGAGTTTTGCCTTCTTTGTAATTCTCACCAGCCGATCTCTTCTTAACGATGAGGACAGACTCTCAAGGGCTGTAAGATGACGATTAAATGAGAAATTTGTCATAAGCATTCATTAATACTTCCTTTCCCTTTGTTTCTAATTTTCTCCAACCAATCGAGCCCACAAGCTCAGGACAGGATCCGGACAGCTTGAAAATGAAGATTCCATGAGAATTTTGTGCCCAGCCTTGATTAGGGCTGAGTTTTCCTTTCTTTGTACTTTTTACGAGCCCACGTCTTCTAATGGCACAAGACAGTTGGAGTTAAGCTGTGGGTAGGACGCCACGTCCTCAGGGTTATGGCTAGGCCACTTACAAGTGTGGTTCCTGTGTGCAGGCCACATGCAGTTAGAGTTAGGGAAGGGCAGAGCTCCCAGCCCTAGGTTAGCGTTCTCAGCGCTAGGGTTAGGGTTCATACGGGTAGGAATCCCGATCCTAGTGTTTCCTCGACCACAGGAAACGTAAGCCTCCGTGCAAGTGGCCTTCCCGTGGGAACCCTAATCCTAGGGTTCGGGCCTTACCCATAGACACCCTAAGGCAAGGATCCCCATCTGTAGGACCTCTATGCCTAAAGTGAGCTGGCCTAACCATTGGAACCCTTACTTCACCTGGCCTATGCCTAGAACCCTAACCCTAACGCCAAGTGGCCTACCCGTAAGCATCCTAATGCTAGGGCGGGAATCTCTTCCCACAGCAAGCCTATTTCAGCGTGGCTAACCCATAGGAACCATAACCCAACTCCCCTTGGTCTAGCAATGGGAACCCTACCCCTTAGTCCAAAGGGCCTAGCTCGGGAAACCCTGACGCTGACGCCAAGTGGGCTAAGGAGCCCTAACGCCTATCCCTAACTCCAACTGACCTACTCAGAGGAACTTTAACCCAATTGGCGGGGAGCCCTACCTTTTGCAAGCCTAACTCTCCCCAAAATTAGCAAATTTCTCCTGCAATCATCCTCCAAATGTAATTCCGATGCACTGCTGGCCATTTGGGAGAGATCCCTTCTTGAAAAATGCTCTCCAGGAGACATTAGTTCCAGGTAACAGCAAGGCACGAATGTCTCCAGGGATCGTTCTCTAAATGCTATCACGATGCACCGCTGGTGATTTGGCAGAGATCCGTTCATGACAAGTCCTAGGCTTGAGACATTCACTCCAGATCACAGCTAGCTACTCATTGCTCCTCAAATCATCTTTCAAAATGCATTCGGATGAAAGCCTGGCATTACCGTTAACGAAAAATGCTGTTCATTTGACATTCCTTCCAGGTTACTGCTAGGGACGAAATTCTCGGGAATCTTCCTCAAGAAGTCAGAGGGATGCACGGCCGGCTACCTGGCAGAGAGCCCTTTCAGAAAATTGCTACAAATGAAAAATGCATTCCAGATCACAGCTAGGTGCAAATTTCTCCCGCAATCATCCTCCAAATGTCATTCATTCGGAGGCTCTGCTGGTCATTTGGCAGAGATCCGTTCGTGAAAATAGCTCAAGATGAAACATTCCAGATCAAAGCTTGGCACCAATGTCTCCAGGAATCGTCCCCCGAATGTCATTCGGAAGCCCTGCAGGTCATTTGGCAGCGATCCGTTGGTGAAAATATCATGTAGAAAAGCATTCCATGTCCCTGCTAGGGATGACTTTGCCCAAGGCAACTCGGACGCCTTGCTGCGCATTTGGGAGAGATCCATTCATGACAATTGCTAAACGTGAGCCATGAACTCCAGATCCCTACTTGGCACATATTTCTGCTGGAATCGTCCTCCAAATGGCTTTCGGGTGCACCACGGGCCATTTGGCAGAGATCCGTTCGTGAAAATAGCTAAACATGAGACAATCATTCTGGATCTCAGCTAGGACTAATTTCTCCTGGCATCGTCCTCCAAATGCCGTTCGGATGCAGTGCTGGGAAGTTGGCAGTGAACCCTTCTTGAACGTTGCTAAACATGAGCTCTTCAGTCCAGATCACTGCTTGGCAGGAATGTCTCATGGAATCGTCCTCCAAATGTCGTTACGATGCACTGCTTACCATTTCCAGAGATCCAGCCAGGACAATTCCTAAAAACGAACTATTCAGTCCAGGTCACAGCTAGACACGAATATGCCCTGGCATCGTCCTCCAAGAGCCAGTCGGATACGCTGCTGGGCATTGGGCAGCTATCCATTCCTGAAAAATATTATTCACCTAGAAAAGCATTCCATGTCCCTGCTAGGGACGACTTTGTCCTAGAATCGACCTCCAAGTGCAAATCGGAGGCATTGCTGGTATTTGGCAGAGAGCCTCCCTGAAAATTGCTAAACATGAGACATTCACTTCACATCACTGCTAGCCACCAATTTCTCCTGGAATCATTCTCCAAATGCCTTTCGGATGCACTGCTTGCCATTTGGCAGAGCAGGAAAGAATTTTGCTTGCTTAATCTAGTTCGAGGACCGACCACTCCTAAATAATCAGGATAGTAGCCCAATGGCGCGAATATGAAGAGTCCCTGACAATTTGTCACAAGCACGGGTCACTAAGGATTTTCTCTTTCTTTGTAAGTTCCACGGAACCGATCTTTCCCTAATGCTCAGGACCTCTTTTAAACTGTTTTAAAATGAAAAGGCTCCGAGAAACGAGTCACCCGCAGGGATCACTAACGAGTTTTGTTTTGTTTGTAACGTTCATGATGCCCTCTCTTCCAAATGACCAAGAGAAACCTAGTGGCTTTTAGATGACGAGTCCGTGACAAAGTTTGTCTCAAGTGCTGTTCATTAATGACTTTCTCTCTAGTTCTCATTTTCCCTAACCGCTCTACTGCAAATGACAGTAAGGACAGACTCCTAAATGCTTTAAAAAAGGAGGCTTTCAGAAGTTTTTGCCAAACCCCTAGTGGTCAAGAATGAGTTTAACCTTTCTTTAGGACAGGATCCTAAAAGCTGTAATGTGAAGATTCCGCGACAAATTTATCCCCCGCTAAGGTGAGCGAAGCGTTTTGCTTTGTTATTCATCTGCACGGAGCGAGCCTTCCAAATGAGGCCAGACTCCAAACTGTCTTAAGTTGAAGATTCCATAAGAAATGGCTCACAAGCACCGATCAGTAATGAGTTTCGCTTTCTTTTCAATGTCACCATGCGCTCCCTTCCAGATGATCTGGCTAGACTCATAATGGCTTGAAGACTTGGATTCCGTGAGAAATTTCACAAAGCACTGATCACTACTGACTTTCTCTTGGTTTATCACTTTCACTGACCGATAAAGCCCATCTCTTCAGGACCCTCTCGTAACGCCTTTTAAATGAAGAGTCACAGATAACTTTTCCTCCAGCAATGATAAGTAATCAGGTTCTCTTTCTTTGCAGCTTTCTATGCCGAAGAATCAGGAGAGTAGTATGATGGCTTTAAGATGAAGGCTGCATGAAACATTTGAGGATGAGAAAAGAGTTTTGCCTTCTTTGTAATTCTCACCAGCCGATCTCTTCTTAACGATGAGGACAGACTCTCAAGGGCTGTAAGATGACGATTAAATGAGAAATTTGTCATAAGCATTCATTAATACTTCCTTTCCCTTTGTTTCTAATTTTCTCCAACCAATCGAGCCCACAAGCTCAGGACAGGATCCGGACAGCTTGAAAATGAAGATTCCATGAGAATTTTGTGCCCAGCCTTGATTAGGGCTGAGTTTTCCTTTCTTTGTACTTTTTACAAGCCCACGTCTTCTAATGGCACAAGACAGTTGGAGTTAAGCTGTGGGTAGGACGCCACGTCCTCAGGGTTATGGCTAGGCCACTTACAAGTGTGGTTCCTGTGTGCAGGCCACATGCAGTTAGAGTTAGGGAAGGGCAGAGCTCCCAGCCCTAGGTTAGCGTTCTCAGCGCTAGGGTTAGGGTTCATACGGGTAGGAATCCCGATCCTAGTGTTTCCTCGACCACAGGAAACGTAAGCCTCCGTGCAAGTGGCCTTCCCGTGGGAACCCTAATCCTAGGGTTCGGGCCTTACCCATAGACACCCTAAGGCAAGGATCCCCATCTGTAGGACCTCTATGCCTAAAGTGAGCTGGCCTAACCATTGGAACCCTTACTTCACCTGGCCTATGCCTAGAACCCTAACCCTAACGCCAAGTGGCCTACCCGTAAGCATCCTAATGCTAGGGCGGGAATCTCTTCCCACAGCAAGCCTATTTCAGCGTGGCTAACCCATAGGAACCATAACCCAACTCCCCTTGGTCTAGCAATGGGAACCCTACCCCTTAGTCCAAAGGGCCTAGCTCGGGAAACCCTGACGCTGACGCCAAGTGGGCTAAGGAGCCCTAACGCCTATCCCTAACTCCAACTGACCTACTCAGAGGAACTTTAACCCAATTGGCGGGGAGCCCTACCTTTTGCAAGCCTAACTCTCCCCAAAATTAGCAAATTTCTCCTGCAATCATCCTCCAAATGTAATTCCGATGCACTGCTGGCCATTTGGGAGAGATCCCTTCTTGAAAAATGCTCTCCAGGAGACATTAGTTCCAGGTAACAGCAAGGCACGAATGTCTCCAGGGATCGTTCTCTAAATGCTATCACGATGCACCGCTGGTGATTTGGCAGAGATCCGTTCATGACAAGTCCTAGGCTTGAGACATTCACTCCAGATCACAGCTAGCTACTCATTGCTCCTCAAATCATCTTTCAAAATGCATTCGGATGAAAGCCTGGCATTACCGTTAACGAAAAATGCTGTTCATTTGACATTCCTTCCAGGTTACTGCTAGGGACGAAATTCTCGGGAATCTTCCTCAAGAAGTCAGAGGGATGCACGGCCGGCTACCTGGCAGAGAGCCCTTTCAGAAAATTGCTACAAATGAAAAATGCATTCCAGATCACAGCTAGGTGCAAATTTCTCCCACAATCATCCTCCAAATGTCATTCATTCGGAGGCTCTGCTGGTCATTTGGCAGAGATCCGTTCGTGAAAATAGCTCAAGATGAAACATTCCAGATCAAAGCTTGGCACCAATGTCTCCAGGAATCGTCCCCCGAATGTCATTCGGAAGCCCTGCAGGTCATTTGGCAGCGATCCGTTGGTGAAAATATCATGTAGAAAAGCATTCCATGTCCCTGCTAGGGATGACTTTGCCCAAGGCAACTCGGACGCCTTGCTGCGCATTTGGGAGAGATCCATTCATGACAATTGCTAAACGTGAGCCATGAACTCCAGATCCCTACTTGGCACATATTTCTGCTGGAATCGTCCTCCAAATGGCTTTCGGGTGCACCACGGGCCATTTGGCAGAGATCCGTTCGTGAAAATAGCTAAACATGAGACAATCATTCTGGATCTCAGCTAGGACTAATTTCTCCTGGCATCGTCCTCCAAATGCCGTTCGGATGCAGTGCTGGGAAGTTGGCAGCGAACCCTTCTTGAACGTTGCTAAACATGAGCTCTTCAGTCCAGATCACTGCTTGGCAGGAATGTCTCATGGAATCGTCCTCCAAATGTCGTTACGATGCACTGCTTACCATTTCCAGAGATCCAGCCAGGACAATTCCTAAAAACGAACTATTCAGTCCAGGTCACAGGTAGACACGAATATGCCCTGGCATCGTCCTCCAAGAGCCAGTCGGATACGCTGCTGGGCATTGGGCAGCTATCCATTCCTGAAAAATATTATTCACCTAGAAAAGCATTCCATGTCCCTGCTAGGGACGACTTTGTCCTAGAATCGACCTCCAAGTGCAAATCGGGGGCATTGCTGGTATTTGGCAGAGAGCCTCCCTGAAAATTGCTAAACATGAGACATTCACTTCACATCACTGCTAGCCACCAATTTCTCCTGGAATCATTCTCCAAATGCCTTTCGGATGCACTGCTTGCCATTTGGCAGAGCAGGAAAGAATTTTGCTTGCTTAATCTAGTTCGAGGACCGACCACTCCTAAATAATCAGGATAGTAGCCCAATGGCGCAAATATGAAGAGTCCCTGACAATTTGTCACAAGCACGAGTCACTAAGGATTTTCTCTTTCTTTGTAAGTTCCACGGAACCGATCTTTCCCTAATGCTCAGGACCTCTTTTAAACTGTTTTAAAATGAAAAGGCTCCGAGAAACGAGTCACCCGCAGGGATCACTAACGAGTTTTGTTTTGTTTGTAACGTTCATGATGCCCTCTCTTCCAAATGACCAAGAGAAACCTAGTGGCTTTTAGATGACGAGTCCGTGACAAAGTTTGTCTCAAGTGCTGTTCATTAATGACTTTCTCTCTAGTTCTCATTTTCCCTAACCGCTCTACTGCAAATGACAGTAAGGACAGACTCCTAAATGCTTTAAAAAAGGAGGCTTTCAGAAGTTTTTGCCAAACCCCTAGTGGTCAAGAATGAGTTTAACCTTTCTTTAGGACAGGATCCTAAAAGCTGTAATGTGAAGATTCCGCGACAAATTTATCCCCCGCTAAGGTGAGCGAAGCGTTTTGCTTTGTTATTCATCTGCACGGAGCGAGCCTTCCAAATGAGGCCAGACTCCAAACTGTCTTAAGTTGAAGATTCCATAAGAAATGGCTCACAAGCACCGATCAGTAATGAGTTTCGCTTTCTTTTCAATGTCACCATGCGCTCCCTTCCAGATGATCTGGATAGACTCATAATGGCTTGAAGACTTGGATTCCGTGAGAAATTTCACAAAGCACTGATCACTACTGACTTTCTCTTGGTTTATCACTTTCACTGACCGATAAAGCCCATCTCTTCAGGACCCTCTCGTAACGCCTTTTAAATGAAGAGTCACAGATAACTTTTCCTCCAGCAATGATAAGTAATCAGGTTCTCTTTCTTTGCAGCTTTCTATGCCGAAGAATCAGGAGAGTAGTATGATGGCTTTAAGATGAAGGCTGCATGAAACATTTGAGGATGAGAAAAGAGTTTTGCCTTCTTTGTAATTCTCACCAGCCGATCTCTTCTTAACGATGAGGACAGACTCTCAAGGGCTGTAAGATGACGATTAAATGAGAAATTTGTCATAAGCATTCATTAATACTTCCTTTCCCTTTGTTTCTAATTTTCTCCAACCAATCGAGCCCACAAGCTCAGGACAGGATCCGGACAGCTTGAAAATGAAGATTCCATGAGAATTTTGTGCCCAGCCTTGATTAGGGCTGAGTTTTCCTTTCTTTGTACTTTTTACGAGCCCACGTCTTCTAATGGCACAAGACAGTTGGAGTTAAGCTGTGGGTAGGACGCCACGTCCTCAGGGTTATGGCTAGGCCACTTACAAGTGTGGTTCCTGTGTGCAGGCCACATGCAGTTAGAGTTAGGGAAGGGCAGAGCTCCCAGCCCTAGGTTAGCGTTCTCAGCGCTAGGGTTAGGGTTCATACGGGTAGGAATCCCGATCCTAGTGTTTCCTCGACCACAGGAAACGTAAGCCTCCGTGCAAGTGGCCTTCCCGTGGGAACCCTAATCCTAGGGTTCGGGCCTTACCCATAGACACCCTAAGGCAAGGATCCCCATCTGTAGGACCTCTATGCCTAAAGTGAGCTGGCCTAACCATTGGAACCCTTACTTCACCTGGCCTATGCCTAGAACCCTAACCCTAACGCCAAGTGGCCTACCCGTAAGCATCCTAATGCTAGGGCGGGAATCTCTTCCCACAGCAAGCCTATTTCAGCGTGGCTAACCCATAGGAACCATAACCCAACTCCCCTTGGTCTAGCAATGGGAACCCTACCCCTTAGTCCAAAGGGCCTAGCTCGGGAAACCCTGACGCTGACGCCAAGTGGGCTAAGGAGCCCTAACGCCTATCCCTAACTCCAACTGACCTACTCAGAGGAACTTTAACCCAATTGGCGGGGAGCCCTACCTTTTGCAAGCCTAACTCTCCCCAAAATTAGCAAATTTCTCCTGCAATCATCCTCCAAATGTAATTCCGATGCACTGCTGGCCATTTGGGAGAGATCCCTTCTTGAAAAATGCTCTCCAGGAGACATTAGTTCCAGGTAACAGAAAGGCACGAATGTCTCCAGGGATCGTTCTCTAAATGCTATCACGATGCACCGCTGGTGATTTGGCAGAGATCCGTTCATGACAAGTCCTAGGCTTGAGACATTCACTCCAGATCACAGCTAGCTACTCATTGCTCCTCAAATCATCTTTCAAAATGCATTCGGATGAAAGCCTGGCATTACCGTTAACGAAAAATGCTGTTCATTTGACATTCCTTCCAGGTTACTGCTAGGGACGAAATTCTCGGGAATCTTCCTCAAGAAGTCAGAGGGATGCACGGCCGGCTACCTGGCAGAGAGCCCTTTCAGAAAATTGCTACAAATGAAAAATGCATTCCAGATCACAGCTAGGTGCAAATTTCTCCCGCAATCATCCTCCAAATGTCATTCATTCGGAGGCTCTGCTGGTCATTTGGCAGAGATCCGTTCGTGAAAATAGCTCAAGATGAAACATTCCAGATCAAAGCTTGGCACCAATGTCTCCAGGAATCGTCCCCCGAATGTCATTCGGAAGCCCTGCAGGTCATTTGGCAGCGATCCGTTGGTGAAAATATCATGTAGAAAAGCATTCCATGTCCCTGCTAGGGATGACTTTGCCCAAGGCAACTCGGACGCCTTGCTGCGCATTTGGGAGAGATCCATTCATGACAATTGCTAAACGTGAGCCATGAACTCCAGATCCCTACTTGGCACATATTTCTGCTGGAATCGTCCTCCAAATGGCTTTCGGGTGCACCACGGGCCATTTGGCAGAGATCCGTTCGTGAAAATAGCTAAACATGAGACAATCATTCTGGATCTCAGCTAGGACTAATTTCTCCTGGCATCGTCCTCCAAATGCCGTTCGGATGCAGTGCTGGGAAGTTGGCAGCGAACCCTTCTTGAACGTTGCTAAACATGAGCTCTTCAGTCCAGATCACTGCTTGGCAGGAATGTCTCATGGAATCGTCCTCCAAATGTCGTTACGATGCACTGCTTACCATTTCCAGAGATCCAGCCAGGACAATTCCTAAAAACGAACTATTCACTCCAGGTCACAGCTAGACACGAATATGCCCTGGCATCGTCCTCCAAGAGCCAGTCGGATACGCTGCTGGGCATTGGGCAGCTATCCAGTCCTGAAAAATATTATTCACCTAGAAAAGCATTCCATGTCCCTGCTAGGGACGACTTTGTCCTAGAATCGACCTCCAAGTGCAAATCGGAGGCATTGCTGGTATTTGGCAGAGAGCCTTCCTGAAAATTGCTAAACATGAGACATTCACTTCACATCACTGCTAGCCACCAATTTCTCCTGGAAGCATTCTCCAAATGCCTTTCGGATGCACTGCTTGCCATTTGGCAGAGCAGGAAAGAATTTTGCTTGCTTAATCTAGTTCGAGGACCGACCACTCCTAAATAATCAGGATAGTAGCCCAATGGCGCGAATATGAAGAGTCCCTGACAATTTGTCACAAGCACGGGTCACTAAGGATTTTCTCTTCCTTTGTAAGTTCCACGGAACCGATCTTTCCCTAATGCTCAGGACCTCTTTTAAACTGTTTTAAAATGAAAAGGCTCCGAGAAACGAGTCACCCGCAGGGATCACTAACGAGTTTTGTTTTGTTTGTAACGTTCATGATGCCCTCTCTTCCAAATGACCAAGAGAAACCTAGTGGCTTTTAGATGACGAGTCCGTGACAAAGTTTGTCTCAAGTGCTGTTCATTAATGACTTTCTCTCTAGTTCTCATTTTCCCTAACCGCTCTACTGCAAATGACAGTAAGGACAGACTCCTAAATGCTTTAAAAAAGGAGGCTTTCAGAAGTATTTGCCAAACCCCTAGTGGTCAAGAATGAGTTTAACCTTTCTTTAGGACAGGATCCTAAAAGCTGTAATGTGAAGATTCCGCGACAAATTTATCCCCCGCTAAGGTGAGCGAAGCGTTTTGCTTTGTTATTCATCTGCACGGAGCGAGCCTTCCAAATGAGGCCAGACTCCAAACTGTCTTCAGTTGAAGATTCCATAAGAAATGGCTCACAAGCACCGATCAGTAATGAGTTTCGCTTTCTTTTCAATGTCACCATGCGCTCCCTTCCAGATGATCTGGATAGACTCATAATGGCTTGAAGACTTGGATTCCGTGAGAAATTTCACAAAGCACTGATCACTACTGACTTTCTCTTGGTTTATCACTTTCACTGACCGATAAAGCCCATCTCTTCAGGACCCTCTCGTAACGCCTTTTAAATGAAGAGTCACAGATAACTTTTCCTCCAGCAATGATAAGGAATCAGGTTCTCTTTCTTTGCAGCTTTCTATGCCGAAGAATCAGGAGAGTAGTATGATGGCTTTAAGATGAAGGCTGCATGAAACATTTGAGGATGAGAAAAGAGTTTTGCCTTCTTTGTAATTCTCACCAGCCGATCTCTTCTTAACGATGAGGACAGACTCTCAAGGGCTGTAAGATGACGATTAAATGAGAAATTTGTCATAAGCATTCATTAATACTTCCTTTCCCTTTGTTTCTAATTTTCTCCAACCAATCGAGCCCACAAGCTCAGGACAGGATCCGGACAGCTTGAAAATGAAGATTCCATGAGAATTTTGTGCCCAGCCTTGATTAGGGCTGAGTTTTCCTTTCTTTGTACTTTTTACGAGCCCACGTCTTCTAATGGCACAAGACAGTTGGAGTTAAGCTGTGGGTAGGACGCCACGTCCTCAGGGTTATGGCTAGGCCACTTACAAGTGTGGTTCCTGTGTGCAGGCCACATGCAGTTAGAGTTAGGGAAGGGCAGAGCTCCCAGCCCTAGGTTAGCGTTCTCAGCGCTAGGGTTAGGGTTCATACGGGTAGGAATCCCGATCCTAGTGTTTCCTCGACCACAGGAAACGTAAGCCTCCGTGCAAGTGGCCTTCCCGTGGGAACCCTAATCCTAGGGTTCGGGCCTTACCCATAGACACCCTAAGGCAAGGATCCCCATCTGTAGGACCTCTATGCCTAAAGTGAGCTGGCCTAACCATTGGAACCCTTACTTCACCTGGCCTATGCCTAGAACCCTAACCCTAACGCCAAGTGGCCTACCCGTAAGCATCCTAATGCTAGGGCGGGAATCTCTTCCCACAGCAAGCCTATTTCAGCGTGGCTAACCCATAGGAACCATAACCCAACTCCCCTTGGTCTAGCAATGGGAACCCTACCCCTTAGTCCAAAGGGCCTAGCTCGGGAAACCCTGACGCTGACGCCAAGTGGGCTAAGGAGCCCTAACGCCTATCCCTAACTCCAACTGACCTACTCAGAGGAACTTTAACCCAATTGGCGGGGAGCCCTACCTTTTGCAAGCCTAACTCTCCCCAAAATTAGCAAATTTCTCCTGCAATCATCCTCCAAATGTAATTCCGATGCACTGCTGGCCATTTGGGAGAGATCCCTTCTTGAAAAATGCTCTCCAGGAGACATTAGTTCCAGGTAACAGCAAGGCACGAATGTCTCCAGGGATCGTTCTCTAAATGCTATCACGATGCACCGCTGGTGATTTGGCAGAGATCCGTTCATGACAAGTCCTAGGCTTGAGACATTCACTCCAGATCACAGCTAGCTACTCATTGCTCCTCAAATCATCTTTCAAAATGCATTCGGATGAAAGCCTGGCATTACCGTTAACGAAAAATGCTGTTCATTTGACATTCCTTCCAGGTTACTGCTAGGGACGAAATTCTCGGGAATCTTCCTCAAGAAGTCAGAGGGATGCACGGCCGGCTACCTGGCAGAGAGCCCTTTCAGAAAATTGCTACAAATGAAAAATGCATTCCAGATCACAGCTAGGTGCAAATTTCTCCCGCAATCATCCTCCAAATGTCATTCATTCGGAGGCTCTGCTGGTCATTTGGCAGAGATCCGTTCGTGAAAATAGCTCAAGATGAAACATTCCAGATCAAAGCTTGGCACCAATGTCTCCAGGAATCGTCCCCCGAATGTCATTCGGAAGCCCTGCAGGTCATTTGGCAGCGATCCGTTGGTGAAAATATCATGTAGAAAAGCATTCCATGTCCCTGCTAGGGATGACTTTGCCCAAGGCAACTCGGACGCCTTGCTGCGCATTTGGGAGAGATCCATTCATGACAATTGCTAAACGTGAGCCATGAACTCCAGATCCCTACTTGGCACATATTTCTGCTGGAATCGTCCTCCAAATGGCTTTCGGGTGCACCACGGGCCATTTGGCAGAGATCCGTTCGTGAAAATAGCTAAACATGAGACAATCATTCTGGATCTCAGCTAGGACTAATTTCTCCTGGCATCGTCCTCCAAATGCCGTTCGGATGCAGTGCTGGGAAGTTGGCAGTGAACCCTTCTTGAACGTTGCTAAACATGAGCTCTTCAGTCCAGATCACTGCTTGGCAGGAATGTCTCATGGAATCGTCCTCCAAATGTCGTTACGATGCACTGCTTACCATTTCCAGAGATCCAGCCAGGACAATTCCTAAAAACGAACTATTCAGTCCAGGTCACAGCTAGACACGAATATGCCCTGGCATCGTCCTCCAAGAGCCAGTCGGATACGCTGCTGGGCATTGGGCAGCTATCCATTCCTGAAAAATATTATTCACCTAGAAAAGCATTCCATGTCCCTGCTAGGGACGACTTTGTCCTAGAATCGACCTCCAAGTGCAAATCGGAGGCATTGCTGGTATTTGGCAGAGAGCCTCCCTGAAAATTGCTAAACATGAGACATTCACTTCACATCACTGCTAGCCACCAATTTCTCCTGGAATCATTCTCCAAATGCCTTTCGGATGCACTGCTTGCCATTTGGCAGAGCAGGAAAGAATTTTGCTTGCTTAATCTAGTTCGAGGACCGACCACTCCTAAATAATCAGGATAGTAGCCCAATGGCGCGAATATGAAGAGTCCCTGACAATTTGTCACAAGCACGGGTCACTAAGGATTTTCTCTTTCTTTGTAAGTTCCACGGAACCGATCTTTCCCTAATGCTCAGGACCTCTTTTAAACTGTTTGAAAATGAAAAGGCTCCGAGAAACGAGTCACCCGCAGGGATCACTAACGAGTTTTGTTTTGTTTGTAACGTTCATGATGCCCTCTCTTCCAAATGACCAAGAGAAACCTAGTGGCTTTTAGATGACGAGTCCGTGACAAAGTTTGTCTCAAGTGCTGTTCATTAATGACTTTCTCTCTAGTTCTCATTTTCCCTAACCGCTCTACTGCAAATGACAGTAAGGACAGACTCCTAAATGCTTTAAAAAAGGAGGCTTTCAGAAGTTTTTGCCAAACCCCTAGTGGTCAAGAATGAGTTTAACCTTTCTTTAGGACAGGATCCTAAAAGCTGTAATGTGAAGATTCCGCGACAAATTTATCCCCCGCTAAGGTGAGCGAAGCGTTTTGCTTTGTTATTCATCTGCACGGAGCGAGCCTTCCAAATGAGGCCAGACTCCAAACTGTCTTAAGTTGAAGATTCCATAAGAAATGGCTCACAAGCACCGATCAGTAATGAGTTTCGCTTTCTTTTCAATGTCACCATGCGCTCCCTTCCAGATGATCTGGATAGACTCATAATGGCTTGAAGACTTGGATTCCGTGAGAAATTTCACAAAGCACTGATCACTACTGACTTTCTCTTGGTTTATCACTTTCACTGACCGATAAAGCCCATCTCTTCAGGACCCTCTCGTAACGCCTTTTAAATGAAGAGTCACAGATAACTTTTCCTCCAGCAATGATAAGTAATCAGGTTCTCTTTCTTTGCAGCTTTCTATGCCGAAGAATCAGGAGAGTAGTATGATGGCTTTAAGATGAAGGCTGCATGAAACATTTGAGGATGAGAAAAGAGTTTTGCCTTCTTTGTAATTCTCACCAGCCGATCTCTTCTTAACGATGAGGACAGACTCTCAAGGGCTGTAAGATGACGATTAAATGAGAAATTTGTCATAAGCATTCATTAATACTTCCTTTCCCTTTGTTTCTAATTTTCTCCAACCAATCGAGCCCACAAGCTCAGGACAGGATCCGGACAGCTTGAAAATGAAGATTCCATGAGAATTTTGTGCCCAGCCTTGATTAGGGCTGAGTTTTCCTTTCTTTGTACTTTTTACAAGCCCACGTCTTCTAATGGCACAAGACAGTTGGAGTTAAGCTGTGGGTAGGACGCCACGTCCTCAGGGTTATGGCTAGGCCACTTACAAGTGTGGTTCCTGTGTGCAGGCCACATGCAGTTAGAGTTAGGGAAGGGCAGAGCTCCCAGCCCTAGGTTAGCGTTCTCAGCGCTAGGGTTAGGGTTCATACGGGTAGGAATCCCGATCCTAGTGTTTCCTCGACCACAGGAAACGTAAGCCTCCGTGCAAGTGGCCTTCCCGTGGGAACCCTAATCCTAGGGTTCGGGCCTTACCCATAGACACCCTAAGGCAAGGATCCCCATCTGTAGGACCTCTATGCCTAAAGTGAGCTGGCCTAACCATTGGAACCCTTACTTCACCTGGCCTATGCCTAGAACCCTAACCCTAACGCCAAGTGGCCTACCCGTAAGCATCCTAATGCTAGGGCGGGAATCTCTTCCCACAGCAAGCCTATTTCAGCGTGGCTAACCCATAGGAACCATAACCCAACTCCCCTTGGTCTAGCAATGGGAACCCTACCCCTTAGTCCAAAGGGCCTAGCTCGGGAAACCCTGACGCTGACGCCAAGTGGGCTAAGGAGCCCTAACGCCTATCCCTAACTCCAACTGACCTACTCAGAGGAACTTTAACCCAATTGGCGGGGAGCCCTACCTTTTGCAAGCCTAACTCTCCCCAAAATTAGCAAATTTCTCCTGCAATCATCCTCCAAATGTAATTCCGATGCACTGCTGGCCATTTGGGAGAGATCCCTTCTTGAAAAATGCTCTCCAGGAGACATTAGTTCCAGGTAACAGCAAGGCACGAATGTCTCCAGGGATCGTTCTCTAAATGCTATCACGATGCACCGCTGGTGATTTGGCAGAGATCCGTTCATGACAAGTCCTAGGCTTGAGACATTCACTCCAGATCACAGCTAGCTACTCATTGCTCCTCAAATCATCTTTCAAAATGCATTCGGATGAAAGCCTGGCATTACCGTTAACGAAAAATGCTGTTCATTTGACATTCCTTCCAGGTTACTGCTAGGGACGAAATTCTCGGGAATCTTCCTCAAGAAGTCAGAGGGATGCACGGCCGGCTACCTGGCAGAGAGCCCTTTCAGAAAATTGCTACAAATGAAAAATGCATTCCAGATCACAGCTAGGTGCAAATTTCTCCCACAATCATCCTCCAAATGTCATTCATTCGGAGGCTCTGCTGGTCATTTGGCAGAGATCCGTTCGTGAAAATAGCTCAAGATGAAACATTCCAGATCAAAGCTTGGCACCAATGTCTCCAGGAATCGTCCCCCGAATGTCATTCGGAAGCCCTGCAGGTCATTTGGCAGCGATCCGTTGGTGAAAATATCATGTAGAAAAGCATTCCATGTCCCTGCTAGGGATGACTTTGCCCAAGGCAACTCGGACGCCTTGCTGCGCATTTGGGAGAGATCCATTCATGACAATTGCTAAACGTGAGCCATGAACTCCAGATCCCTACTTGGCACATATTTCTGCTGGAATCGTCCTCCAAATGGCTTTCGGGTGCACCACGGGCCATTTGGCAGAGATCCGTTCGTGAAAATAGCTAAACATGAGACAATCATTCTGGATCTCAGCTAGGACTAATTTCTCCTGGCATCGTCCTCCAAATGCCGTTCGGATGCAGTGCTGGGAAGTTGGCAGCAAACCCTTCTTGAACGTTGCTAAACATGAGCTCTTCAGTCCAGATCACTGCTTGGCAGGAATGTCTCATGGAATCGTCCTCCAAATGTCGTTACGATGCACTGCTTACCATTTCCAGAGATCCAGCCAGGACAATTCCTAAAAACGAACTATTCAGTCCAGGTCACAGCTAGACACGAATATGCCCTGGCATCGTCCTCCAAGAGCCAGTCGGATACGCTGCTGGGCATTGGGCAGCTATCCATTCCTGAAAAATATTATTCACCTAGAAAAGCATTCCATGTCCCTGCTAGGGACGACTTTGTCCTAAAATCGACCTCCAAGTGCAAATCGGGGGCATTGCTGGTGTTTGGCAGAGAGCCTCCCTGAAAATTGCTAAACATGAGACATTCACTTCACATCACTGCTAGCCACCAATTTCTCCTGGAATCATTCTCCAAATGCCTTTCGGATGCACTGCTTGCCATTTGGCAGAGCAGGAAAGAATTTTGCTTGCTTAATCTAGTTCGAGGACCGACCACTCCTAAATAATCAGGATAGTAGCCCAATGGCGCAAATATGAAGAGTCCCTGACAATTTGTCACAAGCACGAGTCACTAAGGATTTTCTCTTTCTTTGTAAGTTCCACGGAACCGATCTTTCCCTAATGCTCAGGACCTCTTTTAAACTGTTTTAAAATGAAAAGGCTCCGAGAAACGAGTCACCCGCAGGGATCACTAACGAGTTTTGTTTTGTTTGTAACGTTCATGATGCCCTCTCTTCCAAATGACCAAGAGAAACCTAGTGGCTTTTAGATGACGAGTCCGTGACAAAGTTTGTCTCAAGTGCTGTTCATTAATGACTTTCTCTCTAGTTCTCATTTTCCCTAACCGCTCTACTGCAAATGACAGTAAGGACAGACTCCTAAATGCTTTAAAAAAGGAGGCTTTCAGAAGTTTTTGCCAAACCCCTAGTGGTCAAGAATGAGTTTAACCTTTCTTTAGGACAGGATCCTAAAAGCTGTAATGTGAAGATTCCGCGACAAATTTATCCCCCGCTAAGGTGAGCGAAGCGTTTTGCTTTGTTATTCATCTGCACGGAGCGAGCCTTCCAAATGAGGCCAGACTCCAAACTGTCTTAAGTTGAAGATTCCATAAGAAATGGCTCACAAGCACCGATCAGTAATGAGTTTCGCTTTCTTTTCAATGTCACCATGCGCTCCCTTCCAGATGATCTGGATAGACTCATAATGGCTTGAAGACTTGGATTCCGTGAGAAATTTCACAAAGCACTGATCACTACTGACTTTCTCTTGGTTTATCACTTTCACTGACCGATAAAGCCCATCTCTTCAGGACCCTCTCGTAACGCCTTTTAAATGAAGAGTCACAGATAACTTTTCCTCCAGCAATGATAAGTAATCAGGTTCTCTTTCTTTGCAGCTTTCTATGCCGAAGAATCAGGAGAGTAGTATGATGGCTTTAAGATGAAGGCTGCATGAAACATTTGAGGATGAGAAAAGAGTTTTGCCTTCTTTGTAATTCTCACCAGCCGATCTCTTCTTAACGATGAGGACAGACTCTCAAGGGCTGTAAGATGACGATTAAATGAGAAATTTGTCATAAGCATTCATTAATACTTCCTTTCCCTTTGTTTCTAATTTTCTCCAACCAATCGAGCCCACAAGCTCAGGACAGGATCCGGACAGCTTGAAAATGAAGATTCCATGAGAATTTTGTGCCCAGCCTTGATTAGGGCTGAGTTTTCCTTTCTTTGTACTTTTTACGAGCCCACGTCTTCTAATGGCACAAGACAGTTGGAGTTAAGCTGTGGGTAGGACGCCACGTCCTCAGGGTTATGGCTAGGCCACTTACAAGTGTGGTTCCTGTGTGCAGGCCACATGCAGTTAGAGTTAGGGAAGGGCAGAGCTCCCAGCCCTAGGTTAGCGTTCTCAGCGCTAGGGTTAGGGTTCATACGGGTAGGAATCCCGATCCTAGTGTTTCCTCGACCACAGGAAACGTAAGCCTCCGTGCAAGTGGCCTTCCCGTGGGAACCCTAATCCTAGGGTTCGGGCCTTACCCATAGACACCCTAAGGCAAGGATCCCCATCTGTAGGACCTCTATGCCTAAAGTGAGCTGGCCTAACCATTGGAACCCTTACTTCACCTGGCCTATGCCTAGAACCCTAACCCTAACGCCAAGTGGCCTACCCGTAAGCATCCTAATGCTAGGGCGGGAATCTCTTCCCACAGCAAGCCTATTTCAGCGTGGCTAACCCATAGGAACCATAACCCAACTCCCCTTGGTCTAGCAATGGGAACCCTACCCCTTAGTCCAAAGGGCCTAGCTCGGGAAACCCTGACGCTGACGCCAAGTGGGCTAAGGAGCCCTAACGCCTATCCCTAACTCCAACTGACCTACTCAGAGGAACTTTAACCCAATTGGCGGGGAGCCCTACCTTTTGCAAGCCTAACTCTCCCCAAAATTAGCAAATTTCTCCTGCAATCATCCTCCAAATGTAATTCCGATGCACTGCTGGCCATTTGGGAGAGATCCCTTCTTGAAAAATGCTCTCCAGGAGACATTAGTTCCAGGTAACAGAAAGGCACGAATGTCTCCAGGGATCGTTCTCTAAATGCTATCACGATGCACCGCTGGTGATTTGGCAGAGATCCGTTCATGACAAGTCCTAGGCTTGAGACATTCACTCCAGATCACAGCTAGCTACTCATTGCTCCTCAAATCATCTTTCAAAATGCATTCGGATGAAAGCCTGGCATTACCGTTAACGAAAAATGCTGTTCATTTGACATTCCTTCCAGGTTACTGCTAGGGACGAAATTCTCGGGAATCTTCCTCAAGAAGTCAGAGGGATGCACGGCCGGCTACCTGGCAGAGAGCCCTTTCAGAAAATTGCTACAAATGAAAAATGCATTCCAGATCACAGCTAGGTGCAAATTTCTCCCGCAATCATCCTCCAAATGTCATTCATTCGGAGGCTCTGCTGGTCATTTGGCAGAGATCCGTTCGTGAAAATAGCTCAAGATGAAACATTCCAGATCAAAGCTTGGCACCAATGTCTCCAGGAATCGTCCCCCGAATGTCATTCGGAAGCCCTGCAGGTCATTTGGCAGCGATCCGTTGGTGAAAATATCATGTAGAAAAGCATTCCATGTCCCTGCTAGGGATGACTTTGCCCAAGGCAACTCGGACGCCTTGCTGCGCATTTGGGAGAGATCCATTCATGACAATTGCTAAACGTGAGCCATGAACTCCAGATCCCTACTTGGCACATATTTCTGCTGGAATCGTCCTCCAAATGGCTTTCGGGTGCACCACGGGCCATTTGGCAGAGATCCGTTCGTGAAAATAGCTAAACATGAGACAATCATTCTGGATCTCAGCTAGGACTAATTTCTCCTGGCATCGTCCTCCAAATGCCGTTCGGATGCAGTGCTGGGAAGTTGGCAGCGAACCCTTCTTGAACGTTGCTAAACATGAGCTCTTCAGTCCAGATCACTGCTTGGCAGGAATGTCTCATGGAATCGTCCTCCAAATGTCGTTACGATGCACTGCTTACCATTTCCAGAGATCCAGCCAGGACAATTCCTAAAAACGAACTATTCAGTCCAGGTCACAGCTAGACACGAATATGCCCTGGCATCGTCCTCCAAGAGCCAGTCGGATACGCTGCTGGGCATTGGGCAGCTATCCATTCCTGAAAAATATTATTCACCTAGAAAAGCATTCCATGTCCCTGCTAGGGACGACTTTGTCCTAGAATCGACCTCCAAGTGCAAATCGGAGGCATTGCTGGTATTTGGCAGAGAGCCTTCCTGAAAATTGCTAAACATGAGACATTCACTTCACATCACTGCTAGCCACCAATTTCTCCTGGAAGCATTCTCCAAATGCCTTTCGGATGCACTGCTTGCCATTTGGCAGAGCAGGAAAGAATTTTGCTTGCTTAATCTAGTTCGAGGACCGACCACTCCTAAATAATCAGGATAGTAGCCCAATGGCGCGAATATGAAGAGTCCCTGACAATTTGTCACAAGCACGGGTCACTAAGGATTTTCTCTTCCTTTGTAAGTTCCACGGAACCGATCTTTCCCTAATGCTCAGGACCTCTTTTAAACTGTTTTAAAATGAAAAGGCTCCGAGAAACGAGTCACCCGCAGGGATCACTAACGAGTTTTGTTTTGTTTGTAACGTTCATGATGCCCTCTCTTCCAAATGACCAAGAGAAACCTAGTGGCTTTTAGATGACGAGTCCGTGACAAAGTTTGTCTCAAGTGCTGTTCATTAATGACTTTCTCTCTAGTTCTCATTTTCCCTAACCGCTCTACTGCAAATGACAGTAAGGACAGACTCCTAAATGCTTTAAAAAAGGAGGCTTTCAGAAGTATTTGCCAAACCCCTAGTGGTCAAGAATGAGTTTAACCTTTCTTTAGGACAGGATCCTAAAAGCTGTAATGTGAAGATTCCGCGACAAATTTATCCCCCGCTAAGGTGAGCGAAGCGTTTTGCTTTGTTATTCATCTGCACGGAGCGAGCCTTCCAAATGAGGCCAGACTCCAAACTGTCTTCAGTTGAAGATTCCATAAGAAATGGCTCACAAGCACCGATCAGTAATGAGTTTCGCTTTCTTTTCAATGTCACCATGCGCTCCCTTCCAGATGATCTGGATAGACTCATAATGGCTTGAAGACTTGGATTCCGTGAGAAATTTCACAAAGCACTGATCACTACTGACTTTCTCTTGGTTTATCACTTTCACTGACCGATAAAGCCCATCTCTTCAGGACCCTCTCGTAACGCCTTTTAAATGAAGAGTCACAGATAACTTTTCCTCCAGCAATGATAAGGAATCAGGTTCTCTTTCTTTGCAGCTTTCTATGCCGAAGAATCAGGAGAGTAGTATGATGGCTTTAAGATGAAGGCTGCATGAAACATTTGAGGATGAGAAAAGAGTTTTGCCTTCTTTGTAATTCTCACCAGCCGATCTCTTCTTAACGATGAGGACAGACTCTCAAGGGCTGTAAGATGACGATTAAATGAGAAATTTGTCATAAGCATTCATTAATACTTCCTTTCCCTTTGTTTCTAATTTTCTCCAACCAATCGAGCCCACAAGCTCAGGACAGGATCCGGACAGCTTGAAAATGAAGATTCCATGAGAATTTTGTGCCCAGCCTTGATTAGGGCTGAGTTTTCCTTTCTTTGTACTTTTTACGAGCCCACGTCTTCTAATGGCACAAGACAGTTGGAGTTAAGCTGTGGGTAGGACGCCACGTCCTCAGGGTTATGGCTAGGCCACTTACAAGTGTGGTTCCTGTGTGCAGGCCACATGCAGTTAGAGTTAGGGAAGGGCAGAGCTCCCAGCCCTAGGTTAGCGTTCTCAGCGCTAGGGTTAGGGTTCATACGGGTAGGAATCCCGATCCTAGTGTTTCCTCGACCACAGGAAACGTAAGCCTCCGTGCAAGTGGCCTTCCCGTGGGAACCCTAATCCTAGGGTTCGGGCCTTACCCATAGACACCCTAAGGCAAGGATCCCCATCTGTAGGACCTCTATGCCTAAAGTGAGCTGGCCTAACCATTGGAACCCTTACTTCAACTGGCCTATGCCTAGAACCCTAACCCTAACGCCAAGTGGCCTACCCGTAAGCATCCTAATGCTAGGGCGGGAATCCCTTCCCACAGCAAGCCTATTTCAGCGTGGCTAACCCATAGGAACCATAACCCAACTCCCCTTGGTCTAGCAATGGGAACCCTACCCCTTAGTCCAAAGGGCCTAGCTCGGGAAACCCTGACGCTGACGCCAAGTGGGCTAAGGAGCCCTAACGCCTATCCCTAACTCCAACTGACCTACTCAGAGGAACTTTAACCCAATTGGCGGGGAGCCCTACCTTTTGCAAGCCTAACTCTCCCCAAAATTAGCAAATTTCTCCTGCAATCATCCTCCAAATGTAATTCCGATGCACTGCTGGCCATTTGGGAGAGATCCCTTCTTGAAAAATGCTCTCCAGGAGACATTAGTTCCAGGTAACAGCAAGGCACGAATGTCTCCAGGGATCGTTCTCTAAATGCTATCACGATGCACCGCTGGTGATTTGGCAGAGATCCGTTCATGACAAGTCCTAGGCTTGAGACATTCACTCCAGATCACAGCTAGCTACTCATTGCTCCTCAAATCATCTTTCAAAATGCATTCGGATGAAAGCCTGGCATTACCGTTAACGAAAAATGCTGTTCATTTGACATTCCTTCCAGGTTACTGCTAGGGACGAAATTCTCGGGAATCTTCCTCAAGAAGTCAGAGGGATGCACGGCCGGCTACCTGGCAGAGAGCCCTTTCAGAAAATTGCTACAAATGAAAAATGCATTCCAGACCACAGCTAGGTGCAAATTTCTCCCGCAATCATCCTCCAAATGTCATTCATTCGGAGGCTCTGCTGGTCATTTGGCAGAGATCCGTTCGTGAAAATAGCTCAAGATGAAACATTCCAGATCAAAGCTTGGCACCAATGTCTCCAGGAATCGTCCCCCGAATGTCATTCGGAAGTCCTGCAGGTCATTTGGCAGCGATCCGTTGGTGAAAATATCATGTAGAAAAGCATTCCATGTCCCTGCTAGGGATGACTTTGCCCAAGGCAACTCGGACGCCTTGCTGCGCATTTGGGAGAGATCCATTCATGACAATTGCTAAACGTGAGCCATGAACTCCAGATCCCTACTTGGCACATATTTCTGCTGGAATCGTCCTCCAAATGGCTTTCGGGTGCACCACGGGCCATTTGGCAGAGATCCGTTCGTGAAAATAGCTAAACATGAGACAATCATTCTGGATCTCAGCTAGGACTAATTTCTCCTGGCATCGTCCTCCAAATGCCGTTCGGATGCAGTGCTGGGAAGTTGGCAGCGAACCCTTCTTGAACGTTGCTAAACATGAGCTCTTCAGTCCAGATCACTGCTTGGCAGGAATGTCTCATGGAATCGTCCTCCAAATGTCGTTACGATGCACTGCTTACCATTTCCAGAGATCCAGCCAGGACAATTCCTAAAAACGAACTATTCAGTCCAGGTCACAGCTAGACACGAATATGCCCTGGCATCGTCCTCCAAGAGCCAGTCGGATACGCTGCTGGGTATTGGGCAGCTATCCAGTCCTGAAAAATATTATTCACCTAGAAAAGCATTCCATGTCCCTGCTAGGGACGACTTTGTCCTAGAATCGACCTCCAAGTGCAAATCGGAGGCATTGCTGGTATTTGGCAGAGACCCTTCCTGAAAATTGCTAAACATGAGACATTCACTTCACATCACTGCTAGCCACCAATTTCTCCTGGAAGCATTCTCCAAATGCCTTTCGGATGCACTGCTTGCCATTTGGCAGAGCAGGAAAGAATTTTGCTTGCTTAATCTAGTTCGAGGACCGACCACTCCTAAATAATCAGGATAGTAGCCCAATGGCGCGAATAGGAAGAGTCCCTGACAATTTGTCACAAGCACGGGTCACTAAGGATTTTCTCTTTCTTTGTAAGTTCCACGGAACCGATCTTTCCCTAATGCTCAGGACCTCTTTTAAACTGTTTGAAAATGAAAAGGCTCCGAGAAACGAGTCACCCGCAGGGATCACGAACGAGTTTTGTTTTGTTTGTAACGTTCATGATGCCCTCTCTTCCAAATGACCAAGAGAAACCTAGTGGCTTTTAGATGACGAGTCCGGGACAAAGTTTGTCTCAAGTGCTGTTCATTAATGACTTTCTCTCTAGTTCTCATTTTCCCTAACCGCTCTACTGCAAATGACAGTAAGGACAGACTCCTAAATGCTTTAAAAAAGGAGGCTTTCAGAAGTATTTGCCAAACCCCTAGTGGTTAAGAATGAGTTTAACCTTTCTTTAGGACAGGATCCTAAAAGCTGTAATGTGAAGATTCCGCGACAAATTTATCCCCCGCTAAGGTGAGCGAAGCGTTTTGCTTTGTTATTCATCTGCACGGAGCGAGCCTTCCAAATGAGGCCAGACTCCAAACTGTCTTAAGTTGAAGATTCCATAAGAAATGGCTCACAAGCACCGATCAGTAATGAGTTTCGCTTTCTTTTCAATGTCACCATGCGCTCCCTTCCAGATGATCTGGATAGACTCATAATGGCTTGAAGACTTGGATTCCGTGAGAAATTTCACAAAGCACTGATCACTACTGACTTTCTCTTGGTTTATCACTTTCACTGACCGATAAAGCCCATCTCTTCAGGACCCTCTCGTAACGCCTTTTAAATGAAGAGTCACAGATAACTTTTCCTCCAGCAATGATAAGTAATCAGGTTCTCTTTCTTTGCAGCTTTCTATGCCGAAGAATCAGGAGAGTAGTATGATGGCTTTAAGATGAAGGCTGCATGAAACATTTGAGGATGAGAAAAGAGTTTTGCCTTCTTTGTAATTCTCACCAGCCGATCTCTTCTTAACGATGAGGACAGACTCTCAAGGGCTGTAAGATGACGATTAAATGAGAAATTTGTCATAAGCATTCATTAATACTTCCTTTCCCTTTGTTTCTAATTTTCTCCAACCAATCGAGCCCACAAGCTCAGGACAGGATCCGGACAGCTTGAAAATGAAGATTCCATGAGAATTTTGTGCCCAGCCTTGATTAGGGCTGAGTTTTCCTTTCTTTGTACTTTTTACGAGCCCACGTCTTCTAATGGCACAAGACAGTTGGAGTTAAGCTGTGGGTAGGACGCCACGTCCTCAGGGTTATGGCTAGGCCACTTACAAGTGTGGTTCCTGTGTGCAGGCCACATGCAGTTAGAGTTAGGGAAGGGCAGAGCTCCCAGCCCTAGGTTAGCGTTCTCAGCGCTAGGGTTAGGGTTCATACGGGTAGGAATCCCGATCCTAGTGTTTCCTCGACCACAGGAAACGTAAGCCTCCGTGCAAGTGGCCTTCCCGTGGGAACCCTAATCCTAGGGTTCGGGCCTTACCCATAGACACCCTAAGGCAAGGATCCCCATCTGTAGGACCTCTATGCCTAAAGTGAGCTGGCCTAACCATTGGAACCCTTACTTCAACTGGCCTATGCCTAGAACCCTAACCCTAACGCCAAGTGGCCTACCCGTAAGCATCCTAATGCTAGGGCGGGAATCCCTTCCCACAGCAAGCCTATTTCAGCGTGGCTAACCCATAGGAACCATAACCCAACTCCCCTTGGTCTAGCAATGGGAACCCTACCCCTTAGTCCAAAGGGCCTAGCTCGGGAAACCCTGACGCTGACGCCAAGTGGGCTAAGGAGCCCTAACGCCTATCCCTAACTCCAACTGACCTACTCAGAGGAACTTTAACCCAATTGGCGGGGAGCCCTACCTTTTGCAAGCCTAACTCTCCCCAAAATTAGCAAATTTCTCCTGCAATCATCCTCCAAATGCAATTCCGATGCACTGCTGGCCATTTGGGAGAGATCCCTTCTTGAAAAATGCTCTCCAGGAGACATTAGTTCCAGGTAACAGCAAGGCACGAATGTCTCCAGGGATCGTTCTCTAAATGCTATCACGATGCACCGCTGGTGATTTGGCAGAGATCCGTTCATGACAAGTCCTAGGCTTGAGACATTCACTCCAGATCACAGCTAGCTACTCATTGCTCCTCAAATCATCTTTCAAAATGCATTCGGATGAAAGCCTGGCATTACCGTTAACGAAAAATGCTGTTCATTTGACATTCCTTCCAGGTTACTGCTAGGGATGAAATTCTCGGGAATCTTCCTCAAGAAGTCAGAGGGATGCACTGCCGGCTACCTGGCAGAGAGCCCTTTCAGAAAATTGCTACAAATGAAAAATGCATTCCAGATCACAGCTAGGTGCAAATTTCTCCCGCAATCATCCTCCAAATGTCATTCATTCGGAGGCTCTGCTGTTCATTTGGCAGAGATCCGTTCGTGAAAATAGCTCAAGATGAAACATTCCAGATCAAAGCTTGGCACCAATGTCTCCAGGAATCGTCCCCCGAATGTCATTCGGAAGCCCTGCAGGTCATTTGGCAGCGATCCGTTGGTGAAAATATCATGTAGAAAAGCATTCCATGTCCCTGCTAGGGATGACTTTGCCCAAGGCAACTCGGACGCCTTGCTGCGCATTTGGGAGAGATCCATTCATGACAATTGCTAAACGTGAGCCATGAACTCCAGATCCCTACTTGGCACATATTTCTGCTGGAATCGTCCTCCAAATGGCTTTCGGGTGCACCACGGGCCATTTGGCAGAGATCCGTTCGTGAAAATAGCTAAACATGAGACAATCATTCTGGATCTCAGCTAGGACTAATTTCTCCTGGCATCGTCCTCCAAATGCCGTTCGGATGCAGTGCTGGGAAGTTGGCAGCGAACCCTTCTTGAACGTTGCTAAACATGAGCTCTTCAGTCCAGATCACTGCTTGGCAGGAATGTCTCATGGAATCGTCCTCCAAATGTCGTTACGATGCACTGCTTACCATTTCCAGAGATCCAGCCAGGACAATTCCTAAAAACGAACTATTCACTCCAGGTCACAGCTAGACACGAATATGCCCTGGCATCGTCCTCCAAGAGCCAGTCGGATACGCTGCTGGGCATTGGGCAGCTATCCAGTCCTGAAAAATATTATTCACCTAGAAAAGCATTCCATGTCCCTGCTAGGGACGACTTTGTCCTAGAATCGACCTCCAAGTGCAAATCGGAGGCATTGCTGGTATTTGGCAGAGACCCTTCCTGAAAATTTCTAAACATGAGACATTCACTTCACATCACTGCTAGCCACCAATTTCTCCTGGAATCATTCTCCAAATGCCTTTCGGATGCACTGCTTGCCATTTGGCAGAGCAGGAAAGAATTTTGCTTGCTTAATCTAGTTCGAGGACCGACCACTCCTAAATAATCAGGATAGTAGCCCAATGGCGCGAATAGGAAGAGTCCCTGACAATTTGTCACAAGCACGGGTCACTAAGGATTTTCTCTTTCTTTGTAAGTTCCACGGAACCGATCTTTCCCTAATGCTCAGGACCTCTTTTAAACTGTTTGAAAATGAAAAGGCTCCGAGAAACGAGTCACCCGCAGGGATCACGAACGAGTTTTGTTTTGTTTGTAACGTTCATGATGCCCTCTCTTCCAAATGACCAAGAGAAACCTAGTGGCTTTTAGATGACGAGTCCGGGACAAAGTTTGTCTCAAGTGCTGTTCATTAATGACTTTCTCTCTAGTTCTCATTTTCCCTAACCGCTCTACTGCAAATGACAGTAAGGACAGACTCCTAAATGCTTTAAAAAAGGAGGCTTTCAGAAGTATTTGCCAAACCCCTAGTGGTCAAGAATGAGTTTAACCTTTCTTTAGGACAGGATCCTAAAAGCTGTAATGTGAAGATTCCGCGACAAATTTATCCCCCGCTAAGGTGAGCGAAGCGTTTTGCTTTGTTATTCATCTGCACGGAGCGAGCCTTCCAAATGAGGCCAGACTCCAAACTGTCTTAAGTTGAAGATTCCATAAGAAATGGCTCACAAGCACCGATCAGTAATGAGTTTCGCTTTCTTTTCAATGTCACCATGCGCTCCCTTCCAGATGATCTGGATAGACTCATAATGGCTTGAAGACTTGGATTCCGTGAGAAATTTCACAAAGCACTGATCACTACTGACTTTCTCTTGGTTTATCACTTTCACTGACCGATAAAGCCCATCTCTTCAGGACCCTCTCGTAACGCCTTTTAAATGAAGAGTCACAGATAACTTTTCCTCCAGCAATGATAAGTAATCAGGTTCTCTTTCTTTGCAGCTTTCTATGCCGAAGAATCAGGAGAGTAGTATGATGGCTTTAAGATGAAGGCTGCATGAAACATTTGAGGATGAGAAAAGAGTTTTGCCTTCTTTGTAATTCTCACCAGCCGATCTCTTCTTAACGATGAGGACAGACTCTCAAGGGCTGTAAGATGACGATTAAATGAGAAATTTGTCATAAGCATTCATTAATACTTCCTTTCCCTTTGTTTCTAATTTTCTCCAACCAATCGAGCCCACAAGCTCAGGACAGGATCCGGACAGCTTGAAAATGAAGATTCCATGAGAATTTTGTGCCCAGCCTTGATTAGGGCTGAGTTTTCCTTTCTTTGTACTTTTTACGAGCCCACGTCTTCTAATGGCACAAGACAGTTGGAGTTAAGCTGTGGGTAGGACGCCACGTCCTCAGGGTTATGGCTAGGCCACTTACAAGTGTGGTTCCTGTGTGCAGGCCACATGCAGTTAGAGTTAGGGAAGGGCAGAGCTCCCAGCCCTAGGTTAGCGTTCTCAGCGCTAGGGTTAGGGTTCATACGGGTAGGAATCCCGATCCTAGTGTTTCCTCGACCACAGGAAACGTAAGCCTCCGTGCAAGTGGCCTTCCCGTGGGAACCCTAATCCTAGGGTTCGGGCCTTACCCATAGACACCCTAAGGCAAGGATCCCCATCTGTAGGACCTCTATGCCTAAAGTGAGCTGGCCTAACCATTGGAACCCTTACTTCACCTGGCCTATGCCTAGAACCCTAACCCTAACGCCAAGTGGCCTACCCGTAAGCATCCTAATGCTAGGGCGGGAATCTCTTCCCACAGCAAGCCTATTTCAGCGTGGCTAACCCATAGGAACCATAACCCAACTCCCCTTGGTCTAGCAATGGGAACCCTACCCCTTAGTCCAAAGGGCCTAGCTCGGGAAACCCTGACGCTGACGCCAAGTGGGCTAAGGAGCCCTAACGCCTATCCCTAACTCCAACTGACCTACTCAGAGGAACTTTAACCCAATTGGCGGGGAGCCCTACCTTTTGCAAGCCTAACTCTCCCCAAAATTAGCAAATTTCTCCTGCAATCATCCTCCAAATGTAATTCCGATGCACTGCTGGCCATTTGGGAGAGATCCCTTCTTGAAAAATGCTCTCCAGGAGACATTAGTTCCAGGTAACAGAAAGGCACGAATGTCTCCAGGGATCGTTCTCTAAATGCTATCACGATGCACCGCTGGTGATTTGGCAGAGATCCGTTCATGACAAGTCCTAGGCTTGAGACATTCACTCCAGATCACAGCTAGCTACTCATTGCTCCTCAAATCATCTTTCAAAATGCATTCGGATGAAAGCCTGGCATTACCGTTAACGAAAAATGCTGTTCATTTGACATTCCTTCCAGGTTACTGCTAGGGACGAAATTCTCGGGAATCTTCCTCAAGAAGTCAGAGGGATGCACGGCCGGCTACCTGGCAGAGAGCCCTTTCAGAAAATTGCTACAAATGAAAAATGCATTCCAGATCACAGCTAGGTGCAAATTTCTCCCGCAATCATCCTCCAAATGTCATTCATTCGGAGGCTCTGCTGGTCATTTGGCAGAGATCCGTTCGTGAAAATAGCTCAAGATGAAACATTCCAGATCAAAGCTTGGCACCAATGTCTCCAGGAATCGTCCCCCGAATGTCATTCGGAAGCCCTGCAGGTCATTTGGCAGCGATCCGTTGGTGAAAATATCATGTAGAAAAGCATTCCATGTCCCTGCTAGGGATGACTTTGCCCAAGGCAACTCGGACGCCTTGCTGCGCATTTGGGAGAGATCCATTCATGACAATTGCTAAACGTGAGCCATGAACTCCAGATCCCTACTTGGCACATATTTCTGCTGGAATCGTCCTCCAAATGGCTTTCGGGTGCACCACGGGCCATTTGGCAGAGATCCGTTCGTGAAAATAGCTAAACATGAGACAATCATTCTGGATCTCAGCTAGGACTAATTTCTCCTGGCATCGTCCTCCAAATGCCGTTCGGATGCAGTGCTGGGAAGTTGGCAGCGAACCCTTCTTGAACGTTGCTAAACATGAGCTCTTCAGTCCAGATCACTGCTTGGCAGGAATGTCTCATGGAATCGTCCTCCAAATGTCGTTACGATGCACTGCTTACCATTTCCAGAGATCCAGCCAGGACAATTCCTAAAAACGAACTATTCAGTCCAGGTCACAGCTAGACACGAATATGCCCTGGCATCGTCCTCCAAGAGCCAGTCGGATACGCTGCTGGGCATTGGGCAGCTATCCATTCCTGAAAAATATTATTCACCTAGAAAAGCATTCCATGTCCCTGCTAGGGACGACTTTGTCCTAGAATCGACCTCCAAGTGCAAATCGGAGGCATTGCTGGTATTTGGCAGAGAGCCTTCCTGAAAATTGCTAAACATGAGACATTCACTTCACATCACTGCTAGCCACCAATTTCTCCTGGAAGCATTCTCCAAATGCCTTTCGGATGCACTGCTTGCCATTTGGCAGAGCAGGAAAGAATTTTGCTTGCTTAATCTAGTTCGAGGACCGACCACTCCTAAATAATCAGGATAGTAGCCCAATGGCGCGAATATGAAGAGTCCCTGACAATTTGTCACAAGCACGGGTCACTAAGGATTTTCTCTTCCTTTGTAAGTTCCACGGAACCGATCTTTCCCTAATGCTCAGGACCTCTTTTAAACTGTTTTAAAATGAAAAGGCTCCGAGAAACGAGTCACCCGCAGGGATCACTAACGAGTTTTGTTTTGTTTGTAACGTTCATGATGCCCTCTCTTCCAAATGACCAAGAGAAACCTAGTGGCTTTTAGATGACGAGTCCGTGACAAAGTTTGTCTCAAGTGCTGTTCATTAATGACTTTCTCTCTAGTTCTCATTTTCCCTAACCGCTCTACTGCAAATGACAGTAAGGACAGACTCCTAAATGCTTTAAAAAAGGAGGCTTTCAGAAGTATTTGCCAAACCCCTAGTGGTCAAGAATGAGTTTAACCTTTCTTTAGGACAGGATCCTAAAAGCTGTAATGTGAAGATTCCGCGACAAATTTATCCCCCGCTAAGGTGAGCGAAGCGTTTTGCTTTGTTATTCATCTGCACGGAGCGAGCCTTCCAAATGAGGCCAGACTCCAAACTGTCTTAAGTTGAAGATTCCATAAGAAATGGCTCACAAGCACCGATCAGTAATGAGTTTCGCTTTCTTTTCAATGTCACCATGCGCTCCCTTCCAGATGATCTGGATAGACTCATAATGGCTTGAAGACTTGGATTCCGTGAGAAATTTCACAAAGCACTGATCACTACTGACTTTCTCTTGGTTTATCACTTTCACTGACCGATAAAGCCCATCTCTTCAGGACCCTCTCGTAACGCCTTTTAAATGAAGAGTCACAGATAACTTTTCCTCCAGCAATGATAAGGAATCAGGTTCTCTTTCTTTGCAGCTTTCTATGCCGAAGAATCAGGAGAGTAGTATGATGGCTTTAAGATGAAGGCTGCATGAAACATTTGAGGATGAGAAAAGAGTTTTGCCTTCTTTGTAATTCTCACCAGCTGATCTCTTCTTAACGATGAGGACAGACTCTCAAGGGCTGTAAGATGACGATTAAATGAGAAATTTGTCATAAGCATTCATTAATACTTCCTTTCCCTTTGTTTCTAATTTTCTCCAACCAATCGAGCCCACAAGCTCAGGACAGGATCCGGACAGCTTGAAAATGAAGATTCCATGAGAATTTTGTGCCCAGCCTTGATTAGGGCTGAGTTTTCCTTTCTTTGTACTTTTTACGAGCCCACGTCTTCTAATGGCACAAGACAGTTGGAGTTAAGCTGTGGGTAGGACGCCACGTCCTCAGGGTTATGGCTAGGCCACTTACAAGTGTGGTTCCTGTGTGCAGGCCACATGCAGTTAGAGTTAGGGAAGGGCAGAGCTCCCAGCCCTAGGTTAGCGTTCTCAGCGCTAGGGTTAGGGTTCATACGGGTAGGAATCCCGATCCTAGTGTTTCCTCGACCACAGGAAACGTAAGCCTCCGTGCAAGTGGCCTTCCCGTGGGAACCCTAATCCTAGGGTTCGGGCCTTACCCATAGACACCCTAAGGCAAGGATCCCCATCTGTAGGACCTCTATGCCTAAAGTGAGCTGGCCTAACCATTGGAACCCTTACTTCAACTGGCCTATGCCTAGAACCCTAACCCTAACGCCAAGTGGCCTACCCGTAAGCATCCTAATGCTAGGGCGGGAATCCCTTCCCACAGCAAGCCTATTTCAGCGTGGCTAACCCATAGGAACCATAACCCAACTCCCCTTGGTCTAGCAATGGGAACCCTACCCCTTAGTCCAAAGGGCCTAGCTCGGGAAACCCTGACGCTGACGCCAAGTGGGCTAAGGAGCCCTAACGCCTATCCCTAACTCCAACTGACCTACTCAGAGGAACTTTAACCCAATTGGCGGGGAGCCCTACCTTTTGCAAGCCTAACTCTCCCCAAAATTAGCAAATTTCTCCTGCAATCATCCTCCAAATGTAATTCCGATGCACTGCTGGCCATTTGGGAGAGATCCCTTCTTGAAAAATGCTCTCCAGGAGACATTAGTTCCAGGTAACAGCAAGGCACGAATGTCTCCAGGGATCGTTCTCTAAATGCTATCACGATGCACCGCTGGTGATTTGGCAGAGATCCGTTCATGACAAGTCCTAGGCTTGAGACATTCACTCCAGATCACAGCTAGCTACTCATTGCTCCTCAAATCATCTTTCAAAATGCATTCGGATGAAAGCCTGGCATTACCGTTAACGAAAAATGCTGTTCATTTGACATTCCTTCCAGGTTACTGCTAGGGACGAAATTCTCGGGAATCTTCCTCAAGAAGTCAGAGGGATGCACGGCCGGCTACCTGGCAGAGAGCCCTTTCAGAAAATTGCTACAAATGAAAAATGCATTCCAGACCACAGCTAGGTGCAAATTTCTCCCGCAATCATCCTCCAAATGTCATTCATTCGGAGGCTCTGCTGGTCATTTGGCAGAGATCCGTTCGTGAAAATAGCTCAAGATGAAACATTCCAGATCAAAGCTTGGCACCAATGTCTCCAGGAATCGTCCCCCGAATGTCATTCGGAAGTCCTGCAGGTCATTTGGCAGCGATCCGTTGGTGAAAATATCATGTAGAAAAGCATTCCATGTCCCTGCTAGGGATGACTTTGCCCAAGGCAACTCGGACGCCTTGCTGCGCATTTGGGAGAGATCCATTCATGACAATTGCTAAACGTGAGCCATGAACTCCAGATCCCTACTTGGCACATATTTCTGCTGGAATCGTCCTCCAAATGGCTTTCGGGTGCACCACGGGCCATTTGGCAGAGATCCGTTCGTGAAAATAGCTAAACATGAGACAATCATTCTGGATCTCAGCTAGGACTAATTTCTCCTGGCATCGTCCTCCAAATGCCGTTCGGATGCAGTGCTGGGAAGTTGGCAGCGAACCCTTCTTGAACGTTGCTAAACATGAGCTCTTCAGTCCAGATCACTGCTTGGCAGGAATGTCTCATGGAATCGTCCTCCAAATGTCGTTACGATGCACTGCTTACCATTTCCAGAGATCCAGCCAGGACAATTCCTAAAAACGAACTATTCAGTCCAGGTCACAGCTAGACACGAATATGCCCTGGCATCGTCCTCCAAGAGCCAGTCGGATACGCTGCTGGGCATTGGGCAGCTATCCAGTCCTGAAAAATATTATTCACCTAGAAAAGCATTCCATGTCCCTGCTAGGGACGACTTTGTCCTAGAATCGACCTCCAAGTGCAAATCGGAGGCATTGCTGGTATTTGGCAGAGACCCTTCCTGAAAATTGCTAAACATGAGACATTCACTTCACATCACTGCTAGCCACCAATTTCTCCTGGAAGCATTCTCCAAATGCCTTTCGGATGCACTGCTTGCCATTTGGCAGAGCAGGAAAGAATTTTGCTTGCTTAATCTAGTTCGAGGACCGACCACTCCTAAATAATCAGGATAGTAGCCCAATGGCGCGAATAGGAAGAGTCCCTGACAATTTGTCACAAGCACGGGTCACTAAGGATTTTCTCTTTCTTTGTAAGTTCCACGGAACCGATCTTTCCCTAATGCTCAGGACCTCTTTTAAACTGTTTGAAAATGAAAAGGCTCCGAGAAACGAGTCACCCGCAGGGATCACGAACGAGTTTTGTTTTGTTTGTAACGTTCATGATGCCCTCTCTTCCAAATGACCAAGAGAAACCTAGTGGCTTTTAGATGACGAGTCCGGGACAAAGTTTGTCTCAAGTGCTGTTCATTAATGACTTTCTCTCTAGTTCTCATTTTCCCTAACCGCTCTACTGCAAATGACAGTAAGGACAGACTCCTAAATGCTTTAAAAAAGGAGGCTTTCAGAAGTATTTGCCAAACCCCTAGTGGTTAAGAATGAGTTTAACCTTTCTTTAGGACAGGATCCTAAAAGCTGTAATGTGAAGATTCCGCGACAAATTTATCCCCCGCTAAGGTGAGCGAAGCGTTTTGCTTTGTTATTCATCTGCACGGAGCGAGCCTTCCAAATGAGGCCAGACTCCAAACTGTCTTAAGTTGAAGATTCCATAAGAAATGGCTCACAAGCACCGATCAGTAATGAGTTTCGCTTTCTTTTCAATGTCACCATGCGCTCCCTTCCAGATGATCTGGATAGACTCATAATGGCTTGAAGACTTGGATTCCGTGAGAAATTTCACAAAGCACTGATCACTACTGACTTTCTCTTGGTTTATCACTTTCACTGACCGATAAAGCCCATCTCTTCAGGACCCTCTCGTAACGCCTTTTAAATGAAGAGTCACAGATAACTTTTCCTCCAGCAATGATAAGTAATCAGGTTCTCTTTCTTTGCAGCTTTCTATGCCGAAGAATCAGGAGAGTAGTATGATGGCTTTAAGATGAAGGCTGCATGAAACATTTGAGGATGAGAAAAGAGTTTTGCCTTCTTTGTAATTCTCACCAGCCGATCTCTTCTTAACGATGAGGACAGACTCTCAAGGGCTGTAAGATGACGATTAAATGAGAAATTTGTCATAAGCATTCATTAATACTTCCTTTCCCTTTGTTTCTAATTTTCTCCAACCAATCGAGCCCACAAGCTCAGGACAGGATCCGGACAGCTTGAAAATGAAGATTCCATGAGAATTTTGTGCCCAGCCTTGATTAGGGCTGAGTTTTCCTTTCTTTGTACTTTTTACGAGCCCACGTCTTCTAATGGCACAAGACAGTTGGAGTTAAGCTGTGGGTAGGACGCCACGTCCTCAGGGTTATGGCTAGGCCACTTACAAGTGTGGTTCCTGTGTGCAGGCCACATGCAGTTAGAGTTAGGGAAGGGCAGAGCTCCCAGCCCTAGGTTAGCGTTCTCAGCGCTAGGGTTAGGGTTCATACGGGTAGGAATCCCGATCCTAGTGTTTCCTCGACCACAGGAAACGTAAGCCTCCGTGCAAGTGGCCTTCCCGTGGGAACCCTAATCCTAGGGTTCGGGCCTTACCCATAGACACCCTAAGGCAAGGATCCCCATCTGTAGGACCTCTATGCCTAAAGTGAGCTGGCCTAACCATTGGAACCCTTACTTCAACTGGCCTATGCCTAGAACCCTAACCCTAACGCCAAGTGGCCTACCCGTAAGCATCCTAATGCTAGGGCGGGAATCCCTTCCCACAGCAAGCCTATTTCAGCGTGGCTAACCCATAGGAACCATAACCCAACTCCCCTTGGTCTAGCAATGGGAACCCTACCCCTTAGTCCAAAGGGCCTAGCTCGGGAAACCCTGACGCTGACGCCAAGTGGGCTAAGGAGCCCTAACGCCTATCCCTAACTCCAACTGACCTACTCAGAGGAACTTTAACCCAATTGGCGGGGAGCCCTACCTTTTGCAAGCCTAACTCTCCCCAAAATTAGCAAATTTCTCCTGCAATCATCCTCCAAATGTAATTCCGATGCACTGCTGGCCATTTGGGAGAGATCCCTTCTTGAAAAATGCTCTCCAGGAGACATTAGTTCCAGGTAACAGCAAGGCACGAATGTCTCCAGGGATCGTTCTCTAAATGCTATCACGATGCACCGCTGGTGATTTGGCAGAGATCCGTTCATGACAAGTCCTAGGCTTGAGACATTCACTCCAGATCACAGCTAGCTACTCATTGCTCCTCAAATCATCTTTCAAAATGCATTCGGATGAAAGCCTGGCATTACCGTTAACGAAAAATGCTGTTCATTTGACATTCCTTCCAGGTTACTGCTAGGGATGAAATTCTCGGGAATCTTCCTCAAGAAGTCAGAGGGATGCACTGCCGGCTACCTGGCAGAGAGCCCTTTCAGAAAATTGCTACAAATGAAAAATGCATTCCAGATCACAGCTAGGTGCAAATTTCTCCCGCAATCATCCTCCAAATGTCATTCATTCGGAGGCTCTGCTGTTCATTTGGCAGAGATCCGTTCGTGAAAATAGCTCAAGATGAAACATTCCAGATCAAAGCTTGGCACCAATGTCTCCAGGAATCGTCCCCCGAATGTCATTCGGAAGCCCTGCAGGTCATTTGGCAGCGATCCGTTGGTGAAAATATCATGTAGAAAAGCATTCCATGTCCCTGCTAGGGATGACTTTGCCCAAGGCAACTCGGACGCCTTGCTGCGCATTTGGGAGAGATCCATTCATGACAATTGCTAAACGTGAGCCATGAACTCCAGATCCCTACTTGGCACATATTTCTGCTGGAATCGTCCTCCAAATGGCTTTCGGGTGCACCACGGGCCATTTGGCAGAGATCCGTTCGTGAAAATAGCTAAACATGAGACAATCATTCTGGATCTCAGCTAGGACTAATTTCTCCTGGCATCGTCCTCCAAATGCCGTTCGGATGCAGTGCTGGGAAGTTGGCAGCGAACCCTTCTTGAACGTTGCTAAACATGAGCTCTTCAGTCCAGATCACTGCTTGGCAGGAATGTCTCATGGAATCGTCCTCCAAATGTCGTTACGATGCACTGCTTACCATTTCCAGAGATCCAGCCAGGACAATTCCTAAAAACGAACTATTCACTCCAGGTCACAGCTAGACACGAATATGCCCTGGCATCGTCCTCCAAGAGCCAGTCGGATACGCTGCTGGGCATTGGGCAGCTATCCAGTCCTGAAAAATATTATTCACCTAGAAAAGCATTCCATGTCCCTGCTAGGGACGACTTTGTCCTAGAATCGACCTCCAAGTGCAAATCGGAGGCATTGCTGGTATTTGGCAGAGACCCTTCCTGAAAATTTCTAAACATGAGACATTCACTTCACATCACTGCTAGCCACCAATTTCTCCTGGAATCATTCTCCAAATGCCTTTCGGATGCACTGCTTGCCATTTGGCAGAGCAGGAAAGAATTTTGCTTGCTTAATCTAGTTCGAGGACCGACCACTCCTAAATAATCAGGATAGTAGCCCAATGGCGCGAATAGGAAGAGTCCCTGACAATTTGTCACAAGCACGGGTCACTAAGGATTTTCTCTTTCTTTGTAAGTTCCACGGAACCGATCTTTCCCTAATGCTCAGGACCTCTTTTAAACTGTTTGAAAATGAAAAGGCTCCGAGAAACGAGTCACCCGCAGGGATCACGAACGAGTTTTGTTTTGTTTGTAACGTTCATGATGCCCTCTCTTCCAAATGACCAAGAGAAACCTAGTGGCTTTTAGATGACGAGTCCGGGACAAAGTTTGTCTCAAGTGCTGTTCATTAATGACTTTCTCTCTAGTTCTCATTTTCCCTAACCGCTCTACTGCAAATGACAGTAAGGACAGACTCCTAAATGCTTTAAAAAAGGAGGCTTTCAGAAGTATTTGCCAAACCCCTAGTGGTCAAGAATGAGTTTAACCTTTCTTTAGGACAGGATCCTAAAAGCTGTAATGTGAAGATTCCGCGACAAATTTATCCCCCGCTAAGGTGAGCGAAGCGTTTTGCTTTGTTATTCATCTGCACGGAGCGAGCCTTCCAAATGAGGCCAGACTCCAAACTGTCTTAAGTTGAAGATTCCATAAGAAATGGCTCACAAGCACCGATCAGTAATGAGTTTCGCTTTCTTTTCAATGTCACCATGCGCTCCCTTCCAGATGATCTGGATAGACTCATAATGGCTTGAAGACTTGGATTCCGTGAGAAATTTCACAAAGCACTGATCACTACTGACTTTCTCTTGGTTTATCACTTTCACTGACCGATAAAGCCCATCTCTTCAGGACCCTCTCGTAACGCCTTTTAAATGAAGAGTCACAGATAACTTTTCCTCCAGCAATGATAAGTAATCAGGTTCTCTTTCTTTGCAGCTTTCTATGCCGAAGAATCAGGAGAGTAGTATGATGGCTTTAAGATGAAGGCTGCATGAAACATTTGAGGATGAGAAAAGAGTTTTGCCTTCTTTGTAATTCTCACCAGCCGATCTCTTCTTAACGATGAGGACAGACTCTCAAGGGCTGTAAGATGACGATTAAATGAGAAATTTGTCATAAGCATTCATTAATACTTCCTTTCCCTTTGTTTCTAATTTTCTCCAACCAATCGAGCCCACAAGCTCAGGACAGGATCCGGACAGCTTGAAAATGAAGATTCCATGAGAATTTTGTGCCCAGCCTTGATTAGGGCTGAGTTTTCCTTTCTTTGTACTTTTTACGAGCCCACGTCTTCTAATGGCACAAGACAGTTGGAGTTAAGCTGTGGGTAGGACGCCACGTCCTCAGGGTTATGGCTAGGCCACTTACAAGTGTGGTTCCTGTGTGCAGGCCACATGCAGTTAGAGTTAGGGAAGGGCAGAGCTCCCAGCCCTAGGTTAGCGTTCTCAGCGCTAGGGTTAGGGTTCATACGGGTAGGAATCCCGATCCTAGTGTTTCCTCGACCACAGGAAACGTAAGCCTCCGTGCAAGTGGCCTTCCCGTGGGAACCCTAATCCTAGGGTTCGGGCCTTACCCATAGACACCCTAAGGCAAGGATCCCCATCTGTAGGACCTCTATGCCTAAAGTGAGCTGGCCTAACCATTGGAACCCTTACTTCAACTGGCCTATGCCTAGAACCCTAACCCTAACGCCAAGTGGCCTACCCGTAAGCATCCTAATGCTAGGGCGGGAATCCCTTCCCACAGCAAGCCTATTTCAGCGTGGCTAACCCATAGGAACCATAACCCAACTCCCCTTGGTCTAGCAATGGGAACCCTACCCCTTAGTCCAAAGGGCCTAGCTCGGGAAACCCTGACGCTGACGCCAAGTGGGCTAAGGAGCCCTAACGCCTATCCCTAACTCCAACTGACCTACTCAGAGGAACTTTAACCCAATTGGCGGGGAGCCCTACCTTTTGCAAGCCTAACTCTCCCCAAAATTAGCAAATTTCTCCTGCAATCATCCTCCAAATGTAATTCCGATGCACTGCTGGCCATTTGGGAGAGATCCCTTCTTGAAAAATGCTCTCCAGGAGACATTAGTTCCAGGTAACAGCAAGGCACGAATGTCTCCAGGGATCGTTCTCTAAATGCTATCACGATGCACCGCTGGTGATTTGGCAGAGATCCGTTCATGACAAGTCCTAGGCTTGAGACATTCACTCCAGATCACAGCTAGCTACTCATTGCTCCTCAAATCATCTTTCAAAATGCATTCGGATGAAAGCCTGGCATTACCGTTAACGAAAAATGCTGTTCATTTGACATTCCTTCCAGGTTACTGCTAGGGATGAAATTCTCGGGAATCTTCCTCAAGAAGTCAGAGGGATGCACTGCCGGCTACCTGGCAGAGAGCCCTTTCAGAAAATTGCTACAAATGAAAAATGCATTCCAGATCACAGCTAGGTGCAAATTTCTCCCGCAATCATCCTCCAAATGTCATTCATTCGGAGGCTCTGCTGGTCATTTGGCAGAGATCCGTTCGTGAAAATAGCTCAAGATGAAACATTCCAGATCAAAGCTTGGCACCAATGTCTCCAGGAATCGTCCCCCGAATGTCATTCGGAAGCCCTGCAGGTCATTTGGCAGCGATCCGTTGGTGAAAATATCATGTAGAAAAGCATTCCATGTCCCTGCTAGGGATGACTTTGCCCAAGGCAACTCGGACGCCTTGCTGCGCATTTGGGAGAGATCCATTCATGACAATTGCTAAACGTGAGCCATGAACTCCAGATCCCTACTTGGCACATATTTCTGCTGGAATCGTCCTCCAAATGGCTTTCGGGTGCACCACGGGCCATTTGGCAGAGATCCGTTCGTGAAAATAGCTAAACATGAGACAATCATTCTGGATCTCAGCTAGGACTAATTTCTCCTGGCATCGTCCTCCAAATGCCGTTCGGATGCAGTGCTGGGAAGTTGGCAGCGAACCCTTCTTGAACGTTGCTAAACATGAGCTCTTCAGTCCAGATCACTGCTTGGCAGGAATGTCTCATGGAATCGTCCTCCAAATGTCGTTACGATGCACTGCTTACCATTTCCAGAGATCCAGCCAGGACAATTCCTAAAAACGAACTATTCACTCCAGGTCACAGCTAGACACGAATATGCCCTGGCATCGTCCTCCAAGAGCCAGTCGGATACGCTGCTGGGCATTGGGCAGCTATCCAGTCCTGAAAAATATTATTCACCTAGAAAAGCATTCCATGTCCCTGCTAGGGACGACTTTGTCCTAGAATCGACCTCCAAGTGCAAATCGGAGGCATTGCTGGTATTTGGCAGAGACCCTTCCTGAAAATTTCTAAACATGAGACATTCACTTCACATCACTGCTAGCCACCAATTTCTCCTGGAATCATTCTCCAAATGCCTTTCGGATGCACTGCTTGCCATTTGGCAGAGCAGGAAAGAATTTTGCTTGCTTAATCTAGTTCGAGGACCGACCACTCCTAAATAATCAGGATAGTAGCCCAATGGCGCGAATAGGAAGAGTCCCTGACAATTTGTCACAAGCACGGGTCACTAAGGATTTTCTCTTTCTTTGTAAGTTCCACGGAACCGATCTTTCCCTAATGCTCAGGACCTCTTTTAAACTGTTTGAAAATGAAAAGGCTCCGAGAAACGAGTCACCCGCAGGGATCACGAACGAGTTTTGTTTTGTTTGTAACGTTCATGATGCCCTCTCTTCCAAATGACCAAGAGAAACCTAGTGGCTTTTAGATGACGAGTCCGGGACAAAGTTTGTCTCAAGTGCTGTTCATTAATGACTTTCTCTCTAGTTCTCATTTTCCCTAACCGCTCTACTGCAAATGACAGTAAGGACAGACTCCTAAATGCTTTAAAAAAGGAGGCTTTCAGAAGTTTTTGCCAAACCCCTAGTGGTCAAGAATGAGTTTAACCTTTCTTTAGGACAGGATCCTAAAAGCTGTAATGTGAAGATTCCGCGACAAATTTATCCCCCGCTAAGGTGAGCGAAGCGTTTTGCTTTGTTATTCATCTGCACGGAGCGAGCCTTCCAAATGAGGCCAGACTCCAAACTGTCTTAAGTTGAAGATTCCATAAGAAATGGCTCACAAGCACCGATCAGTAATGAGTTTCGCTTTCTTTTCAATGTCACCATGCGCTCCCTTCCAGATGATCTGGATAGACTCATAATGGCTTGAAGACTTGGATTCCGTGAGAAATTTCACAAAGCACTGATCACTACTGACTTTCTCTTGGTTTATCACTTTCACTGACCGATAAAGCCCATCTCTTCAGGACCCTCTCGTAACGCCTTTTAAATGAAGAGTCACAGATAACTTTTCCTCCAGCAATGATAAGTAATCAGGTTCTCTTTCTTTGCAGCTTTCTATGCCGAAGAATCAGGAGAGTAGTATGATGGCTTTAAGATGAAGGCTGCATGAAACATTTGAGGATGAGAAAAGAGTTTTGCCTTCTTTGTAATTCTCACCAGCCGATCTCTTCTTAACGATGAGGACAGACTCTCAAGGGCTGTAAGATGACGATTAAATGAGAAATTTGTCATAAGCATTCATTAATACTTCCTTTCCCTTTGTTTCTAATTTTCTCCAACCAATCGAGCCCACAAGCTCAGGACAGGATCCGGACAGCTTGAAAATGAAGATTCCATGAGAATTTTGTGCCCAGCCTTGATTAGGGCTGAGTTTTCCTTTCTTTGTACTTTTTACGAGCCCACGTCTTCTAATGGCACAAGACAGTTGGAGTTAAGCTGTGGGTAGGACGCCACGTCCTCAGGGTTATGGCTAGGCCACTTACAAGTGTGGTTCCTGTGTGCAGGCCACATGCAGTTAGAGTTAGGGAAGGGCAGAGCTCCCAGCCCTAGGTTAGCGTTCTCAGCGCTAGGGTTAGGGTTCATACGGGTAGGAATCCCGATCCTAGTGTTTCCTCGACCACAGGAAACGTAAGCCTCCGTGCAAGTGGCCTTCCCGTGGGAACCCTAATCCTAGGGTTCGGGCCTTACCCATAGACACCCTAAGGCAAGGATCCCCATCTGTAGGACCTCTATGCCTAAAGTGAGCTGGCCTAACCATTGGAACCCTTACTTCAACTGGCCTATGCCTAGAACCCTAACCCTAACGCCAAGTGGCCTACCCGTAAGCATCCTAATGCTAGGGCGGGAATCCCTTCCCACAGCAAGCCTATTTCAGCGTGGCTAACCCATAGGAACCATAACCCAACTCCCCTTGGTCTAGCAATGGGAACCCTACCCCTTAGTCCAAAGGGCCTAGCTCGGGAAACCCTGACGCTGACGCCAAGTGGGCTAAGGAGCCCTAACGCCTATCCCTAACTCCAACTGACCTACTCAGAGGAACTTTAACCCAATTGGCGGGGAGCCCTACCTTTTGCAAGCCTAACTCTCCCCAAAATTAGCAAATTTCTCCTGCAATCATCCTCCAAATGTAATTCCGATGCACTGCTGGCCATTTGGGAGAGATCCCTTCTTGAAAAATGCTCTCCAGGAGACATTAGTTCCAGGTAACAGCAAGGCACGAATGTCTCCAGGGATCGTTCTCTAAATGCTATCACGATGCACCGCTGGTGATTTGGCAGAGATCCGTTCATGACAAGTCCTAGGCTTGAGACATTCACTCCAGATCACAGCTAGCTACTCATTGCTCCTCAAATCATCTTTCAAAATGCATTCGGATGAAAGCCTGGCTTTACCGTTAACGAAAAATGCTGTTCATTTGACATTCCTTCCAGGTTACTGCTAGGGACGAAATTCTCGGGAATCTTCCTCAAGAAGTCAGAGGGATGCACTGCCGGCTACCTGGCAGAGAGCCCTTTCAGAAAATTGCTACAAATGAAAAATGCATTCCAGATCACAGCTAGGTGCAAATTTCTCCCGCAATCATCCTCCAAATGTCATTCATTCGGAGGCTCTGCTGGTCATTTGGCAGAGATCCGTTCGTGAAAATAGCTCAAGATGAAACATTCCAGATCAAAGCTTGGCACCAATGTCTCCAGGAATCGTCCCCCGAATGTCATTCGGAAGCCCTGCAGGTCATTTGGCAGCGATCCGTTGGTGAAAATATCATGTAGAAAAGCATTCCATGTCCCTGCTAGGGATGACTTTGCCCAAGGCAACTCGGACGCCTTGCTGCGCATTTGGGAGAGATCCATTCATGACAATTGCTAAACGTGAGCCATGAACTCCAGATCCCTACTTGGCACATATTTCTGCTGGAATCGTCCTCCAAATGGCTTTCGGGTGCACCACGGGCCATTTGGCAGAGATCCGTTCGTGAAAATAGCTAAACATGAGACAATCATTCTGGATCTCAGCTAGGACTAATTTCTCCTGGCATCGTCCTCCAAATGCCGTTCGGATGCAGTGCTGGGAAGTTGGCAGCGAACCCTTCTTGAACGTTGCTAAACATGAGCTCTTCAGTCCAGATCACTGCTTGGCAGGAATGTCTCATGGAATCGTCCTCCAAATGTCGTTACGATGCACTGCTTACCATTTCCAGAGATCCAGCCAGGACAATTCCTAAAAATGAACTATTCAGTCCAGGTCACAGCTAGACACGAATATGCCCTGGCATCGTCCTCCAAGAGCCAGTCGGATACGCTGCTGGGCATTGGGCAGCTATCCAGTCCTGAAAAATATTATTCACCTAGAAAAGCATTCCATGTCCCTGCTAGGGACGACTTTGTCCTAGAATCGACCTCCAAGTGCAAATCGGAGGCATTGCTGGTATTTGGCAGAGACCCTTCCTGAAAATTTCTAAACATGAGACATTCACTTCACATCACTGCTAGCCACCAATTTCTCCTGGAATCATTCTCCAAATGCCTTTCGGATGCACTGCTTGCCATTTGGCAGAGCAGGGAAGAATTTTGCTTGCTTAATCTAGTTCGAGGACCGACCACTCCTAAATAATCAGGATAGTAGCCCAATGGCGCGAATAGGAAGAGTCCCTGACAATTTGTCACAAGCACGGGTCACTAAGGATTTTCTCTTTCTTTGTAAGTTCCACGGAACCGATCTTTCCCTAATGCTCAGGACCTCTTTTAAACTGTTTGAAAATGAAAAGGCTCCGAGAAACGAGTCACCCGCAGGGATCACGAACGAGTTTTGTTTTGTTTGTAACGTTCATGATGCCCTCTCTTCCAAATGACCAAGAGAAACCTAGTGGCTTTTAGATGACGAGTCCGTGACAAAGTTTGTCTCAAGTGCTGTTCATTAATGACTTTCTCTCTAGTTCTCATTTTCCCTAACCGCTCTACTGCAAATGACAGTAAGGACAGACTCCTAAATGCTTTAAAAAAGGAGGCTTTCAGAAGTTTTTGCCAAACCCCTAGTGGTCAAGAATGAGTTTAACCTTTCTTTAGGACAGGATCCTAAAAGCTGTAATGTGAAGATTCCGCGACAAATTTATCCCCCGCTAAGGTGAGCGAAGCGTTTTGCTTTGTTATTCATCTGCACGGAGCGAGCCTTCCAAATGAGGCCAGACTCCAAACTGTCTTAAGTTGAAGATTCCATAAGAAATGGCTCACAAGCACCGATCAGTAATGAGTTTCGCTTTCTTTTCAATGTCACCATGCGCTCCCTTCCAGATGATCTGGATAGACTCATAATGGCTTGAAGACTTGGATTCCGTGAGAAATTTCACAAAGCACTGATCACTACTGACTTTCTCTTGGTTTATCACTTTCACTGACCGATAAAGCCCATCTCTTCAGGACCCTCTCGTAACGCCTTTTAAATGAAGAGTCACAGATAACTTTTCCTCCAGCAATGATAAGTAATCAGGTTCTCTTTCTTTGCAGCTTTCTATGCCGAAGAATCAGGAGAGTAGTATGATGGCTTTAAGATGAAGGCTGCATGAAACATTTGAGGATGAGAAAAGAGTTTTGCCTTCTTTGTAATTCTCACCAGTCGATCTCTTCTTAACGATGACGACAGACTCTCAAGGGCTGTAAGATGACGATTAAATGAGAAATTTGTCATAAGCATTCATTAATACTTCCTTTCCCTTTGTTTCTAATTTTCTCCAACCAATCGAGCCCACAAGCTCAGGACAGGATCCGGACAGCTTGAAAATGAAGATTCCATGAGAATTTTGTGCCCAGCCTTGATTAGGGCTGAGTTTTCCTTTCTTTGTACTTTTTACGAGCCCACGTCTTCTAATGGCACAAGACAGTTGGAGTTAAGCTGTGGGTAGGACGCCACGTCCTCAGGGTTATGGCTAGGCCACTTACAAGTGTGGTTCCTGTGTGCAGGCCACATGCAGTTAGAGTTAGGGAAGGGCAGAGCTCCCAGCCCTAGGTTAGCGTTCTCAGCGCTAGGGTTAGGGTTCATACGGGTAGGAATCCCGATCCTAGTGTTTCCTCGACCACAGGAAACGTAAGCCTCCGTGCAAGTGGCCTTCCCGTGGGAACCCTAATCCTAGGGTTCGGGCCTTACCCATAGACACCCTAAGGCAAGGATCCCCATCTGTAGGACCTCTATGCCTAAAGTGAGCTGGCCTAACCATTGGAACCCTTACTTCAACTGGCCTATGCCTAGAACCCTAACCCTAACGCCAAGTGGCCTACCCGTAAGCATCCTAATGCTAGGGCGGGAATCCCTTCCCACAGCAAGCCTATTTCAGCGTGGCTAACCCATAGGAACCATAACCCAACTCCCCTTGGTCTAGCAATGGGAACCCTACCCCTTAGTCCAAAGGGCCTAGCTCGGGAAACCCTGACGCTGACGCCAAGTGGGCTAAGGAGCCCTAACGCCTATCCCTAACTCCAACTGACCTACTCAGAGGAACTTTAACCCAATTGGCGGGGAGCCCTACCTTTTGCAAGCCTAACTCTCCCCAAAATTAGCAAATTTCTCCTGCAATCATCCTCCAAATGTAATTCCGATGCACTGCTGGCCATTTGGGAGAGATCCCTTCTTGAAAAATGCTCTCCAGGAGACATTAGTTCCAGGTAACAGCAAGGCACGAATGTCTCCAGGGATCGTTCTCTAAATGCTATCACGATGCACCGCTGGTGATTTGGCAGAGATCCGTTCATGACAAGTCCTAGGCTTGAGACATTCACTCCAGATCACAGCTAGCTACTCATTGCTCCTCAAATCATCTTTCAAAATGCATTCGGATGAAAGCCTGGCTTTACCGTTAACGAAAAATGCTGTTCATTTGACATTCCTTCCAGGTTACTGCTAGGGACGAAATTCTCGGGAATCTTCCTCAAGAAGTCAGAGGGATGCACTGCCGGCTACCTGGCAGAGAGCCCTTTCAGAAAATTGCTACAAATGAAAAATGCATTCCAGATCACAGCTAGGTGCAAATTTCTCCCGCAATCATCCTCCAAATGTCATTCATTCGGAGGCTCTGCTGGTCATTTGGCAGAGATCCGTTCGTGAAAATAGCTCAAGATGAAACATTCCAGATCAAAGCTTGGCACCAATGTCTCCAGGAATCGTCCCCCGAATGTCATTCGGAAGCCCTGCAGGTCATTTGGCAGCGATCCGTTGGTGAAAATATCATGTAGAAAAGCATTCCATGTCCCTGCTAGGGATGACTTTGCCCAAGGCAACTCGGACGCCTTGCTGCGCATTTGGGAGAGATCCATTCATGACAATTGCTAAACGTGAGCCATGAACTCCAGATCCCTACTTGGCACATATTTCTGCTGGAATCGTCCTCCAAATGGCTTTCGGGTGCACCACGGGCCATTTGGCAGAGATCCGTTCGTGAAAATAGCTAAACATGAGACAATCATTCTGGATCTCAGCTAGGACTAATTTCTCCTGGCATCGTCCTCCAAATGCCGTTCGGATGCAGTGCTGGGAAGTTGGCAGCGAACCCTTCTTGAACGTTGCTAAACATGAGCTCTTCAGTCCAGATCACTGCTTGGCAGGAATGTCTCATGGAATCGTCCTCCAAATGTCGTTACGATGCACTGCTTACCATTTCCAGAGATCCAGCCAGGACAATTCCTAAAAATGAACTATTCAGTCCAGGTCACAGCTAGACACGAATATGCCCTGGCATCGTCCTCCAAGAGCCAGTCGGATACGCTGCTGGGCATTGGGCAGCTATCCAGTCCTGAAAAATATTATTCACCTAGAAAAGCATTCCATGTCCCTGCTAGGGACGACTTTGTCCTAGAATCGACCTCCAAGTGCAAATCGGAGGCATTGCTGGTATTTGGCAGAGACCCTTCCTGAAAATTTCTAAACATGAGACATTCACTTCACATCACTGCTAGCCACCAATTTCTCCTGGAATCATTCTCCAAATGCCTTTCGGATGCACTGCTTGCCATTTGGCAGAGCAGGAAAGAATTTTGCTTGCTTAATCTAGTTCGAGGACCGACCACTCCTAAATAATCAGGATAGTAGCCCAATGGCGCGAATAGGAAGAGTCCCTGACAATTTGTCACAAGCACGGGTCACTAAGGATTTTCTCTTTCTTTGTAAGTTCCACGGAACCGATCTTTCCCTAATGCTCAGGACCTCTTTTAAACTGTTTGAAAATGAAAAGGCTCCGAGAAACGAGTCACCCGCAGGGATCACGAACGAGTTTTGTTTTGTTTGTAACGTTCATGATGCCCTCTCTTCCAAATGACCAAGAGAAACCTAGTGGCTTTTAGATGACGAGTCCGGGACAAAGTTTGTCTCAAGTGCTGTTCATTAATGACTTTCTCTCTAGTTCTCATTTTCCCTAACCGCTCTACTGCAAATGACAGTAAGGACAGACTCCTAAATGCTTTAAAAAAGGAGGCTTTCAGAAGTATTTGCCAAACCCCTAGTGGTCAAGAATGAGTTTAACCTTTCTTTAGGACAGGATCCTAAAAGCTGTAATGTGAAGATTCCGCGACAAATTTATCCCCCGCTAAGGTGAGCGAAGCGTTTTGCTTTGTTATTCATCTGCACGGAGCGAGCCTTCCAAATGAGGCCAGACTCCAAACTGTCTTCAGTTGAAGATTCCATAAGAAATGGCTCACAAGCACCGATCAGTAATGAGTTTCGCTTTCTTTTCAATGTCACCATGCGCTCCCTTCCAGATGATCTGGCTAGACTCATAATGGCTTGAAGACTTGGATTCCGTGAGAAATTTCACAAAGCACTGATCACTACTGACTTTCTCTTGGTTTATCACTTTCACTGACCGATAAAGCCCATCTCTTCAGGACCCTCTCGTAACGCCTTTTAAATGAAGAGTCACAGATAACTTTTCCTCCAGCAATGATAAGGAATCAGGTTCTCTTTCTTTGCAGCTTTCTATGCCGAAGAATCAGGAGAGTAGTATGATGGCTTTAAGATGAAGGCTGCATGAAACATTTGAGGATGAGAAAAGAGTTTTGCCTTCTTTGTAATTCTCACCAGCCGATCTCTTCTTAACGATGAGGACAGACTCTCAAGGGCTGTAAGATGACGATTAAATGAGAAATTTGTCATAAGCATTCATTAATACTTCCTTTCCCTTTGTTTCTAATTTTCTCCAACCAATCGAGCCCACAAGCTCAGGACAGGATCCGGACAGCTTGAAAATGAAGATTCCATGAGAATTTTGTGCCCAGCCTTGATTAGGGCTGAGTTTTCCTTTCTTTGTACTTTTTACGAGCCCACGTCTTCTAATGGCACAGGACAGTTGGAGTTAAGCTGTGGGTAGGACGCCACGTCCTCAGGGTTATGGCTAGGCCACTTACAAGTGTGGTTCCTGTGTGCAGGCCACATGCAGTTAGAGTTAGGGAAGGGCAGAGCTCCCAGCCCTAGGTTAGCGTTCCCAGCGCTACGGTTAGGGTTCATACGGGTAGGAATCCCGATCCTAGTGTTTCCTCGACCACAGGAAACGTAAGCCTCCGTGCAAGTGGCCTTCCCGTGGGAACCCTAATCCTAGGGTTCGGGCCTTACCCATAGACACCCTAAGGCAAGGATCCCCATCTGTAGGACCTCTATGCCTAAAGTGAGCTGGCCTAACCATTGGAACCCTTACTTCAACTGGCCTATGCCTAGAACCCTAACCCTAACGCCAAGTGGCCTACCCGTAAGCATCCTAATGCTAGGGCGGGAATCCCTTCCCACAGCAAGCCTATTTCAGCGTGGCTAACCCATAGGAACCATAACCCAACTCCCCTTGGTCTAGCAATGGGAACCCTACCCCTTAGTCCAAAGGGCCTAGCTCGGGAAACCCTGACGCTGACGCCAAGTGGGCTAAGGAGCCCTAACGCCTATCCCTAACTCCAACTGACCTACTCAGAGGAACTTTAACCCAATTGGCGGGGAGCCCTACCTTTTGCAAGCCTAACTCTCCCCAAAATTAGCAAATTTCTCCTGCAATCATCCTCCAAATGTAATTCCGATGCACTGCTGGCCATTTGGGAGAGATCCCTTCTTGAAAAATGCTCTCCAGGAGACATTAGTTCCAGGTAACAGCAAGGCACGAATGTCTCCAGGGATCGTTCTCTAAATGCTATCACGATGCACCGCTGGTGATTTGGCAGAGATCCGTTCATGACAAGTCCTAGGCTTGAGACATTCACTCCAGATCACAGCTAGCTACTCATTGCTCCTCAAATCATCTTTCAAAATGCATTCGGATGAAAGCCTGGCATTACCGTTAACGAAAAATGCTGTTCATTTGACATTCCTTCCAGGTTACTGCTAGGGACGAAATTCTCGGGAATCTTCCTCAAGAAGTCAGAGGGATGCACTGCCGGCTACCTGGCAGAGAGCCCTTTCAGAAAATTGCTACAAATGAAAAATGCATTCCAGATCACAGCTAGGTGCAAATTTCTCCCGCAATCATCCTCCAAATGTCATTCATTCGGAGGCTCTGCTGGTCATTTGGCAGAGATCCGTTCGTGAAAATAGCTCAAGATGAAACATTCCAGATCAAAGCTTGGCACCAATGTCTCCAGGAATCGTCCCCCGAATGTCATTCGGAAGCCCTGCAGGTCATTTGGCAGCGATCCGTTGGTGAAAATATCATGTAGAAAAGCATTCCATGTCCCTGCTAGGGATGACTTTGCCCAAGGCAACTCGGACGCCTTGCTGCGCATTTGGGAGAGATCCATTCATGACAATTGCTAAACGTGAGCCATGAACTCCAGATCCCTACTTGGCACATATTTCTGCTGGAATCGTCCTCCAAATGGCTTTCGGGTGCACCACGGGCCATTTGGCAGAGATCCGTTCGTTAAAATAGCTAAACATGAGACAATCGTTCTGGATCTCAGCTAGGACTAATTTCTCCTGGCATCGTCCTCCAAATGCCGTTCGGATGCAGTGCTGGGAAGTTGGCAGCGAACCCTTCTTGAACGTTGCTAAACATGAGCTCTTCAGTCCAGATCACTGCTTGGCAGGAATGTCTCATGGAATCGTCCTCCAAATGTCGTTACGATGCACTGCTTACCATTTCCAGAGATCCAGCCAGGACAATTCCTAAAAACGAACTATTCAGTCCAGGTCACAGCTAGACACGAATATGCCCTGGCATCGTCCTCCAAGAGCCAGTCGGATACGCTGCTGGGCATTGGGCAGCTATCCAGTCCTGAAAAATATTATTCACCTAGAAAAGCATTCCATGTCCCTGCTAGGGACGACTTTGTCCTAGAATCGACCTCCAAGTGCAAATCGGAGGCATTGCTGGTATTTGGCAGAGACCCTTCCTGAAAATTGCTAAACATGAGACATTCACTTCACATCACTGCTAGCCACCAATTTCTCCTGGAATCATTCTCCAAATGCCTTTCGGATGCACTGCTTGCCATTTGGCAGAGCAGGAAAGAATTTTGCTTGCTTAATCTAGTTCGAGGACCGACCACTCCTAAATAATCAGGATAGTAGCCCAATGGCGCGAATATGAAGAGTCCCTGACAATTTGTCACAAGCACGGGTCACTAAGGATTTTCTCTTTCTTTGTAAGTTCCACGGAACCGATCTTTCCCTAATGCTCAGGACCTCTTTTAAACTGTTTGAAAATGAAAAGGCTCCGAGAAACGAGTCACCCGCAGGGATCACGAACGAGTTTTGTTTTGTTTGTAACGTTCATGATGCCCTCTCTTCCAAATGACCAAGAGAAACCTAGTGGCTTTTAGATGACGAGTCCGGGACAAAGTTTGTCTCAAGTGCTGTTCATTAATGACTTTCTCTCTAGTTCTCATTTTCCCTAACCGCTCTACTGCAAATGACAGTAAGGACAGACTCCTAAATGCTTTAAAAAAGGAGGCTTTCAGAAGTATTTGCCAAACCCCTAGTGGTCAAGAATGAGTTTAACCTTTCTTTAGGACAGGATCCTAAAAGCTGTAATGTGAAGATTCCGCGACAAATTTATCCCCCGCTAAGGTGAGCGAAGCGTTTTGCTTTGTTATTCATCTGCACGGAGCGAGCCTTCCAAATGAGGCCAGACTCCAAACTGTCTTCAGTTGAAGATTCCATAAGAAATGGCTCACAAGCACCGATCAGTAATGAGTTTCGCTTTCTTTTCAATGTCACCATGCGCTCCCTTCCAGATGATCTGGCTAGACTCATAATGGCTTGAAGACTTGGATTCCGTGAGAAATTTCACAAAGCACTGATCACTACTGACTTTCTCTTGGTTTATCACTTTCACTGACCGATAAAGCCCATCTCTTCAGGACCCTCTCGTAACGCCTTTTAAATGAAGAGTCACAGATAACTTTTCCTCCAGCAATGATAAGGAATCAGGTTCTCTTTCTTTGCAGCTTTCTATGCCGAAGAATCAGGAGAGTAGTATGATGGCTTTAAGATGAAGGCTGCATGAAACATTTGAGGATGAGAAAAGAGTTTTGCCTTCTTTGTAATTCTCACCAGCCGATCTCTTCTTAACGATGAGGACAGACTCTCAAGGGCTGTAAGATGACGATTAAATGAGAAATTTGTCATAAGCATTCATTAATACTTCCTTTCCCTTTGTTTCTAATTTTCTCCAACCAATCGAGCCCACAAGCTCAGGACAGGATCCGGACAGCTTGAAAATGAAGATTCCATGAGAATTTTGTGCCCAGCCTTGATTAGGGCTGAGTTTTCCTTTCTTTGTACTTTTTACGAGCCCACGTCTTCTAATGGCACAAGACAGTTGGAGTTAAGCTGTGGGTAGGACGCCACGTCCTCAGGGTTATGGCTAGGCCACTTACAAGTGTGGTTCCTGTGTGCAGGCCACATGCAGTTAGAGTTAGGGAAGGGCAGAGCTCCCAGCCCTAGGTTAGCGTTCTCAGCGCTAGGGTTAGGGTTCATACGGGTAGGAATCCCGATCCTAGTGTTTCCTCGACCACAGGAAACGTAAGCCTCCGTGCAAGTGGCCTTCCCGTGGGAACCCTAATCCTAGGGTTCGGGCCTTACCCATAGACACCCTAAGGCAAGGATCCCCATCTGTAGGACCTCTATGCCTAAAGTGAGCTGGCCTAACCATTGGAACCCTTACTTCAACTGGCCTATGCCTAGAACCCTAACCCTAACGCCAAGTGGCCTACCCGTAAGCATCCTAATGCTAGGGCGGGAATCCCTTCCCACAGCAAGCCTATTTCAGCGTGGCTAACCCATAGGAACCATAACCCAACTCCCCTTGGTCTAGCAATGGGAACCCTACCCCTTAGTCCAAAGGGCCTAGCTCGGGAAACCCTGACGCTGACGCCAAGTGGGCTAAGGAGCCCTAACGCCTATCCCTAACTCCAACTGACCTACTCAGAGGAACTTTAACCCAATTGGCGGGGAGCCCTACCTTTTGCAAGCCTAACTCTCCCCAAAATTAGCAAATTTCTCCTGCAATCATCCTCCAAATGTAATTCCGATGCACTGCTGGCCATTTGGGAGAGATCCCTTCTTGAAAAATGCTCTCCAGGAGACATTAGTTCCAGGTAACAGCAAGGCACGAATGTCTCCAGGGATCGTTCTCTAAATGCTATCACGATGCACCGCTGGTGATTTGGCAGAGATCCGTTCATGACAAGTCCTAGGCTTGAGACATTCACTCCAGATCACAGCTAGCTACTCATTGCTCCTCAAATCATCTTTCAAAATGCATTCGGATGAAAGCCTGGCATTACCGTTAACGAAAAATGCTGTTCATTTGACATTCCTTCCAGGTTACTGCTAGGGACGAAATTCTCGGGAATCTTCCTCAAGAAGTCAGAGGGATGCACTGCCGGCTACCTGGCAGAGAGCCCTTTCAGAAAATTGCTACAAATGAAAAATGCATTCCAGATCACAGCTAGGTGCAAATTTCTCCCGCAATCATCCTCCAAATGTCATTCATTCGGAGGCTCTGCTGGTCATTTGGCAGAGATCCGTTCGTGAAAATAGCTCAAGATGAAACATTCCAGATCAAAGCTTGGCACCAATGTCTCCAGGAATCGTCCCCCGAATGTCATTCGGAAGCCCTGCAGGTCATTTGGCAGCGATCCGTTGGTGAAAATATCATGTAGAAAAGCATTCCATGTCCCTGCTAGGGATGACTTTGCCCAAGGCAACTCGGACGCCTTGCTGCGCATTTGGGAGAGATCCATTCATGACAATTGCTAAACGTGAGCCATGAACTCCAGATCCCTACTTGGCACATATTTCTGCTGGAATCGTCCTCCAAATGGCTTTCGGGTGCACCACGGGCCATTTGGCAGAGATCCGTTCGTTAAAATAGCTAAACATGAGACAATCGTTCTGGATCTCAGCTAGGACTAATTTCTCCTGGCATCGTCCTCCAAATGCCGTTCGGATGCAGTGCTGGGAAGTTGGCAGCGAACCCTTCTTGAACGTTGCTAAACATGAGCTCTTCAGTCCAGATCACTGCTTGGCAGGAATGTCTCATGGAATCGTCCTCCAAATGTCGTTACGATGCACTGCTTACCATTTCCAGAGATCCAGCCAGGACAATTCCTAAAAACGAACTATTCACTCCAGGTCACAGCTAGACACGAATATGCCCTGGCATCGTCCTCCAAGAGCCAGTCGGATACGCTGCTGGGCATTGGGCAGCTATCCAGTCCTGAAAAATATTATTCACCTAGAAAAGCATTCCATGTCCCTGCTAGGGACGACTTTGTCCTAGAATCTACCTCCAAGTGCAAATCGGAGGCATTGCTGGTATTTGGCAGAGACCCTTCCTGAAAATTTCTAAACATGAGACATTCACTTCACATCACTGCTAGCCACCAATTTCTCCTGGAATCATTCTCCAAATGCCTTTCGGATGCACTGCTTGCCATTTGGCAGAGCAGGAAAGAATTTTGCTTGCTTAATCTAGTTCGAGGACCGACCACTCCTAAATAATCAGGATAGTAGCCCAATGGCGCGAATATGAAGAGTCCCTGACAATTTGTCACAAGCACGGGTCACTAAGGATTTTCTCTTTCTTTGTAAGTTCCACGGAACCGATCTTTCCCTAATGCTCAGGACCTCTTTTAAACTGTTTGAAAATGAAAAGGCTCCGAGAAACGAGTCACCCGCAGGGATCACGAACGAGTTTTGTTTTGTTTGTAACGTTCATGATGCCCTCTCTTCCAAATGACCAAGAGAAACCTAGTGGCTTTTAGATGACGAGTCCGGGACAAAGTTTGTCTCAAGTGCTGTTCATTAATGACTTTCTCTCTAGTTCTCATTTTCCCTAACCGCTCTACTGCAAATGACAGTAAGGACAGACTCCTAAATGCTTTAAAAAAGGAGGCTTTCAGAAGTATTTGCCAAACCCCTAGTGGTCAAGAATGAGTTTAACCTTTCTTTAGGACAGGATCCTAAAAGCTGTAATGTGAAGATTCCGCGACAAATTTATCCCCCGCTAAGGTGAGCGAAGCGTTTTGCTTTGTTATTCATCTGCACGGAGCGAGCCTTCCAAATGAGGCCAGACTCCAAACTGTCTTCAGTTGAAGATTCCATAAGAAATGGCTCACAAGCACCGATCAGTAATGAGTTTCACTTTCTTTTCAATGTCACCATGCGCTCCCTTCCAGATGATCTGGCTAGACTCATAATGGCTTGAAGACTTGGATTCCGTGAGAAATTTCACAAAGCACTGATCACTACTGACTTTCTCTTGGTTTATCACTTTCACTGACCGATAAAGCCCATCTCTTCAGGACCCTCTCGTAACGCCTTTTAAATGAAGAGTCACAGATAACTTTTCCTCCAGCAATGATAAGGAATCAGGTTCTCTTTCTTTGCAGCTTTCTATGCCGAAGAATCAGGAGAGTAGTATGATGGCTTTAAGATGAAGGCTGCATGAAACATTTGAGGATGAGAAAAGAGTTTTGCCTTCTTTGTAATTCTCACCAGCCGATCTCTTCTTAACGATGAGGACAGACTCTCAAGGGCTGTAAGATGACGATTAAATGAGAAATTTGTCATAAGCATTCATTAATACTTCCTTTCCCTTTGTTTCTAATTTTCTCCAACCAATCGAGCCCACAAGCTCAGGACAGGATCCGGACAGCTTGAAAATGAAGATTCCATGAGAATTTTGTGCCCAGCCTTGATTAGGGCTGAGTTTTCCTTTCTTTGTACTTTTTACGAGCCCACGTCTTCTAATGGCACAAGACAGTTGGAGTTAAGCTGTGGGTAGGACGCCACGTCCTCAGGGTTATGGCTAGGCCACTTACAAGTGTGGTTCCTGTGTGCAGGCCACATGCAGTTAGAGTTAGGGAAGGGCAGAGCTCCCAGCCCTAGGTTAGCGTTCTCAGCGCTAGGGTTAGGGTTCATACGGGTAGGAATCCCGATCCTAGTGTTTCCTCGACCACAGGAAACGTAAGCCTCCGTGCAAGTGGCCTTCCCGTGGGAACCCTAATCCTAGGGTTCGGGCCTTACCCATAGACACCCTAAGGCAAGGATCCCCATCTGTAGGACCTCTATGCCTAAAGTGAGCTGGCCTAACCATTGGAACCCTTACTTCAACTGGCCTATGCCTAGAACCCTAACCCTAACGCCAAGTGGCCTACCCGTAAGCATCCTAATGCTAGGGCGGGAATCCCTTCCCACAGCAAGCCTATTTCAGCGTGGCTAACCCATAGGAACCATAACCCAACTCCCCTTGGTCTAGCAATGGGAACCCTACCCCTTAGTCCAAAGGGCCTAGCTCGGGAAACCCTGACGCTGACGCCAAGTGGGCTAAGGAGCCCTAACGCCTATCCCTAACTCCAACTGACCTACTCAGAGGAACTTTAACCCAATTGGCGGGGAGCCCTACCTTTTGCAAGCCTAACTCTCCCCAAAATTAGCAAATTTCTCCTGCAATCATCCTCCAAATGTAATTCCGATGCACTGCTGGCCATTTGGGAGAGATCCCTTCTTGAAAAATGCTCTCCAGGAGACATTAGTTCCAGGTAACAGCAAGGCACGAATGTCTCCAGGGATCGTTCTCTAAATGCTATCACGATGCACCGCTGGTGATTTGGCAGAGATCCGTTCATGACAAGTCCTAGGCTTGAGACATTCACTCCAGATCACAGCTAGCTACTCATTGCTCCTCAAATCATCTTTCAAAATGCATTCGGATGAAAGCCTGGCATTACCGTTAACGAAAAATGCTGTTCATTTGACATTCCTTCCAGGTTACTGCTAGGGACGAAATTCTCGGGAATCTTCCTCAAGAAGTCAGAGGGATGCACTGCCGGCTACCTGGCAGAGAGCCCTTTCAGAAAATTGCTACAAATGAAAAATGCATTCCAGATCACAGCTAGGTGCAAATTTCTCCCGCAATCATCCTCCAAATGTCATTCATTCGGAGGCTCTGCTGGTCATTTGGCAGAGATCCGTTCGTGAAAATAGCTCAAGATGAAACATTCCAGATCAAAGCTTGGCACCAATGTCTCCAGGAATCGTCCCCCGAATGTCATTCGGAAGCCCTGCAGGTCATTTGGCAGCGATCCGTTGGTGAAAATATCATGTAGAAAAGCATTCCATGTCCCTGCTAGGGATGACTTTGCCCAAGGCAACTCGGACGCCTTGCTGCGCATTTGGGAGAGATCCATTCATGACAATTGCTAAACGTGAGCCATGAACTCCAGATCCCTACTTGGCACATATTTCTGCTGGAATCGTCCTCCAAATGGCTTTCGGGTGCACCACGGGCCATTTGGCAGAGATCCGTTCGTTAAAATAGCTAAACATGAGACAATCGTTCTGGATCTCAGCTAGGACTAATTTCTCCTGGCATCGTCCTCCAAATGCCGTTCGGATGCAGTGCTGGGAAGTTGGCAGCGAACCCTTCTTGAACGTTGCTAAACATGAGCTCTTCAGTCCAGATCACTGCTTGGCAGGAATGTCTCATGGAATCGTCCTCCAAATGTCGTTACGATGCACTGCTTACCATTTCCAGAGATCCAGCCAGGACAATTCCTAAAAACGAACTATTCACTCCAGGTCACAGCTAGACACGAATATGCCCTGGCATCGTCCTCCAAGAGCCAGTCGGATACGCTGCTGGGCATTGGGCAGCTATCCAGTCCTGAAAAATATTATTCACCTAGAAAAGCATTCCATGTCCCTGCTAGGGACGACTTTGTCCTAGAATCTACCTCCAAGTGCAAATCGGAGGCATTGCTGGTATTTGGCAGAGACCCTTCCTGAAAATTTCTAAACATGAGACATTCACTTCACATCACTGCTAGCCACCAATTTCTCCTGGAATCATTCTCCAAATGCCTTTCGGATGCACTGCTTGCCATTTGGCAGAGCAGGAAAGAATTTTGCTTGCTTAATCTAGTTCGAGGACCGACCACTCCTAAATAATCAGGATAGTAGCCCAATGGCGCGAATATGAAGAGTCCCTGACAATTTGTCACAAGCACGGGTCACTAAGGATTTTCTCTTTCTTTGTAAGTTCCACGGAACCGATCTTTCCCTAATGCTCAGGACCTCTTTTAAACTGTTTGAAAATGAAAAGGCTCCGAGAAACGAGTCACCCGCAGGGATCACGAACGAGTTTTGTTTTGTTTGTAACGTTCATGATGCCCTCTCTTCCAAATGACCAAGAGAAACCTAGTGGCTTTTAGATGACGAGTCCGGGACAAAGTTTGTCTCAAGTGCTGTTCATTAATGACTTTCTCTCTAGTTCTCATTTTCCCTAACCGCTCTACTGCAAATGACAGTAAGGACAGACTCCTAAATGCTTTAAAAAAGGAGGCTTTCAGAAGTATTTGCCAAACCCCTAGTGGTCAAGAATGAGTTTAACCTTTCTTTAGGACAGGATCCTAAAAGCTGTAATGTGAAGATTCCGCGACAAATTTATCCCCCGCTAAGGTGAGCGAAGCGTTTTGCTTTGTTATTCATCTGCACGGAGCGAGCCTTCCAAATGAGGCCAGACTCCAAACTGTCTTCAGTTGAAGATTCCATAAGAAATGGCTCACAAGCACCGATCAGTAATGAGTTTCGCTTTCTTTTCAATGTCACCATGCGCTCCCTTCCAGATGATCTGGCTAGACTCATAATGGCTTGAAGACTTGGATTCCGTGAGAAATTTCACAAAGCACTGATCACTACTGACTTTCTCTTGGTTTATCACTTTCACTGACCGATAAAGCCCATCTCTTCAGGACCCTCTCGTAACGCCTTTTAAATGAAGAGTCACAGATAACTTTTCCTCCAGCAATGATAAGGAATCAGGTTCTCTTTCTTTGCAGCTTTCTATGCCGAAGAATCAGGAGAGTAGTATGATGGCTTTAAGATGAAGGCTGCATGAAACATTTGAGGATGAGAAAAGAGTTTTGCCTTCTTTGTAATTCTCACCAGCCGATCTCTTCTTAACGATGAGGACAGACTCTCAAGGGCTGTAAGATGACGATTAAATGAGAAATTTGTCATAAGCATTCATTAATACTTCCTTTCCCTTTGTTTCTAATTTTCTCCAACCAATCGAGCCCACAAGCTCAGGACAGGATCCGGACAGCTTGAAAATGAAGATTCCATGAGAATTTTGTGCCCAGCCTTGATTAGGGCTGAGTTTTCCTTTCTTTGTACTTTTTACGAGCCCACGTCTTCTAATGGCACAAGACAGTTGGAGTTAAGCTGTGGGTAGGACGCCACGTCCTCAGGGTTATGGCTAGGCCACTTACAAGTGTGGTTCCTGTGTGCAGGCCACATGCAGTTAGAGTTAGGGAAGGGCAGAGCTCCCAGCCCTAGGTTAGCGTTCTCAGCGCTAGGGTTAGGGTTCATACGGGTAGGAATCCCGATCCTAGTGTTTCCTCGACCACAGGAAACGTAAGCCTCCGTGCAAGTGGCCTTCCCGTGGGAACCCTAATCCTAGGGTTCGGGCCTTACCCATAGACACCCTAAGGCAAGGATCCCCATCTGTAGGACCTCTATGCCTAAAGTGAGCTGGCCTAACCATTGGAACCCTTACTTCAACTGGCCTATGCCTAGAACCCTAACCCTAACGCCAAGTGGCCTACCCGTAAGCATCCTAATGCTAGGGCGGGAATCCCTTCCCACAGCAAGCCTATTTCAGCGTGGCTAACCCATAGGAACCATAACCCAACTCCCCTTGGTCTAGCAATGGGAACCCTACCCCTTAGTCCAAAGGGCCTAGCTCGGGAAACCCTGACGCTGACGCCAAGTGGGCTAAGGAGCCCTAACGCCTATCCCTAACTCCAACTGACCTACTCAGAGGAACTTTAACCCAATTGGCGGGGAGCCCTACCTTTTGCAAGCCTAACTCTCCCCAAAATTAGCAAATTTCTCCTGCAATCATCCTCCAAATGTAATTCCGATGCACTGCTGGCCATTTGGGAGAGATCCCTTCTTGAAAAATGCTCTCCAGGAGACATTAGTTCCAGGTAACAGCAAGGCACGAATGTCTCCAGGGATCGTTCTCTAAATGCTATCACGATGCACCGCTGGTGATTTGGCAGAGATCCGTTCATGACAAGTCCTAGGCTTGAGACATTCACTCCAGATCACAGCTAGCTACTCATTGCTCCTCAAATCATCTTTCAAAATGCATTCGGATGAAAGCCTGGCATTACCGTTAACGAAAAATGCTGTTCATTTGACATTCCTTCCAGGTTACTGCTAGGGACGAAATTCTCGGGAATCTTCCTCAAGAAGTCAGAGGGATGCACTGCCGGCTACCTGGCAGAGAGCCCTTTCAGAAAATTGCTACAAATGAAAAATGCATTCCAGATCACAGCTAGGTGCAAATTTCTCCCGCAATCATCCTCCAAATGTCATTCATTCGGAGGCTCTGCTGGTCATTTGGCAGAGATCCGTTCGTGAAAATAGCTCAAGATGAAACATTCCAGATCAAAGCTTGGCACCAATGTCTCCAGGAATCGTCCCCCGAATGTCATTCGGAAGCCCTGCAGGTCATTTGGCAGCGATCCGTTGGTGAAAATATCATGTAGAAAAGCATTCCATGTCCCTGCTAGGGATGACTTTGCCCAAGGCAACTCGGACGCCTTGCTGCGCATTTGGGAGAGATCCATTCATGACAATTGCTAAACGTGAGCCATGAACTCCAGATCCCTACTTGGCACATATTTCTGCTGGAATCGTCCTCCAAATGGCTTTCGGGTGCACCACGGGCCATTTGGCAGAGATCCGTTCGTTAAAATAGCTAAACATGAGACAATCGTTCTGGATCTCAGCTAGGACTAATTTCTCCTGGCATCGTCCTCCAAATGCCGTTCGGATGCAGTGCTGGGAAGTTGGCAGCGAACCCTTCTTGAACGTTGCTAAACATGAGCTCTTCAGTCCAGATCACTGCTTGGCAGGAATGTCTCATGGAATCGTCCTCCAAATGTCGTTACGATGCACTGCTTACCATTTCCAGAGATCCAGCCAGGACAATTCCTAAAAACGAACTATTCACTCCAGGTCACAGCTAGACACGAATATGCCCTGGCATCGTCCTCCAAGAGCCAGTCGGATACGCTGCTGGGCATTGGGCAGCTATCCAGTCCTGAAAAATATTATTCACCTAGAAAAGCATTCCATGTCCCTGCTAGGGACGACTTTGTCCTAGAATCTACCTCCAAGTGCAAATCGGAGGCATTGCTGGTATTTGGCAGAGACCCTTCCTGAAAATTTCTAAACATGAGACATTCACTTCACATCACTGCTAGCCACCAATTTCTCCTGGAATCATTCTCCAAATGCCTTTCGGATGCACTGCTTGCCATTTGGCAGAGCAGGAAAGAATTTTGCTTGCTTAATCTAGTTCGAGGACCGACCACTCCTAAATAATCAGGATAGTAGCCCAATGGCGCGAATATGAAGAGTCCCTGACAATTTGTCACAAGCACGGGTCACTAAGGATTTTCTCTTTCTTTGTAAGTTCCACGGAACCGATCTTTCCCTAATGCTCAGGACCTCTTTTAAACTGTTTGAAAATGAAAAGGCTCCGAGAAACGAGTCACCCGCAGGGATCACGAACGAGTTTTGTTTTGTTTGTAACGTTCATGATGCCCTCTCTTCCAAATGACCAAGAGAAACCTAGTGGCTTTTAGATGACGAGTCCGGGACAAAGTTTGTCTCAAGTGCTGTTCATTAATGACTTTCTCTCTAGTTCTCATTTTCCCTAACCGCTCTACTGCAAATGACAGTAAGGACAGACTCCTAAATGCTTTAAAAAAGGAGGCTTTCAGAAGTATTTGCCAAACCCCTAGTGGTCAAGAATGAGTTTAACCTTTCTTTAGGACAGGATCCTAAAAGCTGTAATGTGAAGATTCCGCGACAAATTTATCCCCCGCTAAGGTGAGCGAAGCGTTTTGCTTTGTTATTCATCTGCACGGAGCGAGCCTTCCAAATGAGGCCAGACTCCAAACTGTCTTCAGTTGAAGATTCCATAAGAAATGGCTCACAAGCACCGATCAGTAATGAGTTTCGCTTTCTTTTCAATGTCACCATGCGCTCCCTTCCAGATGATCTGGCTAGACTCATAATGGCTTGAAGACTTGGATTCCGTGAGAAATTTCACAAAGCACTGATCACTACTGACTTTCTCTTGGTTTATCACTTTCACTGACCGATAAAGCCCATCTCTTCAGGACCCTCTCGTAACGCCTTTTAAATGAAGAGTCACAGATAACTTTTCCTCCAGCAATGATAAGGAATCAGGTTCTCTTTCTTTGCAGCTTTCTATGCCGAAGAATCAGGAGAGTAGTATGATGGCTTTAAGATGAAGGCTGCATGAAACATTTGAGGATGAGAAAAGAGTTTTGCCTTCTTTGTAATTCTCACCAGCCGATCTCTTCTTAACGATGAGGACAGACTCTCAAGGGCTGTAAGATGACGATTAAATGAGAAATTTGTCATAAGCATTCATTAATACTTCCTTTCCCTTTGTTTCTAATTTTCTCCAACCAATCGAGCCCACAAGCTCAGGACAGGATCCGGACAGCTTGAAAATGAAGATTCCATGAGAATTTTGTGCCCAGCCTTGATTAGGGCTGAGTTTTCCTTTCTTTGTACTTTTTACGAGCCCACGTCTTCTAATGGCACAAGACAGTTGGAGTTAAGCTGTGGGTAGGACGCCACGTCCTCAGGGTTATGGCTAGGCCACTTACAAGTGTGGTTCCTGTGTGCAGGCCACATGCAGTTAGAGTTAGGGAAGGGCAGAGCTCCCAGCCCTAGGTTAGCGTTCTCAGCGCTAGGGTTAGGGTTCATACGGGTAGGAATCCCGATCCTAGTGTTTCCTCGACCACAGGAAACGTAAGCCTCCGTGCAAGTGGCCTTCCCGTGGGAACCCTAATCCTAGGGTTCGGGCCTTACCCATAGACACCCTAAGGCAAGGATCCCCATCTGTAGGACCTCTATGCCTAAAGTGAGCTGGCCTAACCATTGGAACCCTTACTTCAACTGGCCTATGCCTAGAACCCTAACCCTAACGCCAAGTGGCCTACCCGTAAGCATCCTAATGCTAGGGCGGGAATCCCTTCCCACAGCAAGCCTATTTCAGCGTGGCTAACCCATAGGAACCATAACCCAACTCCCCTTGGTCTAGCAATGGGAACCCTACCCCTTAGTCCAAAGGGCCTAGCTCGGGAAACCCTGACGCTGACGCCAAGTGGGCTAAGGAGCCCTAACGCCTATCCCTAACTCCAACTGACCTACTCAGAGGAACTTTAACCCAATTGGCGGGGAGCCCTACCTTTTGCAAGCCTAACTCTCCCCAAAATTAGCAAATTTCTCCTGCAATCATCCTCCAAATGTAATTCCGATGCACTGCTGGCCATTTGGGAGAGATCCCTTCTTGAAAAATGCTCTCCAGGACACATTAGTTCCAGGTAACAGCAAGGCACGAATGTCTCCAGGGATCGTTCTCTAAATGCTATCACGATGCACCGCTGCTGATTTGGCAGAGATCCGTTCATGACAAGTCCTAGGCTTGAGACATTCACACCAGATCACAGCTAGCTACTCATTGCTCCTCAAATCATCTTTCAAAATGCATTCGGATGAAAGCCTGGCATTACCGTTAACGAAAAATGCTGTTCATTTGACATTCCTTCCAGGTTACTGCTAGGGATGAAATTCTCGGGAATCTTCCTCAAGAAGTCAGAGGGATGCACTGCCGGCTACCTGGCAGAGAGCCCTTTCAGAAAATTGCTACAAATGAAAAATGCATTCCAGATCACAGCTAGGTGCAAATTTCTCCCGCAATCATCCTCCAAATGTCATTCATTCGGAGGCTCTGCTGTTCATTTGGCAGAGATCCGTTCGTGAAAATAGCTCAAGATGAAACATTCCAGATCAAAGCTTGGCACCAATGTCTCCAGGAATCGTCCCCCGAATGTCATTCGGAAGCCCTGCAGGTCATTTGGCAGCGATCCGTTGGTGAAAATATCATGTAGAAAAGCATTCCATGTCCCTGCTAGGGATGACTTTGCCCAAGGCAACTCGGACGCCTTGCTGCGCATTTGGGAGAGATCCATTCATGACAATTGCTAAACGTGAGCCATGAACTCCAGATCCCTACTTGGCACATATTTCTGCTGGAATCGTCCTCCAAATGGCTTTCGGGTGCACCACGGGCCATTTGGCAGAGATCCGTTCGTGAAAATAGCTAAACATGAGACAATCATTCTGGATCTCAGCTAGGACTAATTTCTCCTGGCATCGTCCTCCAAATGCCGTTCGGATGCAGTGCTGGGAAGTTGGCAGCGAACCCTTCTTGAACGTTGCTAAACATGAGCTCTTCAGTCCAGATCACTGCTTGGCAGGAATGTCTCATGGAATCGTCCTCCAAATGTCGTTACGATGCACTGCTTACCATTTCCAGAGATCCAGCCAGGACAATTCCTAAAAACGAACTATTCAGTCCAGGTCACAGCTAGACACGAATATGCCCTGGCATCGTCCTCCAAGAGCCAGTCGGATACGCTGCTGGGCATTGGGCAGCTATCCAGTCCTGAAAAATATTATTCACCTAGAAAAGCATTCCATGTCCCTGCTAGGGACGACTTTGTCCTAGAATCGACCTCCAAGTGCAAATCGGAGGCATTGCTGGTATTTGGCAGAGACCCTTCCTGAAAATTTCTAAACATGAGACATTCACTTCACATCACTGCTAGCCACCAATTTCTCCTGGAATCATTCTCCAAATGCCTTTCGGATGCACTGCTTGCCATTTGGCAGAGCAGGAAAGAATTTTGCTTGCTTAATCTAGTTCGAGGACCGACCACTCCTAAATAATCAGGATAGTAGCCCAATGGCGCGAATATGAAGAGTCCCTGACAATTTGTCACAAGCACGGGTCACTAAGGATTTTCTCTTCCTTTGTAAGTTCCACGGAACCGATCTTTCCCTAATGCTCAGGACCTCTTTTAAACTGTTTGAAAATGAAAAGGCTCCGAGAAACGAGTCACCCGCAGGGATCACTAACGAGTTTTGTTTTGTTTGTAACGTTCATGATGCCCTCTCTTCCAAATGACCAAGAGAAACCTAGTGGCTTTTAGATGACGAGTCCGGGACAAAGTTTGTCTCAAGTGCTGTTCATTAATGACTTTCTCTCTAGTTCTCATTTTCCCTAACCGCTCTACTGCAAATGACAGTAAGGACAGACTCCTAAATGCTTTAAAAAAGGAGGCTTTCAGAAGTTTTTGCCAAACCCCTAGTCGTCAAGAATGAGTTTAACCTTTCTTTAGGACAGGATCCTAAAAGCTGTAATGTGAAGATTCCGCGACAAATTTATCCCCCGCTAAGGTGAGCGAAGCGTTTTGCTTTGTTATTCATCTGCACGGAGCGAGCCTTCCAAATGAGGCCAGACTCCAAACTGTCTTCAGTTGAAGATTCCATAAGAAATGGCTCACAAGCACCGATCAGTAATGAGTTTCGCTTTCTTTTCAATGTCACCATGCGCTCCCTTCCAGATGATCTGGATAGACTCATAATGGCTTGAAGACTTGGATTCCGTGAGAAATTTCACAAAGCACTGATCACTACTGACTTTCTCTTGGTTTATCACTTTCACTGACCGATAAAGCCCATCTCTTCAGGACCCTCTCGTAACGCCTTTTAAATGAAGAGTCACAGATAACTTTTCCTCCAGCAATGATAAGGAATCAGGTTCTCTTTCTTTGCAGCTTTCTATGCCGAAGAATCAGGAGAGTAGTATGATGGCTTTAAGATGAAGGCTGCATGAAACATTTGAGGATGAGAAAAGAGTTTTGCCTTCTTTGTAATTCTCACCAGCCGATCTCTTCTTAACGATGAGGACAGACTCTCAAGGGCTGTAAGATGACGATTAAATGAGAAATTTGTCATAAGCATTCATTAATACTTCCTTTCCCTTTGTTTCTAATTTTCTCCAACCAATCGAGCCCACAAGCTCAGGACAGGATCCGGACAGCTTGAAAATGAAGATTCCATGAGAATTTTGTGCCCAGCCTTGATTAGGGCTGAGTTTTCCTTTCTTTGTACTTTTTACGAGCCCACGTCTTCTAATGGCACAAGACAGTTGGAGTTAAGCTGTGGGTAGGACGCCACGTCCTCAGGGTTATGGCTAGGCCACTTACAAGTGTGGTTCCTGTGTGCAGGCCACATGCAGTTAGAGTTAGGGAAGGGCAGAGCTCCCAGCCCTAGGTTAGCGTTCTCAGCGCTAGGGTTAGGGTTCATACGGGTAGGAATCCCGATCCTAGTGTTTCCTTGACCACAGGAAACGTAAGCCTCCGTGCAAGTGGCCTTCCCGTGGGAACCCTAATCCTAGGGTTCGGGCCTTACCCATAGACACCCTAAGGCAAGGATCCCCATCTGTAGGACCTCTATGCCTAAAGTGAGCTGGCCTAACCATTGGAACCCTTACTTCAACTGGCCTATGCCTAGAACCCTAACCCTAACGCCAAGTGGCCTACCCGTAAGCATCCTAATGCTAGGGCGGGAATCCCTTCCCACAGCAAGCCTATTTCAGCGTGGCTAACCCATAGGAACCATAACCCAACTCCCCTTGGTCTAGCAATGGGAACCCTACCCCTTAGTCCAAAGGGCCTAGCTCGGGAAACCCTGACGCTGACGCCAAGTGGGCTAAGGAGCCCTAACGCCTATCCCTAACTCCAACTGACCTACTCAGAGGAACTTTAACCCAATTGGCGGGGAGCCCTACCTTTTGCAAGCCTAACTCTCCCCAAAATTAGCAAATTTCTCCTGCAATCATCCTCCAAATGTAATTCCGATGCACTGCTGGCCATTTGGGAGAGATCCCTTCTTGAAAAATGCTCTCCAGGAGACATTAGTTCCAGGTAACAGCAAGGCACGAATGTCTCCAGGGATCGTTCTCTAAATGCTATCACGATGCACCGCTGGTGATTTGGCAGAGATCCGTTCATGACAAGTCCTAGGCTTGAGACATTCACTCCAGATCACAGCTAGCAACTCATTGCTCCTCAAATCATCTTTCAAAATGCATTCGGATGAAAGCCTGGCATTACCGTTAACAAAAAATGCTGTTCATTTGACATTCCTTCCAGGTTACTGCTAGGGACGAAATTCTCGGGAATCTTCCTCAAGAAGTCAGAGGGATGCACTGCCGGCTACCTGGCAGAGAGCCCTTTCAGAAAATTGCTACAAATGAAAAATGCATTCCAGATCACAGCTAGGTGCAAATTTCTCCCGCAATCATCCTCCAAATGTCATTCATTCGGAGGCTCTGCTGTTCATTTGGCAGAGATCCGTTCGTGAAAATAGCTCAAGATGAAACATTCCAGATCAAAGCTTGGCACCACTGTCTCCAGGAATCGTCCCCCGAATGTCATTCGGAAGCCCTGCAGGTCATTTGGCAGCGATCCGTTGGTGAAAATATCATGTAGAAAAGCATTCCATGTCCCTGCTAGGGATGACTTTGCCCAAGGCAACTCGGACGCCTTGCTGCACATTTGGGAGAGATCCATTCATGACAATTGCTAAACGTGAGCCATGAACTCCAGCTCCCTACTTGGCACATATTTCTGCTGGAATCGTCCTCCAAATGGCTTTCGGGTGCACCACGGGCCATTTGGCAGAGATCCGTTCGTGAAAATAGCTAAACATGAGACAATCATTCTGGATCTCAGCTAGGACTAATTTCTCCTGGCATCGTCCTCCAAATGCCGTTCGGATGCAGTGCTGGGAAGTTGGCAGCGAACCCTTCTTGAACGTTGCTAAACATGAGCTCTTCAGTCCAGATCACTGCTTGGCAGGAATGTCTCATGGAATCGTCCTCCAAATGTCGTTACGATGCACTGCTTACCATTTCCAGAGATCCAGCCAGGACAATTCCTAAAAACGAACTATTCAGTCCAGGTCACAGCTAGACACGAATATGCCCTGGCATCGTCCTCCAAGAGCCAGTCGGATACGCTGCTGGGCATTGGGCAGCTATCCATTCCTGAAAAATATTATTCACCTAGAAAAGCATTCCATGTCCCTGCTAGGGACGACTTTGTCCTAGAATCGACCTCCAAGTGCAAATCGGAGGCATTGCTGGTATTTGGCAGAGAGCCTTCCTGAAAATTGCTAAACATGAGACATTCACTTCACATCACTGCTAGCCACCAATTTCTCCTGGAATCATTCTCCAAATGCCTTTCGGATGCACTGCTTGCCATTTGGCAGAGCAGGAAAGAATTTTGCTTGCTTAATCTAGTTCGAGGACCGACCACTCCTAAATAATCAGGATAGTAGCCCAATGGCGCGAATATGAAGAGTCCCTGACAATTTGTCACAAGCACGGGTCACTAAGGATTTTCTCTTCCTTTGTAAGTTACACGGAACCGATCTTTCCCTAATGCTCAGGACCTCTTTTAAACTGTTTTAAAATGAAAAGGCTCCGAGAAACGAGTAACCCGCAGGGATCACTAACGAGTTTTGTTTTGTTTGTAACGTTCATGATGCCCTCTCTTCCAAATGACCAAGAGAAACCTAGTGGCTTTTAGATGACGAGTCCGGGACAAAGTTTGTCTCAAGTGTTGTTCATTAATGACTTTCTCTCTAGTTCTCATTTTCCCTAACCGCTCTACTGCAAATGACAGTAAGGACAGACTCCTAAATGCTTTAAAAAAGGAGGCTTTCAGAAGTATTTGCCAAACCCCTAGTGGTCAAGAATGAGTTTAACCTTTCTTTAGGACAGGATCCTAAAAGCTGTAATGTGAAGATTCCGCGACAAATTTATCCCCCGCTAAGGTGAGCGAAGCGTTTTGCTTTGTTATTCATCTGCACGGAGCGAGCCTTCCAAATGAGGCCAGACTCCAAACTGTCTTCAGTTGAAGATTCCATAAGAAATGGCTCACAAGCACCGATCAGTAATGAGTTTCGCTTTCTTTTCAATGTCACCATGCGCTCCCTTCCAGATGATCTGGATAGACTCATAATGGCTTGAAGACTTGGATTCCGTGAGAAATTTCACAAAGCACTGATCACTACTGACTTTCTCTTGGTTTATCACTTTCACTGACCGATAAAGCCCATCTCTTCAGGACCCTCTCGTAACGCCTTTTTAATGAAGAGTCACAGATAACTTTTCCTCCAGCAATGATAAGTAATCAGGTTCTCTTTCTTTGCAGCTTTCTATGCCGAAGAATCAGGAGAGTAGTATGATGGCTTTAAGATGAAGGCTGCATGAAACATTTGAGGATGAGAAAAGAGTTTTGCCTTCTTTGTAATTCTCACCAGCCGATCTCTTCTTAACGATGAGGACAGACTCTCAAGGGCTGTAAGATGACGATTAAATGAGAAATTTGTCATAAGCATTCATTAATACTTCCTTTCCCTTTGTTTCTAATTTTCTCCAACCAATTGAGCCCACAAGCTCAGGACAGGATCCGGACAGCTTGAAAATGAAGATTCCATGAGAATTTTGTGCCCAGCCTTGATTAGGGCTGAGTTTTCCTTTCTTTGTACTTTTTACGAGCCCACGTCTTCTAATGGCACAAGACAGTTGGAGTTAAGCTGTGGGTAGGACGCCACGTCCTCAGGGTTATGGCTAGGCCACTTACAAGTGTGGTTCCTGTGTGCAGGCCACATTCAGTTAGAGTTAGGGAAGGGCAGAGCTCCCAGCCCTAGGTTAGCGTTCTCAGCGCTAGGGTTAGGGTTCATACGGGTAGGAATCCCGATCCTAGTGTTTCCTTGACCACAGGAAACGTAAGCCTCCGTGCAAGTGGCCTTCCCGTGGGAACCCTAATCCTAGGGTTCGGGCCTTACCCATAGACACCCTAAGGCAAGGATCCCCATCTGTAGGACCTCTATGCCTAAAGTGAGCTGGCCTAACCATTGGAACCCTTACTTCAACTGGCCTATGCCTAGAACCCTAACCCTAACGCCAAGTGGCCTACCCGTAAGCATCCTAATGCTAGGGCGGGAATCCCTTCCCACAGCAAGCCTATTTCAGCGTGGCTAACCCATAGGAACCATAACCCAACTCCCCTTGGTCTAGCAATGGGAACCCTACCCCTTAGTCCAAAGGGCCTAGCTCGGGAAACCCTGACGCTGACGCCAAGTGGGCTAAGGAGCCCTAACGCCTATCCCTAACTCCAACTGACCTACTCAGAGGAACTTTAACCCAATTGGCGGGGAGCCCTACCTTTTGCAAGCCTAACTCTCCCCAAAATTAGCAAATTTCTCCTGCAATCATCCTCCAAATGTAATTCCGATGCACTGCTGGCCATTTGGGAGAGATCCCTTCTTGAAAAATGCTCTCCAGGAGACATTAGTTCCAGGTAACAGCAAGGCACGAATGTCTCCAGGGATCGTTCTCTAAATGCTATCACGATGCACCGCTGGTGATTTGGCAGAGATCCGTTCATGACAAGTCCTAGGCTTGAGACATTCACTCCAGATCACAGCTAGCTACTCATTGCTCCTCAAATCATCTTTCAAAATGCATTCGGATGAAAGCCTGGCATTACCGTTAACGAAAAATGCTGTTCATTTGACATTCCTTCCAGGTTACTGCTAGGGACGAAATTCTCGGGAATCTTCCTCAAGAAGTCAGAGGGATGCACTGCCGGCTACCTGGCAGAGAGCCCTTTCAGAAAATTGCTACAAATGAAAAATGCATTCCAGATCACAGCTAGGTGCAAATTTCTCCCGCAATCATCCTCCAAATGTCATTCATTCGGAGGCTCTGCTGGTCATTTGGCAGAGATCCGTTCGTGAAAATAGCTCAAGATGAAACATTCCAGATCAAAGCTTGGCACCAATGTCTCCAGGAATCGTCCCCCGAATGTCATTCGGAAGCCCTGCAGGTCATTTGGCAGCGATCCGTTGGTGAAAATATCATGTAGAAAAGCATTCCATGTCCCTGCTAGGGATGACTTTGCCCAAGGCAACTCGGACGCCTTGCTGCGCATTTGGGAGAGATCCATTCATGACAATTGCTAAACGTGAGCCATGAACTCCAGATCCCTACTTGGCACATATTTCTGCTGGAATCGTCCTCCAAATGGCTTTCGGGTGCACCACGGGCCATTTGGCAGAGATCCGTTCGTGAAAATAGCTAAACATGAGACAATCATTCTGGATCTCAGCTAGGACTAATTTCTCCTGGCATCGTCCTCCAAATGCCGTTCGGATGCAGTGCTGGGAAGTTGGCAGCGAACCCTTCTTGAACGTTGCTAAACATGAGCTCTTCAGTCCAGATCACTGCTTGGCAGGAATGTCTCATGGAATCGTCCTCCAAATGTCGTTACGATGCACTGCTTACCATTTCCAGAGATCCAGCCAGGACAATTCCTAAAAACGAACTATTCAGTCCAGGTCACAGCTAGACACGAATATGCCCTGGCATCGTCCTCCAAGAGCCAGTCGGATACGCTGCTGGGCATTGGGCAGCTATCCAGTCCTGAAAAATATTATTCACCTAGAAAAGCATTCCATGTCCCTGCTAGGGACGACTTTGTCCTAGAATCGACCTCCAAGTGCAAATCGGAGGCATTGCTGGTATTTGGCAGAGAGCCTTCCTGAAAATTGCTAAACATGAGACATTCACTTCACATCACTGCTAGCCACCAATTTCTCCTGGAAGCATTCTCCAAATGCCTTTCGGATGCACTGCTTGCCATTTGGCAGAGCAGGAAAGAATTTTGCTTGCTTAATCTAGTTCGGGGACCGACCACTCCTAAATAATCAGGATAGTAGCCCAATGGCGCGAATATGAAGAGTCCCTGACAATTTGTCACAAGCACGGGTCACTAAGGATTTTCTCTTCCTTTGTAAGTTCCACGGAACCGATCTTTCCCTAATGCTCAGGACCTCTTTTAAACTGTTTTAAAATGAAAAGGCTCCGAGAAACGAGTCACCCGCAGGGATCACTAACGAGTTTTGTTTTGTTTGTAACGTTCATGATGCCCTCTCTTCCAAATGACCAAGAGAAACCTAGTGGCTTTTAGATGACGAGTCCGGGACAAAGTTTGTCTCAAGTGCTGTTCATTAATGACTTTCTCTCTAGTTCTCATTTTCCCTAACCGCTCTACTGCAAATGACAGTAAGGACAGACTCCTAAATGCTTTAAAAAAGGAGGCTTTCAGAAGTATTTGCCAAACCCCTAGTGGTCAAGAATGAGTTTAACCTTTCTTTAGGACAGGATCCTAAAAGCTGTAATGTGAAGATTCCGCGACAAATTTATCCCCCGCTAAGGTGAGCGAAGCGTTTTGCTTTGTTATTCATCTGCACGGAGCGAGCCTTCCAAATGAGGCCAGACTCCAAACTGTCTTCAGTTGAAGATTCCATAAGAAATGGCTCACAAGCACCGATCAGTAATGAGTTTCGCTTTCTTTTCAATGTCACCATGCGCTCCCTTCCAGATGATCTGGCTAGACTCATAATGGCTTGAAGACTTGGATTCCGTGAGAAATTTCACAAAGCACTGATCACTACTGACTTTCTCTTGGTTTATCACTTTCACTGACCGATAAAGCCCATCTCTTCAGGACCCTCTCGTAACGCCTTTTAAATGAAGAGTCACAGATAACTTTTCCTCCAGCAATGATAAGTAATCAGGTTCTCTTTCTTTGCAGCTTTCTATGCCGAAGAATCAGGAGAGTAGTATGATGGCTTTAAGATGAAGGCTGCATGAAACATTTGAGGATGAGAAAAGAGTTTTGCCTTCTTTGTAATTCTCACCAGCCGATCTCTTCTTAACGATGAGGACAGACTCTCAAGGGCTGTAAGATGACGATTAAATGAGAAATTTGTCATAAGCATTCATTAATACTTCCTTTCCCTTTGTTTCTAATTTTCTCCAACCAATCGAGCCCACAAGCTCAGGACAGGATCCGGACAGCTTGAAAATGAAGATTCCATGAGAATTTTGTGCCCAGCCTTGATTAGGGCTGAGTTTTCCTTTCTTTGTACTTTTTACGAGCCCACGTCTTCTAATGGCACAAGACAGTTGGAGTTAAGCTGTGGGTAGGACGCCACGTCCTCAGGGTTATGGCTAGGCCACTTACAAGTGTGGTTCCTGTGTGCAGGCCACATGCAGTTAGAGTTAGGGAAGGGCAGAGCTCCCAGCCCTAGGTTAGCGTTCTCAGCGCTAGGGTTAGGGTTCATACGGGTAGGAATCCCGATCCTAGTGTTTCCTCGACCACAGGAAACGTAAGCCTCCGTGCAAGTGGCCTTCCCGTGGGAACCCTAATCCTAGGGTTCGGGCCTTACCCATAGACACCCTAAGGCAAGGATCCCCATCTGTAGGACCTCTATGCCTAAAGTGAGCTGGCCTAACCATTGGAACCCTTACTTCAACTGGCCTATGCCTAGAACCCTAACCCTAACGCCAAGTGGCCTACCCGTAAGCATCCTAATGCTAGGGCGGGAATCCCTTCCCACAGCAAGCCTATTTCAGCGTGGCTAACCCATAGGAACCATAACCCAACTCCCCTTGGTCTAGCAATGGGAACCCTACCCCTTAGTCCAAAGGGCCTAGCTCGGGAAACCCTGACGCTGACGCCAAGTGGGCTAAGGAGCCCTAACGCCTATCCCTAACTCCAACTGACCTACTCAGAGGAACTTTAACCCAATTGGCGGGGAGCCCTACCTTTTGCAAGCCTAACTCTCCCCAAAATTAGCAAATTTCTCCTGCAATCATCCTCCAAATGTAATTCCGATGCACTGCTGGCCATTTGGGAGAGATCCCTTCTTGAAAAATGCTCTCCAGGAGACATTAGTTCCAGGTAACAGCAAGGCACGAATGTCTCCAGGGATCGTTCTCTAAATGCTATCACGATGCACCGCTGGTGATTTGGCAGAGATCCGTTCATGACAAGTCCTAGGCTTGAGACATTCACTCCAGATCACAGCTAGCTACTCATTGCTCCTCAAATCATCTTTCAAAATGCATTCGGATGAAAGCCTGGCATTACCGTTAACGAAAAATGCTGTTCATTTGACATTCCTTCCAGGTTACTGCTAGGGACGAAATTCTCGGGAATCTTCCTCAAGAAGTCAGAGGGATGCACTGCCGGCTACCTGGCAGAGAGCCCTTTCAGAAAATTGCTACAAATGAAAAATGCATTCCAGATCACAGCTAGGTGCAAATTTCTCCCGCAATCATCCTCCAAATGTCATTCATTCGGAGGCTCTGCTGTTCATTTGGCAGAGATCCGTTCGTGAAAATAGCTCAAGATGAAACATTCCAGATCAAAGCTTGGCACCACTGTCTCCAGGAATCGTCCCCCGAATGTCATTCGGAAGCCCTGCAGGTCATTTGGCAGCGATCCGTTGGTGAAAATATCATGTAGAAAAGCATTCCATGTCCCTGCTAGGGATGACTTTGCCCAAGGCAACTCGGACGCCTTGCTGCGCATTTGGGAGAGATCCATTCATGACAATTGCTAAACGTGAGCCATGAACTCCAGATCCCTACTTGGCACATATTTCTGCTGGAATCGTCCTCCAAATGGCTTTCGGGTGCACCACGGGCCATTTGGCAGAGTTCCGTTCGTTAAAATAGCTAAACATGAGACAATCATTCTGGATCTCAGCTAGGACTAATTTCTCCTGGCATCGTCCTCCAAATGCCGTTCGGATGCAGTGCTGGGAAGTTGGCAGCGAACCCTTCTTGAACGTTGCTAAACATGAGCTCTTCAGTCCAGATCACTGCTTGGCAGGAATGTCTCATGGAATCGTCCTCCAAATGTCGTTACGATGCACTGCTTACCATTTCCAGAGATCCAGCCAGGACAATTCCTAAAAACGAACTATTCAGTCCAGGTCACAGCTAGACACGAATATGCCCTGGCATCGTCCTCCAAGAGCCAGTCGGATACGCTGCTGGGCATTGGGCAGCTATCCAGTCCTGAAAAATATTATTCACCTAGAAAAGCATTCCATGTCCCTGCTAGGGACGACTTTGTCCTAGAATCGACCTCCAAGTGCAAATCGGAGGCATTGCTGGTATTTGGCAGAGACCCTTCCTGAAAATTTCTAAACATGAGACATTCACTTCACATCACTGCTAGCCACCAATTTCTCCTGGAAGCATTCTCCAAATGCCTTTCGGATGCACTGCTTGCCATTTGGCAGAGCAGGAAAGAATTTTGCTTGCTTAATCTAGTTCGAGGACCGACGACTCCTAAATAATCAGGATAGTAGCCCAATGGCGCGAATATGAAGAGTCCCTGACAATTTGTCACAAGCACGGGTCACTAAGGATTTTCTCTTCCTTTGTAAGTTCCACGGAACCGATCTTTCCCTAATGCTCAGGACCTCTTTTAAACTGTTTTAAAATGAAAAGGCTCCGAGAAACGAGTCACCCGCAGGGATCACGAACGAGTTTTGTTTTGTTTGTAACGTTCATGATGCCCTCTCTTCCAAATGACCAAGAGAAACCTCGTGGCTTTTAGATGACGAGTCCGGGACAAAGTTTGTCTCAAGCGCTGTTCATTAATGACTTTCTCTCTAGTTCTCATTTTCCCTAACCGCTCTACTGCAAATGACAGTAAGGACAGACTCCTAAATGCTTTAAAAAAGGAGGCTTTCAGAAGTATTTGCCAAACCCCTAGTGGTCAAGAATGAGTTTAACCTTTCTTTAGGACAGGATCCTAAAAGCTGTAATGTGAAGATTCCGCGACAAATTTATCCCCCGCTAAGGTGAGCGAAGCGTTTTGCTTTGTTATTCATCTGCACGGAGCGAGCCTTCCAAATGAGGCCAGACTCCAAACTGTCTTCAGTTGAAGATTCCATAAGAAATGGCTCACAAGCACCGATCAGTAATGAGTTTCGCTTTCTTTTCAATGTCACCATGCGCTCCCTTCCAGATGATCTGGCTAGACTCATAATGGCTTGAAGACTTGGATTCCGTGAGAAATTTCACAAAGCACTGATCACTACTGACTTTCTCTTGGTTTATCACTTTCACTGACCGATAAAGCCCATCTCTTCAGGACCCTCTCGTAACGCCTTTTAAATGAAGAGTCACAGATAACTTTTCCTCCAGCAATGATAAGTAATCAGGTTCTCTTTCTTTGCAGCTTTCTATGCCGAAGAATTAGGAGAGTAGTATGATGGCTTTAAGATGAAGGCTGCATGAAACATTTGAGGATGAGAAAAGAGTTTTGCCTTCTTTGTAATTCTCACCAGCCGATCTCTTCTTAACGATGAGGACAGACTCTCAAGGGCTGTAAGATGACGATTAAATGAGAAATTTGTCATAAGCATTCATTAATACTTCCTTTCCCTTTGTTTCTAATTTTCTCCAACCAATCGAGCCCACAAGCTCAGGACAGGATCCGGACAGCTTGAAAATGAAGATTCCATGAGAATTTTGTGCCCAGCCTTGATTAGGGCTGAGTTTTCCTTTCTTTGTACTTTTTACGAGCCCACGTCTTCTAATGGCACAAGACAGTTGGAGTTAAGCTGTGGGTAGGACGCCACGTCCTCAGGGTTATGGCTAGGCCACTTACAAGTGTGGTTCCTGTGTGCAGGCCACATGCAGTTAGAGTTAGGGAAGGGCAGAGCTCCCAGCCCTAGGTTAGCGTTCTCAGCGCTAGGGTTAGGGTTCATACGGGTAGGAATCCCGATCCTAGTGTTTCCTCGACCACAGGAAACGTAAGCCTCCGTGCAAGTGGCCTTCCCGTGGGAACCCTAATCCTAGGGTTCGGGCCTTACCCATAGACACCCTAAGGCAAGGATCCCCATCTGTAGGACCTCTATGCCTAAAGTGAGCTGGCCTAACCATTGGAACCCTTACTTCAACTGGCCTATGCCTAGAACCCTAACCCTAACGCCAAGTGGCCTACCCGTAAGCATCCTAATGCTAGGGCGGGAATCCCTTCCCACAGCAAGCCTATTTCAGCGTGGCTAACCCATAGGAACCATAACCCAACTCCCCTTGGTCTAGCAATGGGAACCCTACCCCTTAGTCCAAAGGGCCTAGCTCGGGAAACCCTGACGCTGACGCCAAGTGGGCTAAGGAGCCCTAACGCCTATCCCTAACTCCAACTGACCTACTCAGAGGAACTTTAACCCAATTGGCGGGGAGCCCTACCTTTTGCAAGCCTAACTCTCCCCAAAATTAGCAAATTTCTCCTGCAATCATCCTCCAAATGTAATTCCGATGCACTGCTGGCCATTTGGGAGAGATCCCTTCTTGAAAAATGCTCTCCAGGAGACATTAGTTCCAGGTAACAGCAAGGCACGAATGTCTCCAGGGATCGTTCTCTAAATGCTATCACGATGCACCGCTGGTGATTTGGCAGAGATCCGTTCATGACAAGTCCTAGGCTTGAGACATTCACTCCAGATCACAGCTAGCTACTCATTGCTCCTCAAATCATCTTTCAAAATGCATTCGGATGAAAGCCTGGCATTACCGTTAACGAAAAATGCTGTTCATTTGACATTCCTTCCAGGTTACTGCTAGGGACGAAATTCTCGGGAATCTTCCTCAAGAAGTCAGAGGGATGCACGGCCGGCTACCTGGCAGAGAGCCCTTTCAGAAAATTGCTACAAATGAAAAATGCATTCCAGATCACAGCTAGGTGCAAATTTCTCCCGCAATCATCCTCCAAATGTCATTCATTCGGAGGCTCTGCTGGTCATTTGGCAGAGATCCGTTCGTGAAAATAGCTCAAGATGAAACATTCCAGATCAAAGCTTGGCACCAATGTCTCCAGGAATCGTCCCCCGAATGTCATTCGGAAGCCCTGCAGGTCATTTGGCAGCGATCTGTTGGTGAAAATATCATGTAGAAAAGCATTCCATGTCCCTGCTAGGGATGACTTTGCCCAAGGCAACTCGGACGCCTTGCTGCGCATTTGGGAGAGATCCATTCATGACAATTGCTAAACGTGAGCCATGAACTCCAGATCCCTACTTGGCACATATTTCTGCTGGAATCGTCCTCCAAATGGCTTTCGGGTGCACCACGGGCCATTTGGCAGAGATCCGTTCGTGAAAATAGCTAAACATGAGACAATCATTCTGGATCTCAGCTAGGACTAATTTCTCCTGGCATCGTCCTCCAAATGCCGTTCGGATGCAGTGCTGGGAAGTTGGCAGCGAACCCTTCTTGAACGTTGCTAAACATGAGCTCTTCAGTCCAGATCACTGCTTGGCAGGAATGTCTCATGGAATCGTCCTCCAAATGTCGTTACGATGCACTGCTTACCATTTCCAGAGATCCAGCCAGGACAATTCCTAAAAACGAACTATTCAGTCCAGGTCACAGCTAGACACGAATATGCCCTGGCATCGTCCTCCAAGAGCCAGTCGGATACGCTGCTGGGCATTGGGCAGCTATCCAGTCCTGAAAAATATTATTCACCTAGAAAAGCATTCCATGTCCCTGCTAGGGACGACTTTGTCCTAGAATCGACCTCCAAGTGCAAATCGGAGGCATTGCTGGTATTTGGCAGAGACCCTTCTTGAAAATTGCTAAACATGAGACATTCACTTCACATCACTGCTAGCCACCAATTTCTCCTGGAATCATTCTCCAAATGCCTTTCGGATGCACTGCTTGCCATTTGGCAGAGCAGGAAAGAATTTTGCTTGCTTAATCTAGTTCGAGGACCGACCACTCCTAAATAATCAGGATAGTAGCCCAATGGCGGGAATATGAAGAGTCCCTGACAATTTGTCACAAGCACGGGTCACTAAGGATTTTCTCTTTCTTTGTAAGTTCCACGGAACCGATCTTTCCCTAATGCTCAGGACCTCTTTTAAACTGTTTGAAAATGAAAAGGCTCCGAGAAACGAGTCACCCGCAGGGATCACTAACGAGTTTTGTTTTGTTTGTAACGTTCATGATGCCCTCTCTTCCAAATGACCAAGAGAAACCTAGTGGCTTTTAGATGACGAGTCCGGGACAAAGTTTGTCTCAAGTGCTGTTCATTAATGACTTTCTCTCTAGTTCTCATTTTCCCTAACCGCTCTACTGCAAATGACAGTAAGGACAGACTCCTAAATGCTTTAAAAAAGGAGGCTTTCGGAAGTATTTGCCAAACCCCTAGTGGTCAAGAATGAGTTTAACCTTTCTTTAGGACAGGATCCTAAAAGCTGTAATGTGAAGATTCCGCGACAAATTTATCCCCCGCTAAGGTGAGCGAAGCGTTTTGCTTTGTTATTCATCTGCACGGAGCGAGCCTTCCAAATGAGGCCAGACTCCAAACTGTCTTCAGTTGAAGATTCCATAAGAAATGGCTCACAAGCACCGATCAGTAATGAGTTTCGCTTTCTTTTCAATGTCACCATGCGCTCCCTTCCAGATGATCTGGCTAGACTCATAATGGCTTGAAGACTTGGATTCCGTGAGAAATTTCACAAAGCACTGATCACTACTGACTTTCTCTTGGTTTATCACTTTCACTGACCGATAAAGCCCATCTCTTCAGGACCCTCTCGTAACGCCTTTTAAATGAAGAGTCACAGATAACTTTTCCTCCAGCAATGATAAGTAATCAGGTTCTCTTTCTTTGCAGCTTTCTATGCCGAAGAATTAGGAGAGTAGTATGATGGCTTTAAGATGAAGGCTGCATGAAACATTTGAGGATGAGAAAAGAGTTTTGCCTTCTTTGTAATTCTCACCAGCCGATCTCTTCTTAACGATGAGGACAGACTCTCAAGGGCTGTAAGATGACGATTAAATGAGAAATTTGTCATAAGCATTCATTAATACTTCCTTTCCCTTTGTTTCTAATTTTCTCCAACCAATCGAGCCCACAAGCTCAGGACAGGATCCGGACAGCTTGAAAATGAAGATTCCATGAGAATTTTGTGCCCAGCCTTGATTAGGGCTGAGTTTTCCTTTCTTTGTACTTTTTACGAGCCCACGTCTTCTAATGGCACAAGACAGTTGGAGTTAAGCTGTGGGTAGGACGCCACGTCCTCAGGGTTATGGCTAGGCCACTTACAAGTGTGGTTCCTGTGTGCAGGCCACATGCAGTTAGAGTTAGGGAAGGGCAGAGCTCCCAGCCCTAGGTTAGCGTTCTCAGCGCTAGGGTTAGGGTTCATACGGGTAGGAATCCCGATCCTAGTGTTTCCTCGACCACAGGAAACGTAAGCCTCCGTGCAAGTGGCCTTCCCGTGGGAACCCTAATCCTAGGGTTCGGGCCTTACCCATAGACACCCTAAGGCAAGGATCCCCATCTGTAGGACCTCTATGCCTAAAGTGAGCTGGCCTAACCATTGGAACCCTTACTTCAACTGGCCTATGCCTAGAACCCTAACCCTAACGCCAAGTGGCCTACCCGTAAGCATCCTAATGCTAGGGCGGGAATCCCTTCCCACAGCAAGCCTATTTCAGCGTGGCTAACCCATAGGAACCATAACCCAACTCCCCTTGGTCTAGCAATGGGAACCCTACCCCTTAGTCCAAAGGGCCTAGCTCGGGAAACCCTGACGCTGACGCCAAGTGGGCTAAGGAGCCCTAACGCCTATCCCTAACTCCAACTGACCTACTCAGAGGAACTTTAACCCAATTGGCGGGGAGCCCTACCTTTTGCAAGCCTAACTCTCCCCAAAATTAGCAAATTTCTCCTGCAATCATCCTCCAAATGTAATTCCGATGCACTGCTGGCCATTTGGGAGAGATCCCTTCTTGAAAAATGCTCTCCAGGAGACATTAGTTCCAGGTAACAGCAAGGCACGAATGTCTCCAGGGATCGTTCTCTAAATGCTATCACGATGCACCGCTGGTGATTTGGCAGAGATCCGTTCATGACAAGTCCTAGGCTTGAGACATTCACTCCAGATCACAGCTAGCTACTCATTGCTCCTCAAATCATCTTTCAAAATGCATTCGGATGAAAGCCTGGCATTACCGTTAACGAAAAATGCTGTTCATTTGACATTCCTTCCAGGTTACTGCTAGGGACGAAATTCTCGGGAATCTTCCTCAAGAAGTCAGAGGGATGCACTGCCGGCTACCTGGCAGAGAGCCCTTTCAGAAAATTGCTACAAATGAAAAATGCATTCCAGATCACAGCTAGGTGCAAATTTCTCCCGCAATCATCCTCCAAATGTCATTCATTCGGAGGCTCTGCTGTTCATTTGGCAGAGATCCGTTCGTGAAAATAGCTCAAGATGAAACATTCCAGATCAAAGCTTGGCACCACTGTCTCCAGGAATCGTCCCCCGAATGTCATTCGGAAGCCCTGCAGGTCATTTGGCAGCGATCCGTTGGTGAAAATATCATGTAGAAAAGCATTCCATGTCCCTGCTAGGGATGACTTTGCCCAAGGCAACTCGGACGCCTTGCTGCGCATTTGGGAGAGATCCATTCATGACAATTGCTAAACGTGAGCCATGAACTCCAGCTCCCTACTTGGCACATATTTCTGCTGGAATCGTCCTCCAAATGGCTTTCGGGTGCACCACGGGCCATTTGGCAGAGATCCGTTCGTGAAAATAGCTAAACATGAGACAATCATTCTGGATCTCAGCTAGGACTAATTTCTCCTGGCATCGTCCTCCAAATGCCGTTCGGATGCAGTGCTGGGAAGTTGGCAGCGAACCCTTCTTGAACGTTGCTAAACATGAGCTCTTCAGTCCAGATCACTGCTTGGCAGGAATGTCTCATGGAATCGTCCTCCAAATGTCGTTACGATGCACTGCTTACCATTTCCAGAGATCCAGCCAGGACAATTCCTAAAAACGAACTATTCAGTCCAGGTCACAGCTAGACACGAATATGCCCTGGCATCGTCCTCCAAGAGCCAGTCGGATACGCTGCTGGGCATTGGGCAGCTATCCAGTCCTGAAAAATATTATTCACCTAGAAAAGCATTCCATGTCCCTGCTAGGGACGACTTTGTCCTAGAATCGCCCTCCAAGTGCAAATCGGAGGCATTGCTGGTATTTGGCAGAGAGCCTTCCTGAAAATTGCTAAACATGAGACATTCACTTCACATCACTGCTAGCCACCAATTTCTCCTGGAAGCATTCTCCAAATGCCTTTCGGATGCACTGCTTGCCATTTGGCAGAGCAGGAAAGAATTTTGCTTGCTTAATCTAGTTCGAGGACCGACCACTCCTAAATAATCAGGATAGTAGCCCAATGGCGCGAATATGAAGAGTCCCTGACAATTTGTCACAAGCACGGGTCACTAAGGATTTTCTCTTCCTTTGTAAGTTCCACGGAACCGATCTTTCCCTGATGCTCAGGACCTCTTTTAAACTGTTTTAAAATGAAAAGGCTCCGAGAAACGAGTAACCCGCAGGGATCACTAACGAGTTTTGTTTTGTTTGTAACGTTCATGATGCCCTCTCTTCCAAATGACCAAGAGAAACCTAGTGGCTTTTAGATGACGAGTCCGGGACAAAGTTTGTCTCAAGTGCTGTTCGTTAATGACTTTCTCTCTAGTTCTCATTTTCCCTAACCGCTCTACTGCAAATGACAGTAAGGACAGACTCCTAAATGCTTTAAAAAAGGAGGCTTTCAGAAGTATTTGCCAAACCCCTAGTGGTCAAGAATGAGTTTAACCTTTCTTTAGGACAGGATCCTAAAAGCTGTAATGTGAAGATTCCGCGACAAATTTATCCCCCGCTAAGGTGAGCGAAGCGTTTTGCTTTGTTATTCATCTGCACGGAGCGAGCCTTCCAAATGAGGCCAGACTCCAAACTGTCTTAAGTTGAAGATTCCATAAGAAATGGCTCACAAGCACCGATCAGTAATGAGTTTCGCTTTCTTTTCAATGTCACCATGCGCTCCCTTCCAGATGATCTGGATAGACTCATAATGGCTTGAAGACTTGGATTCCGTGAGAAATTTCACAAAGCACTGATCACTACTGACTTTCTCTTGGTTTATCACTTTCACTGACCGATAAAGCCCATCTCTTCAGGACCCTCTCGTAACGCCTTTTAAATGAAGAGTCACAGATAACTTTTCCTCCAGCAATGATAAGTAATCAGGTTCTCTTTCTTTGCAGCTTTCTATGCCGAAGAATCAGGAGAGTAGTATGATGGCTTTAAGATGAAGGCTGCATGAAACATTTGAGGATGAGAAAAGAGTTTTGCCTTCTTTGTAATTCTCACCAGCCGATCTCTTCTTAACGATGAGGACAGACTCTCAAGGGCTGTAAGATGACGATTAAATGAGAAATTTGTCATAAGCATTCATTAATACTTCCTTTCCCTTTGTTTCTAATTTTCTCCAACCAATCGAGCCCACAAGCTCAGGACAGGATCCGGACAGCTTGAAAATGAAGATTCCATGAGAATTTTGTGCCCAGCCTTGATTAGGGCTGAGTTTTCCTTTCTTTGTACTTTTTACGAGCCCACGTCTTCTAATGGCACAAGACAGTTGGAGTTAAGCTGTGGGTAGGACGCCACGTCCTCAGGGTTATGGCTAGGCCACTTACAAGTGTGGTTCCTGTGTGCAGGCCACATGCAGTTAGAGTTAGGGAAGGGCAGAGCTCCCAGCCCTAGGTTAGCGTTCTCAGCGCTAGGGTTAGGGTTCATACGGGTAGGAATCCCGATCCTAGTGTTTCCTCGACCACAGGAAACGTAAGCCTCCGTGCAAGTGGCCTTCCCGTGGGAACCCTAATCCTAGGGTTCGGGCCTTACCCATAGACACCCTAAGGCAAGGATCCCCATCTGTAGGACCTCTATGCCTAAAGTGAGCTGGCCTAACCATTGGAACCCTTACTTCAACTGGCCTATGCCTAGAACCCTAACCCTAACGCCAAGTGGCCTACCCGTAAGCATCCTAATGCTAGGGCGGGAATCCCTTCCCACAGCAAGCCTATTTCAGCGTGGCTAACCCATAGGAACCATAACCCAACTCCCCTTGGTCTAGCAATGGGAACCCTACCCCTTAGTCCAAAGGGCCTAGCTCGGGAAACCCTGACGCTGACGCCAAGTGGGCTAAGGAGCCCTAACGCCTATCCCTAACTCCAACTGACCTACTCAGAGGAACTTTAACCCAATTGGCGGGGAGCCCTACCTTTTGCAAGCCTAACTCTCCCCAAAATTAGCAAATTTCTCCTGCAATCATCCTCCAAATGTAATTCCGATGCACTGCTGGCCATTTGGGAGAGATCCCTTCTTGAAAAATGCTCTCCAGGAGACATTAGTTCCAGGTAACAGCAAGGCACGAATGTCTCCAGGGATCGTTCTCTAAATGCTATCACGATGCACCGCTGGTGATTTGGCAGAGATCAGTTCATGACAAGTCCTAGGCTTGAGACATTCACTCCAGATCACAGCTAGCTACTCATTGCTCCTCAAATCATCTTTCAAAATGCATTCGGATGAAAGCCTGGCATTACCGTTAACGAAAAATGCTGTTCATTTGACATTCCTTCCAGGTTACTGCTAGGGACGAAATTCTCGGGAATCTTCCTCAAGAAGTCAGAGGGATGCACTGCCGGCTACCTGGCAGAGAGCCCTTTCAGAAAATTGCTACAAATGAAAAATGCATTCCAGATCACAGCTAGGTGCAAATTTCTCCCGCAATCATCCTCCAAATGTCATTCATTCGGAGGCTCTGCTGGTCATTTGGCAGAGATCCGTTCGTGAAAATAGCTCAAGATGAAACATTCCACATCAAAGCTTGGCACCACTGTCTCCAGGAATCGTCCCCCGAATGTCATTCGGAAGCCCTGCAGGTCATTTGGCAGCGATCCGTTGGTGAAAATATCATGTAGAAAAGCATTCCATGTCCCTGCTAGGGATGACTTTGCCCAAGGCAACTCGGACGCCTTGCTGCGCATTTGGGAGAGATCCATTCATGACAATTGCTAAACGTGAGCCATGAACTCCAGATCCCTACTTGGCACATATTTCTGCTGGAATCGTCCTCCAAATGGCTTTCGGGTGCACCACGGGCCATTTGGCAGAGATCCGTTCGTGAAAATAGCTAAACATGAGACAATCATTCTGGATCTCAGCTAGGACTAATTTCTCCTGGCATCGTCCTCCAAATGCCGTTCGGATGCAGTGCTGGGAAGTTGGCAGCGAACCCTTCTTGAACGTTGCTAAACATGAGCTCTTCAGTCCAGATCACTGCTTGGCAGGAATGTCTCATGGAATCGTCCTCCAAATGTCGTTACGATGCACTGCTTACCATTTCCAGAGATCCAGCCAGGACAATTCCTAAAAACGAACTATTCAGTCCAGGTCACAGCTAGACACGAATATGCCCTGGCATCGTCCTCCAAGAGCCAGTCGGATACGCTGCTGGGCATTGGGCAGCTATCCAGTCCTGAAAAATATTATTCACCTAGAAAAGCATTCCATGTCCCTGCTAGGGACGACTTTGTCCTAGAATCGACCTCCAAGTGCAAATCGGAGGCATTGCTAGTATTTGGCAGAGAGCCTTCCTGAAAATTGCTAAACATGAGACATTCACTTCACATCACTGCTAGCCACCAATTTCTCCTGGAATCATTCTCCAAATGCCTTTCGGATGCACTACTTGCCATTTGGCAGAGCAGGAAAGAATTTTGCTTGCTTAATCTAGTTCGAGGACCGACCACTCCTAAATAATCAGGATAGTAGCCCAATGGCGCGAATATGAAGAGTCCCTGACAATTTGTCACAAACACGGGTCACTAAGGATTTTCTCTTTCTTTGTAAGTTCCACGGAACCGATCTTTCCCTAATGCTCAGGACCTCTTTTAAACTGTTTTAAAATGAAAAGGCTCCGAGAAACGAGTCACCCGCAGGGATCACTAACGAGTTTTGTTTTGTTTGTAACGTTCATGATGCCCTCTCTTCCAAATGACCAAGAGAAACCTAGTGGCTTTTAGATGACGAGTCCGTGACAAAGTTTGTCTCAAGTGCTTTTCATTAATGACTTTCTCTCTAGTTCTCATTTTCCCTAACCGCTCTACTGCAAATGACAGTAAGGACAGACTCCTAAATGCTTTAAAAAAGGAGGCTTTCAGAAGTTTTTGCCAAACCCCTAGTGGTCAAGAATGAGTTTAACCTTTCCTTAGGACAGGATCCTAAAAGCTGTAATGTGAAGATTCCGCGACAAATTTATCCCCCGCTAAGGTGAGCGAAGCGTTTTGCTTTGTTATTCATCTGCACGGAGCGAGCCTTCCAAATGAGGCCAGACTCCAAACTGTCTTCAGTTGAAGATTCCATAAGAAATGGCTCACAAGCACCGATCAGTAATGAGTTTCGCTTTCTTTTCAATGTCACCATGCGCTCCCTTCCAGATGATCTGGCTAGACTCATAATGGCTTGAAGACTTGGATTCCGTGAGAAATTTCACAAAGCACTGATCACTACTGACTTTCTCTTGGTTTATCACTTTCACTGACCGATAAAGCCCATCTCTTCAGGACCCTCTCGTAACGCCTTTTAAATGAAGAGTCACAGATAACTTTTCCTCCAGCAATGATAAGTAATCAGGTTCTCTTTCTTTGCAGCTTTCTATGCCGAAGAATCAGGAGAGTAGTATGATGGCTTTAAGATGAAGGCTGCATGAAACATTTGAGGATGAGAAAAGAGTTTTGCCTTCTTTGTAATTCTCACCAGCCGATCTCTTCTTAACGATGAGGACAGACTCTCAAGGGCTGTAAGATGACGATTAAATGAGAAATTTGTCATAAGCATTCATTAATACTTCCTTTCCCTTTGTTTCTAATTTTCTCCAACCAATCGAGCCCACAAGCTCAGGACAGGATCCGGACAGCTTGAAAATGAAGATTCCATGAGAATTTTGTGCCCAGCCTTGATTAGGGCTGAGTTTTCCTTTCTTTGTACTTTTTACGAGCCCACGTCTTCTAATGGCACAAGACAGTTGGAGTTAAGCTGTGGGTAGGACGCCACGTCCTCAGGGTTATGGCTAGGCCACTTACAAGTGTGGTTCCTGTGTGCAGGCCACATGCAGTTAGAGTTAGGGAAGGGCAGAGCTCCCAGCCCTAGGTTAGCGTTCTCAGCGCTAGGGTTAGGGTTCATACGGGTAGGAATCCCGATCCTAGTGTTTCCTCGACCACAGGAAACGTAAGCCTCCGTGCAAGTGGCCTTCCCGTGGGAACCCTAATCCTAGGGTTCGGGCCTTACCCATAGACACCCTAAGGCAAGGATCCCCATCTGTAGGACCTCTATGCCTAAAGTGAGCTGGCCTAACCATTGGAACCCTTACTTCACCTGGCCTATGCCTAGAACCCTAACCCTAACGCCAAGTGGCCTACCCGTAAGCATCCTAATGCTAGGGCGGGAATCTCTTCCCACAGCAAGCCTATTTCAGCGTGGCTAACCCATAGGAACCATAACCCAACTCCCCTTGGTCTAGCAATGGGAACCCTACCCCTTAGTCCAAAGGGCCTAGCTCGGGAAACCCTGACGCTGACGCCAAGTGGGCTAAGGAGCCCTAACGCCTATCCCTAACTCCAACTGACCTACTCAGAGGAACTTTAACCCAATTGGCGGGGAGCCCTACCTTTTGCAAGCCTAACTCTCCCCAAAATTAGCAAATTTCTCCTGCAATCATCCTCCAAATGTAATTCCGATGCACTGCTGGCCATTTGGGAGAGATCCCTTCTTGAAAAATGCTCTCCAGGAGACATTAGTTCCAGGTAACAGCAAGGCACGAATGTCTCCAGGGATCGTTCTCTAAATGCTATCACGATGCACCGCTGGTGATTTGGCAGAGATCCGTTCATGACAAGTCCTAGGCTTGAGACATTCACTCCAGATCACAGCTAGCTACTCATTGCTCCTCAAATCATCTTTCAAAATGCATTCGGATGAAAGCCTGGCATTACCGTTAACGAAAAATGCTGTTCATTTGACATTCCTTCCAGGTTACTGCTAGGGACGAAATTCTCGGGAATCTTCCTCAAGAAGTCAGAGGGATGCACGGCCGGCTACCTGGCAGAGAGCCCTTTCAGAAAATTGCTACAAATGAAAAATGCATTCCAGATCACAGCTAGGTGCAAATTTCTCCCGCAATCATCCTCCAAATGTCATTCATTCGGAGGCTCTGCTGGTCATTTGGCAGAGATCCGTTCGTGAAAATAGCTCAAGATGAAACATTCCAGATCAAAGCTTGGCACCAATGTCTCCAGGAATCGTCCCCCGAATGTCATTCGGAAGCCCTGCAGGTCATTTGGCAGCGATCCGTTGGTGAAAATATCATGTAGAAAAGCATTCCATGTCCCTGCTAGGGATGACTTTGCCCAAGGCAACTCGGACGCCTTGCTGCGCATTTGGGAGAGATCCATTCATGACAATTGCTAAACGTGAGCCATGAACTCCAGATCCCTACTTGGCACATATTTCTGCTGGAATCGTCCTCCAAATGGCTTTCGGGTGCACCACGGGCCATTTGGCAGAGATCCGTTTGTGAAAATAGCTAAACATGAGACAATCATTCTGGATCTCAGCTAGGACTAATTTCTCCTGGCATCGTCCTCCAAATGCCGTTCGGATGCAGTGCTGGGAAGTTGGCAGCGAACCCTTCTTGAACGTTGCTAAACATGAGCTCTTCAGTCCAGATCACTGCTTGGCAGGAATGTCTCATGGAATCGTCCTCCAAATGTCGTTACGATGCACTGCTTACCATTTCCAGAGATCCAGCCAGGACAATTCCTAAAAACGAACTATTCATTCCAGGTCACAGCTAGACACGAATATGCCCTGGCATCGTCCTCCAAGAGCCAGTCGGATACGCTGCTGGGCATTGGGCAGCTATCCATTCCTGAAAAATATTATTCACCTAGAAAAGCATTCCATGTCCCTGCTAGGGACGACTTTGTCCTAGAATCGACCTCCAAGTGCAAATCGGAGGCATTGCTGGTATTTGGCAGAGAGCCTTCCTGAAAATTGCTAAACATGAGACATTCACTTCACATCACTGCTAGCCACCAATTTCTCCTGGAATCATTCTCCAAATGCCTTTCGGATGCACTGCTTGCCATTTGGCAGAGCAGGAAAGAATTTTGCTTGCTTAATCTAGTTCGAGGACCGACCACTCCTAAATAATCAGGATAGTAGCCCAATGGCGCGAATATGAAGAGTCCCTGACAATTTGTCACAAGCACGGGTCACTAAGGATTTTCTCTTTCTTTGTAAGTTCCACGGAACCGATCTTTCCCTAATGCTCAGGACCTCTTTTAAACTGTTTTAAAATGAAAAGGCTCCGAGAAACGAGTCACCCGCAGGGATCACTAACGAGTTTTGTTTTGTTTGTAACGTTCATGATGCCCTCTCTTCCAAATGACCAAGAGAAACCTAGTGGCTTTTAGATGACGAGTCCGTGACAAAGTTTGTCTCAAGTGCTGTTCATTAATGACTTTCTCTCTAGTTCTCATTTTCCCTAACCGCTCTACTGCAAATGACAGTAAGGACAGACTCCTAAATGCTTTAAAAAAGGAGGCTTTCAGAAGTTTTTGCCAAACCCCTAGTGGTCAAGAATGAGTTTAACCTTTCTTTAGGACAGGATCCTAAAAGCTGTAATGTGAAGATTCCGCGACAAATTTATCCCCCGCTAAGGTGAGCGAAGCGTTTTGCTTTGTTATTCATCTGCACGGAGCGAGCCTTCCAAATGAGGCCAGACTCCAAACTGTCTTAAGTTGAAGATTCCATAAGAAATGGCTCACAAGCACCGATCAGTAATGAGTTTCGCTTTCTTTTCAATGTCACCATGCGCTCCCTTCCAGATGATCTGGATAGACTCATAATGGCTTGAAGACTTGGATTCCGTGAGAAATTTCACAAAGCACTGATCACTACTGACTTTCTCTTGGTTTATCACTTTCACTGACCGATAAAGCCCATCTCTTCAGGACCCTCTCGTAACGCCTTTTAAATGAAGAGTCACAGATAACTTTTCCTCCAGCAATGATAAGTAATCAGGTTCTCTTTCTTTGCAGCTTTCTATGCCGAAGAATCAGGAGAGTAGTATGATGGCTTTAAGATGAAGGCTGCATGAAACATTTGAGGATGAGAAAAGAGTTTTGCCTTCTTTGTAATTCTCACCAGCCGATCTCTTCTTAACGATGAGGACAGACTCTCAAGGGCTGTAAGATGACGATTAAATGAGAAATTTGTCATAAGCATTCATTAATACTTCCTTTCCCTTTGTTTCTAATTTTCTCCAACCAATCGAGCCCACAAGCTCAGGACAGGTTCCGGACAGCTTGAAAATGAAGATTCCATGAGAATTTTGTGCCCAGCCTTGATTAGGGCTGAGTTTTCCTTTCTTTGTACTTTTTACGAGCCCACGTCTTCTAATGGCACAAGACAGTTGGAGTTAAGCTGTGGGTAGGACGCCACGTCCTCAGGGTTATGGCTAGGCCACTTACAAGTGTGGTTCCTGTGTGCAGGCCACATGCAGTTAGAGTTAGGGAAGGGCAGAGCTCCCAGCCCTAGGTTAGCGCTCTCAGCGCTAGGGTTAGGGTTCATACGGGTAGGAATCCCGATCCTAGTGTTTCCGCGACCACAGGAAACGTAAGCCTCCATGCAAGTGGCCTTCCCGTGGGAACCCTAATCCTAGGGTTCGGGCCTTACCCATAGACACCCTAAGGCAAGGATCCCCATCTGTAGGACCTCTATGCCTAAAGTGAGCTGGCCTAACCATTGGAACCCTTACTTCACCTGGCCTATGCCTAGAACCCTAACCCTAACGCCAAGTGGCCTACCCGTAAGCATCCTAATGCTAGGGCGGGAATCTCTTCCCACAGCAAGCCTATTTCAGCGTGGCTAACCCATAGGAACCATAACCCAACTCCCCTTGGTCTAGCAATGGGAACCCTACCCCTTAGTCCAAAGGGCCTAGCTCGGGAAACCCTGACGCTGACGCCAAGTGGGCTAAGGAGCCCTAACGCCTATCCCTAACTCCAACTGACCTACTCAGAGGAACTTTAACCCAATTGGCGGGGAGCCCTACCTTTTGCAAGCCTAACTCTCCCCAAAATTAGCAAATTTCTCCTGCAATCATCCTCCAAATGTAATTCCGATGCACTGCTGGCCATTTGGGAGAGATCCCTTCTTGAAAAATGCTCTCCAGGAGACATTAGTTCCAGGTAACAGCAAGGCACGAATGTCTCCAGGGATCGTTCTCTAAATGCTATCACGATGCACCGCTGGTGATTTGGCAGAGATCCGTTCATGACAAGTCCTAGGCTTGAGACATTCACTCCAGATCACAGCTAGCTACTCATTGCTCCTCAAATCATCTTTCAAAATGCATTCGGATGAAAGCCTGGCATTACCGTTAACGAAAAATGCTGTTCATTTGACATTCCTTCCAGGTTACTGCTAGGGACGAAATTCTCGGGAATCTTCCTCAAGAAGTCAGAGGGATGCACGGCCGGCTACCTGGCAGAGAGCCCTTTCAGAAAATTGCTACAAATGAAAAATGCATTCCAGATCACAGCTAGGTGCAAATTTCTCCCGCAATCATCCTCCAAATGTCATTCATTCGGAGGCTCTGCTGGTCATTTGGCAGAGATCCGTTCGTGAAAATAGCTCAAGATGAAACATTCCAGATCAAAGCTTGGCACCAATGTCTCCAGGAATCGTCCCCCGAATGTCATTCGGAAGCCCTGCAGGTCATTTGGCAGCGATCCGTTGGTGAAAATATCATGTAGAAAAGCATTCCATGTCCCTGCTAGGGATGACTTTGCCCAAGGCAACTCGGACGCCTTGCTGCGCATTTGGGAGAGATCCATTCATGACAATTGCTAAACGTGAGCCATGAACTCCATCTCCCTACTTGGCACATATTTCTGCTGGAATCGTCCTCCAAAAGGCTTTCGGGTGCACCACGGGCCATTTGGCAGAGATCCGTTTGTGAAAATAGCTAAACATGAGACAATCATTCTGGATCTCAGCTAGGACTAATTTCTCCTGGCATCGTCCTCCAAATGCCGTTCGGATGCAGTGCTGGGAAGTTGGCAGCGAACCCTTCTTGAACGTTGCTAAACATGAGCTCTTCAGTCCAGATCACTGCTTGGCAGGAATGTCTCATGGAATCGTCCTCCAAATGTCGTTACGATGCACTGCTTACCATTTCCAGAGATCCAGCCAGGACAATTCCTAAAAATGAACTATTCAGTCCAGGTCACAGCTAGACACGAATATGCCCTGGCATCGTCCTCCAAGAGCCAGTCGGATACGCTGCTGGGCATTGGGCAGCTATCCATTCCTGAAAAATATTATTCACCTAGAAAAGCATTCCATGTCCCTGCTAGGGACGACTTTGTCCTAGAATCGACCTCCAAGTGCAAATCGGAGGCATTGCTGGTATTTGGCAGAGAGCCTCCCTGAAAATTGCTAAACATGAGACATTCACTTCACATCACTGCTAACCACCAATTTCTCCTGGAATCATTCTCCAAATGCCTTTCGGATGCACTGCTTGCCATTTGGCAGAGCAGGAAAGAATTTTGCTTGCTTAATCTAGTTCGAGGACCGACCACTCCTAAATAATCAGGATAGTAGCCCAATGGCGCGAATATGAAGAGTCCCTGACAATTTGTCACAAGCACGGGTCACTAAGGATTTTCTCTTTCTTTGTAAGTTCCACGGAACCGATCTTTCCCTAATGCTCAGGACCTCTTTTAAACTGTTTGAAAATGAAAAGGCTCCGAGAAACGAGTCACCCGCAGGGATCACTAACGAGTTTTGTTTTGTTTGTAACGTTCATGATGCCCTCTCTTCCAAATGACCAAGAGAAACCTAGTGGCTTTTAGATGACGAGTCCGGGACAAAGTTTGTCTCAAGTGCTGTTCATTAATGACTTTCTCTCTAGTTCTCATTTTCCCTAACCGCTCTACTGCAAATGACAGTAAGGACAGACTCCTAAATGCTTTAAAAAAGGAGGCTTTCAGAAGTTTTTGCCAAACCCCTAGTGGTCAAGAATGAGTTTAACCTTTCTTTAGGACAGGATCCTAAAAGCTGTAATGTGAAGATTCCGCGACAAATTTATCCCCCGCTAAGGTGAGCGAAGCGTTTTGCTTTGTTATTCATCTGCACGGAGCGAGCCTTCCAAATGAGGCCAGACTCCAAACTGTCTTAAGTTGAAGATTCCATAAGAAATGGCTCACAAGCACCGATCAGTAATGAGTTTCGCTTTCTTTTCAATGTCACCATGCGCTCCCTTCCAGATGATCTGGCTAGACTCATAATGGCTTGAAGACTTGGATTCCGTGAGAAATTTCACAAAGCACTGATCACTACTGACTTTCTCTTGGTTTATCACTTTCACTGACCGATAAAGCCCATCTCTTCAGGACCCTCTCGTAACGCCTTTTAAATGAAGAGTCACAGATAACTTTTCCTCCAGCAATGATAAGTAATCAGGTTCTCTTTCTTTGCAGCTTTCTATGCCGAAGAATCAGGAGAGTAGTATGATGGCTTTAAGATGAAGGCTGCATGAAACATTTGAGGATGAGAAAAGAGTTTTGCCTTCTTTGTAATTCTCACCAGCCGATCTCTTCTTAACGATGAGGACAGACTCTCAAGGGCTGTAAGATGACGATTAAATGAGAAATTTGTCATAAGCATTCATTAATACTTCCTTTCCCTTTGTTTCTAATTTTCTCCAACCAATCGAGCCCACAAGCTCAGGACAGGTTCCGGACAGCTTGAAAATGAAGATTCCATGAGAATTTTGTGCCCAGCCTTGATTAGGGCTGAGTTTTCCTTTCTTTGTACTTTTTACGAGCCCACGTCTTCTAATGGCACAAGACAGTTGGAGTTAAGCTGTGGGTAGGACGCCACGTCCTCAGGGTTATGGCTAGGCCACTTACAAGTGTGGTTCCTGTGTGCAGGCCACATGCAGTTAGAGTTAGGGAAGGGCAGAGCTCCCAGCCCTAGGTTAGCGCTCTCAGCGCTAGGGTTAGGGTTCATACGGGTAGGAATCCCGATCCTAGTGTTTCCTCGACCACAGGAAACGTAAGCCTCCATGCAAGTGGCCTTCCCGTGGGAACCCTAATCCTAGGGTTCGGGCCTTACCCATAGACACCCTAAGGCAAGGATCCCCATCTGTAGGACCTCTATGCCTAAAGTGAGCTGGCCTAACCATTGGAACCCTTACTTCACCTGGCCTATGCCTAGAACCCTAACCCTAACGCCAAGTGGCCTACCCGTAAGCATCCTAATGCTAGGGCGGGAATCTCTTCCCACAGCAAGCCTATTTCAGCGTGGCTAACCCATAGGAACCATAACCCAACTCCCCTTGGTCTAGCAATGGGAACCCTACCCCTTAGTCCAAAGGGCCTAGCTCGGGAAACCCTGACGCTGACGCCAAGTGGGCTAAGGAGCCCTAACGCCTATCCCTAACTCCAACTGACCTACTCAGAGGAACTTTAACCCAATTGGCGGGGAGCCCTACCTTTTGCAAGCCTAACTCTCCCCAAAATTAGCAAATTTCTCCTGCAATCATCCTCCAAATGTAATTCCGATGCACTGCTGGCCATTTGGGAGAGATCCCTTCTTGAAAAATGCTCTCCAGGAGACATTAGTTCCAGGTAACAGCAAGGCACGAATGTCTCCAGGGATCGTTCTCTAAATGCTATCACGATGCACCGCTGGTGATTTGGCAGAGATCCGTTCATGACAAGTCCTAGGCTTGAGACATTCACTCCAGATCACAGCTAGCTACTCATTGCTCCTCAAATCATTTTTCAAAATGCATTCGGATGAAAGCCTGGCATTACCGTTAACGAAAAATGCTGTTCATTTGACATTCCTTCCAGGTTACTGCTAGGGACGAAATTCTCGGGAATCTTCCTCAAGAAGTCAGAGGGATGCACGGCCGGCTACCTGGCAGAGAGCCCTTTCAGAAAATTGCTACAAATGAAAAATGCATTCCAGATCACAGCTAGGTGCAAATTTCTCCCGCAATCATCCTCCAAATGTCATTCATTCGGAGGCTCTGCTGGTCATTTGGCAGAGATCCGTTCGTGAAAATAGCTCAAGATGAAACATTCCAGATCAAAGCTTGGCACCAATGTCTCCAGGAATCGTCCCCCGAATGTCATTCGGAAGCCCTGCAGGTCATTTGGCAGCGATCCGTTGGTGAAAATATCATGTAGAAAAGCATTCCATGTCCCTGCTAGGGATGACTTTGCCCAAGGCAACTCGGACGCCTTGCTGCGCATTTGGGAGAGATCCATTCATGACAATTGCTAAACGTGAGCCATGAACTCCAGATCCCTACTTGGCACATATTTCTGCTGGAATCGTCCTCCAAATGGCTTTCGGGTGCACCACGGGCCATTTGGCAGAGATCCGTTCGTGAAAATAGCTAAACATGAGACAATCATTCTGGATCTCAGCTAGGACTAATTTCTCCTGGCATCGTCCTCCAAATGCCGTTCGGATGCAGCGCTGGGAAGTTGGCAGCGAACCCTTCTTGAACGTTGCTAAACATGAGCTCTTCAGTCCAGATCACTGCTTGGCAGGAATGTCTCATGGAATCGTCCTCCAAATGTCGTTACGATGCACTGCTTACCATTTCCAGAGATCCAGCCAGGACAATTCCTAAAAACGAACTATTCAGTCCAGGTCACAGCTAGACACGAATATGCCCTGGCATCGTCCTCCAAGAGCCAGTCGGATACGCTGCTGGGCATTGGGCAGCTATCCAGTCCTGAAAAATATTATTCACCTAGAAAAGCATTCCATGTCCCTGCTAGGGACGACTTTGTCCTAGAATCGACCTCCAAGTGCAAATCGGAGGCATTGCTGGTATTTGGCAGAGACCCTTCCTGAAAATTGCTAAACATGAGACATTCACTTCACATCACTGCTAGCCACCAATTTCTCCTGGAATCATTCTCCAAATGCCTTTCGGATGCACTACTTGCCATTTGGCAGAGCAGGAAAGAATTTTGCTTGCTTAATCTAGTTCGAGGACCGACCACTCCTAAATAATCAGGATAGTAGCCCAATGGCGCGAATATGAAGAGTCCCTGACAATTTGTCACAAACACGGGTCACTAAGGATTTTCTCTTTCTTTGTAAGTTCCACGGAACCGATCTTTCCCTAATGCTCAGGACCTCTTTTAAACTGTTTTAAAATGAAAAGGCTCCGAGAAACGAGTCACCCGCAGGGATCACTAACGAGTTTTGTTTTGTTTGTAACGTTCATGATGCCCTCTCTTCCAAATGACCAAGAGAAACCTAGTGGCTTTTAGATGACGAGTCCGTGACAAAGTTTGTCTCAAGTGCTTTTCATTAATGACTTTCTCTCTAGTTCTCATTTTCCCTAACCGCTCTACTGCAAATGACAGTAAGGACAGACTCCTAAATGCTTTAAAAAAGGAGGCTTTCAGAAGTTTTTGCCATACCCCTAGTGGTCAAGAATGAGTTTAACCTTTCTTTAGGACAGGATCCTAAAAGCTGTAATGTGAAGATTCCGCGACAAATTTATCCCCCGCTAAGGTGAGCGAAGCGTTTTGCTTTGTTATTCATCTGCACGGAGCGAGCCTTCCAAATGAGGCCAGACTCCAAACTGTCTTCAGTTGAAGATTCCATAAGAAATGGCTCACAAGCACCGATCAGTAATGAGTTTCGCTTTCTTTTCAATGTCACCATGCGCTCCCTTCCAGATGATCTGGCTAGACTCATAATGGCTTGAAGACTTGGATTCCGTGAGAAATTTCACAAAGCACTGATCACTACTGACTTTCTCTTGGTTTATCACTTTCACTGACCGATAAAGCCCATCTCTTCAGGACCCTCTCGTAACGCCTTTTAAATGAAGAGTCACAGATAACTTTTCCTCCAGCAATGATAAGTAATCAGGTTCTCTTTCTTTGCAGCTTTCTATGCCGAAGAATCAGGAGAGTAGTATGATGGCTTTAAGATGAAGGCTGCATGAAACATTTGAGGATGAGAAAAGAGTTTTGCCTTCTTTGTAATTCTCACCAGCCGATCTCTTCTTAACGATGAGGACAGACTCTCAAGGGCTGTAAGATGACGATTAAATGAGAAATTTGTCATAAGCATTCATTAATACTTCCTTTCCCTTTGTTTCTAATTTTCTCCAACCAATCGAGCCCACAAGCTCAGGACAGGATCCGGACAGCTTGAAAATGAAGATTCCATGAGAATTTTGTGCCCAGCCTTGATTAGGGCTGAGTTTTCCTTTCTTTGTACTTTTTACGAGCCCACGTCTTCTAATGGCACAAGACAGTTGGAGTTAAGCTGTGGGTAGGACGCCACGTCCTCAGGGTTATGGCTAGGCCACTTACAAGTGTGGTTCCTGTGTGCAGGCCACATGCAGTTAGAGTTAGGGAAGGGCAGAGCTCCCAGCCCTAGGTTAGCGTTCTCAGCGCTAGGGTTAGGGTTCATACGGGTAGGAATCCCGATCCTAGTGTTTCCTCGACCACAGGAAACGTAAGCCTCCGTGCAAGTGGCCTTCCCGTGGGAACCCTAATCCTAGGGTTCGGGCCTTACCCATAGACACCCTAAGGCAAGGATCCCCATCTGTAGGACCTCTATGCCTAAAGTGAGCTGGCCTAACCATTGGAACCCTTACTTCACCTGGCCTATGCCTAGAACCCTAACCCTAACGCCAAGTGGCCTACCCGTAAGCATCCTAATGCTAGGGCGGGAATCTCTTCCCACAGCAAGCCTATTTCAGCGTGGCTAACCCATAGGAACCATAACCCAAGTCCCCTTGGTCTAGCAATGGGAACCCTACCCCTTAGTCCAAAGGGCCTAGCTCGGGAAACCCTGACGCTGACGCCAAGTGGGCTAAGGAGCCCTAACGCCTATCCCTAACTCCAACTGACCTACTCAGAGGAACTTTAACCCAATTGGCGGGGAGCCCTACCTTTTGCAAGCCTAACTCTCCCCAAAATTAGCAAATTTCTCCTGCAATCATCCTCCAAATGTAATTCCGATGCACTGCTGGCCATTTGGGAGAGATCCCTTCTTGAAAAATGCTCTCCAGGAGACATTAGTTCCAGGTAACAGCAAGGCACGAATGTCTCCAGGGATCGTTCTCTAAATGCTATCACGATGCACCGCTGGTGATTTGGCAGAGATCCGTTCATGACAAGTCCTAGGCTTGAGACATTCACTCCAGATCACAGCTAGCTACTCATTGCTCCTCAAATCATCTTTCAAAATGCATTCGGATGAAAGCCTGGCATTACCGTTAACGAAAAATGCTGTTCATTTGACATTCCTTCCAGGTTACTGCTAGGGACGAAATTCTCGGGAATCTTCCTCAAGAAGTCAGAGGGATGCACGGCCGGCTACCTGGCAGAGAGCCCTTTCAGAAAATTGCTACAAATGAAAAATGCATTCCAGATCACAGCTAGGTGCAAATTTCTCCCGCAATCATCCTCCAAATGTCATTCATTCGGAGGCTCTGCTGGTCATTTGGCAGAGATCCGTTCGTGAAAATAGCTCAAGATGAAACATTCCAGATCAAAGCTTGGCACCAATGTCTCCAGGAATCGTCCCCCGAATGTCATTCGGAAGCCCTGCAGGTCATTTGGCAGCGATCCGTTGGTGAAAATATCATGTAGAAAAGCATTCCATGTCCCTGCTAGGGATGACTTTGCCCAAGGCAACTCGGACGCCTTGCTGCGCATTTGGGAGAGATCCATTCATGACAATTGCTAAACGTGAGCCATGAACTCCAGATCCCTACTTGGCACATATTTCTGCTGGAATCGTCCTCCAAATGGCTTTCGGGTGCACCACGGGCCATTTGGCAGAGATCCGTTTGTGAAAATAGCTAAACATGAGACAATCATTCTGGATCTCAGCTAGGACTAATTTCTCCTGGCATCGTCCTCCAAATGCCGTTCGGATGCAGTGCTGGGAAGTTGGCAGCGAACCCTTCTTGAACGTTGCGAAACATGAGCTCTTCAGTCCAGATCACTGCTTGGCAGGAATGTCTCATGGAATCGTCCTCCAAATGTCGTTACGATGCACTGCTTACCATTTCCAGAGATCCAGCCAGGACAATTCCTAAAAACGAACTATTCAGTCCAGGTCACAGCTAGACACGAATATGCCCTGGCATCGTCCTCCAAGAGCCAGTCGGATACGCTGCTGGGCATTGGGCAGCTATCCATTCCTGAAAAATATTATTCACCTAGAAAAGCATTCCATGTCCCTGCTAGGGACGACTTTGTCCTAGAATCGACCTCCAAGTGCAAATCGGAGGCATTGCTGGTATTTGGCAGAGACCCTTCCTGAAAATTGCTAAACATGAGACATTCACTTCACATCACTGCTAGCCACCAATTTCTCCTGGAATCATTCTCCAAATGCCTTTCGGATGCACTACTTGCCATTTGGCAGAGCAGGAAAGAATTTTGCTTGCTTAATCTAGTTCGAGGACCGACCACTCCTAAATAATCAGGATAGTAGCCCAATGGCGCGAATATGAAGAGTCCCTGACAATTTGTCACAAGCACGGGTCACTAAGGATTTTCTCTTTCTTTGTAAGTTCCACGGAACCGATCTTTCCCTAATGCTCAGGACCTCTTTTAAACTGTTTGAAAATGAAAAGGCTCCGAGAAACGAGTCACCCGCAGGGATCACTAACGAGTTTTGTTTTGTTTGTAACGTTCATGATGCCCTCTCTTCCAAATGACCAAGAGAAACCTAGTGGCTTTTAGATGACGAGTCCGTGACAAAGTTTGTCTCAAGTGCTGTTCATTAATGACTTTCTCTCTAGTTCTCATTTTCCCTAACCGCTCTACTGCAAATGACAGTAAGGACAGACTCCTAAATGCTTTAAAAAAGGAGGCTTTCAGAAGTTTTTGCCAAACCCCTAGTGGTCAAGAATGAGTTTAACCTTTCTTTAGGACAGGATCCTAAAAGCTGTAATGTGAAGATTCCGCGACAAATTTATCCCCCGCTAAGGTGAGCGAAGCGTTTTGCTTTGTTATTCATCTGCACGGAGCGAGCCTTCCAAATGAGGCCAGACTCCAAACTGTCTTAAGTTGAAGATTCCATAAGAAATGGCTCACAAGCACCGATCAGTAATGAGTTTCGCTTTCTTTTCAATGTCACCATGCGCTCCCTTCCAGATGATCTGGATAGACTCATAATGGCTTGAAGACTTGGATTCCGTGAGAAATTTCACAAAGCACTGATCACTACTGACTTTCTCTTGGTTTATCACTTTCACTGACCGATAAAGCCCATCTCTTCAGGACCCTCTCGTAACGCCTTTTAAATGAAGAGTCACAGATAACTTTTCCTCCAGCAATGATAAGTAATCAGGTTCTCTTTCTTTGCAGCTTTCTATGCCGAAGAATCAGGAGAGTAGTATGATGGCTTTAAGATGAAGGCTGCATGAAACATTTGAGGATGAGAAAAGAGTTTTGCCTTCTTTGTAATTCTCACCAGCCGATCTCTTCTTAACGATGAGGACAGACTCTCAAGGGCTGTAAGATGACGATTAAATGAGAAATTTGTCATAAGCATTCATTAATACTTCCTTTCCCTTTGTTTCTAATTTTCTCCAACCAATCGAGCCCACAAGCTCAGGACAGGTTCCGGACAGCTTGAAAATGAAGATTCCATGAGAATTTTGTGCCCAGCCTTGATTAGGGCTGAGTTTTCCTTTCTTTGTACTTTTTACGAGCCCACGTCTTCTAATGGCACAAGACAGTTGGAGTTAAGCTGTGGGTAGGACGCCACGTCCTCAGGGTTATGGCTAGGCCACTTACAAGTGTGGTTCCTGTGTGCAGGCCACATGCAATTAGAGTTAGGGAAGGGCAGAGCTCCCAGCCCTAGGTTAGCGCTCTCAGCGCTAGGGTTAGGGTTCATACGGGTAGGAATCCCGATCCTAGTGTTTCCTCGACCACAGGAAACGTAAGCCTCCATGCAAGTGGCCTTCCCGTGGGAACCCTAATCCTAGGGTTCGGGCCTTACCCATAGACACCCTAAGGCAAGGATCCCCATCTGTAGGACCTCTATGCCTAAAGTGAGCTGGCCTAACCATTGGAACCCTTACTTCACCTGGCCTATGCCTAGAACCCTAACCCTAACGCCAAGTGGCCTACCCGTAAGCATCCTAATGCTAGGGCGGGAATCTCTTCCCACAGCAAGCCTATTTCAGCGTGGCTAACCCATAGGAACCATAACCCAACTCCCCTTGGTCTAGCAATGGGAACCCTACCCCTTAGTCCAAAGGGCCTAGCTCGGGAAACCCTGACGCTGACGCCAAGTGGGCTAAGGAGCCCTAACGCCTATCCCTAACTCCAACTGACCTACTCAGAGGAACTTTAACCCAATTGGCGGGGAGCCCTACCTTTTGCAAGCCTAACTCTCCCCAAAATTAGCAAATTTCTCCTGCAATCATCCTCCAAATGTAATTCCGATGCACTGCTGGCCATTTGGGAGAGATCCCTTCTTGAAAAATGCTCTCCAGGAGACATTAGTTCCAGGTAACAGCAAGGCACGAATGTCTCCAGGGATCGTTCTCTAAATGCTATCACGATGCACCGCTGGTGATTTGGCAGAGATCCGTTCATGACAAGTCCTAGGCTTGAGACATTCACTCCAGATCACAGCTAGCTACTCATTGCTCCTCAAATCATCTTTCAAAATGCATTCGGATGAAAGCCTGGCATTACCGTTAACGAAAAATGCTGTTCATTTGACATTCCTTCCAGGTTACTGCTAGGGACGAAATTCTCGGGAATCTTCCTCAAGAAGTCAGAGGGATGCACGGCCGGCTACCTGGCAGAGAGCCCTTTCAGAAAATTGCTACAAATGAAAAATGCATTCCAGATCACAGCTAGGTGCAAATTTCTCCCGCAATCATCCTCCAAATGTCATTCATTCGGAGGCTCTGCTGGTCATTTGGCAGAGATCCGTTCGTGAAAATAGCTCAAGATGAAACATTCCAGATCAAAGCTTGGCACCAATGTCTCCAGGAATCGTCCCCCGAATGTCATTCGGAAGCCCTGCAGGTCATTTGGCAGCGATCCGTTGGTGAAAATATCATGTAGAAAAGCATTCCATGTCCCTGCTAGGGATGACTTTGCCCAAGGCAACTCGGACGCCTTGCTGCGCATTTGGGAGAGATCCATTCATGACAATTGCTAAACGTGAGCCATGAACTCCAGATCCCTACTTGGCACATATTTCTGCTGGAATCGTCCTCCAAAAGGCTTTCGGGTGCACCACGGGCCATTTGGCAGAGATCCGTTTGTGAAAATAGCTAAACATGAGACAATCATTCTGGATCTCAGCTAGGACTAATTTCTCCTGGCATCGTCCTCCAAATGCCGTTCGGATGCAGTGCTGGGAAGTTGGCAGCGAACCCTTCTTGAACGTTGCTAAACATGAGCTCTTCAGTCCAGATCACTGCTTGGCAGGAATGTCTCATGGAATCGTCCTCCAAATGTCGTTACGATGCACTGCTTACCATTTCCAGAGATCCAGCCAGGACAATTCCTAAAAACGAACTATTCAGTCCAGGTCACAGCTAGACACGAATATGCCCTGGCATCGTCCTCCAAGAGCCAGTCGGATACGCTGCTGGGCATTGGGCAGCTATCCATTCCTGAAAAATATTATTCACCTAGAAAAGCATTCCATGTCCCTGCTAGGGACGACTTTGTCCTAGAATCGACCTCCAAGTGCAAATCGGAGGCATTGCTGGTATTTGGCAGAGAGCCTTCCTGAAAATTGCTAAACATGAGACATTCACTTCACATCACTGCTAGCCACCAATTTCTCCTGGAATCATTCTCCAAATGCCTTTCGGATGCACTGCTTGCCATTTGGCAGAGCAGGAAAGAATTTTGCTTGCTTAATCTAGTTCGAGGACCGACCACTCCTAAATAATCAGGATAGTAGCCCAATGGCGCGAATATGAAGAGTCCCTGACAATTTGTCACAAGCACGGGTCACTAAGGATTTTCTCTTTCTTTGTAAGTTCCACGGAACCGATCTTTCCCTAATGCTCAGGACCTCTTTTAAACTGTTTGAAAATGAAAAGGCTCCGAGAAACGAGTCACCCGCAGGGATCACTAACGAGTTTTGTTTTGTTTGTAACGTTCATGATGCCCTCTCTTCCAAATGACCAAGAGAAACCTAGTGGCTTTTAGATGACGAGTCCGTGACAAAGTTTGTCTCAAGTGCTGTTCATTAATGACTTTCTCTCTAGTTCTCATTTTCCCTAACCGCTCTACTGCAAATGACAGTAAGGACAGACTCCTAAATGCTTTAAAAAAGGAGGCTTTCAGAAGTTTTTGCCAAACCCCTAGTGGTCAAGAATGAGTTTAACCTTTCTTTAGGACAGGATCCTAAAAGCTGTAATGTGAAGATTCCGCGACAAATTTATCCCCCGCTAAGGTGAGCGAAGCGTTTTGCTTTGTTATTCATCTGCACGGAGCGAGCCTTCCAAATGAGGCCAGACTCCAAACTGTCTTAAGTTGAAGATTCCATAAGAAATGGCTCACAAGCACCGATCAGTAATGAGTTTCGCTTTCTTTTCAATGTCACCATGCGCTCCCTTCCAGATGATCTGGATAGACTCATAATGGCTTGAAGACTTGGATTCCGTGAGAAATTTCACAAAGCACTGATCACTACTGACTTTCTCTTGGTTTATCACTTTCACTGACCGATAAAGCCCATCTCTTCAGGACCCTCTCGTAACGCCTTTTAAATGAAGAGTCCCAGATAACTTTTCCTCCAGCAATGATAAGTAATCAGGTTCTCTTTCTTTGCAGCTTTCTATGCCGAAGAATCAGGAGAGTAGTATGATGGCTTTAAGATGAAGGCTGCATGAAACATTTGAGGATGAGAAAAGAGTTTTGCCTTCTTTGTAATTCTCACCAGCCGATCTCTTCTTAACGATGAGGACAGACTCTCAAGGGCTGTAAGATGACGATTAAATGAGAAATTTGTCATAAGCATTCATTAATACTTCCTTTCCCTTTGTTTCTAATTTTCTCCAACCAATCGAGCCCACAAGCTCAGGACAGGTTCCGGACAGCTTGAAAATGAAGATTCCATGAGAATTTTGTGCCCAGCCTTGATTAGGGCTGAGTTTTCCTTTCTTTGTACTTTTTACGAGCCCACGTCTTCTAATGGCACAAGACAGTTGGAGTTAAGCTGTGGGTAGGACGCCACGTCCTCAGGGTTATGGCTAGGCCACTTACAAGTGTGGTTCCTGTGTGCAGGCCACATGCAGGTAGAGTTAGGGAAGGGCAGAGCTCCCAGCCCTAGGTTAGCGCTCTCAGCGCTAGGGTTAGGGTTCATACGGGTAGGAATCCCGATCCTAGTGTTTCCTCGACCACAGGAAACGTAAGCCTCCATGCAAGTGGCCTTCCCGTGGGAACCCTAATCCTAGGGTTCGGGCCTTACCCATAGACACCCTAAGGCAAGGATCCCCATCTGTAGGACCTCTATGCCTAAAGTGAGCTGGCCTAACCATTGGAACCCTTACTTCACCTGGCCTATGCCTAGAACCCTAACCCTAACGCCAAGTGGCCTACCCGTAAGCATCCTAATGCTAGGGCGGGAATCTCTTCCCACAGCAAGCCTATTTCAGCGTGGCTAACCCATAGGAACCATAACCCAACTCCCCTTGGTCTAGCAATGGGAACCCTACCCCTTAGTCCAAAGGGCCTAGCTCGGGAAACCCTGACGCTGACGCCAAGTGGGCTAAGGAGCCCTAACGCCTATCCCTAACTCCAACTGACCTACTCAGAGGAACTTTAACCCAATTGGCGGGGAGCCCTACCTTTTGCAAGCCTAACTCTCCCCAAAATTAGCAAATTTCTCCTGCAATCATCCTCCAAATGTAATTCCGATGCACTGCTGGCCATTTGGGAGAGATCCCTTCTTGAAAAATGCTCTCCAGGAGACATTAGTTCCAGGTAACAGCAAGGCACGAATGTCTCCAGGGATCGTTCTCTAAATGCTATCACGATGCACCGCTGGTGATTTGGCAGAGATCCGTTCATGACAAGTCCTAGGCTTGAGACATTCACTCCAGATCACAGCTAGCTACTCATTGCTCCTCAAATCATCTTTCAAAATGCATTCGGATGAAAGCCTGGCATTACCGTTAACGAAAAATGCTGTTCATTTGACATTCCTTCCAGGTTACTGCTAGGGACGAAATTCTCGGGAATCTTCCTCAAGAAGTCAGAGGGATGCACGGCCGGCTACCTGGCAGAGAGCCCTTTCAGAAAATTGCTACAAATGAAAAATGCATTCCAGATCACAGCTAGGTGCAAATTTCTCCCGCAATCATCCTCCAAATGTCATTCATTCGGAGGCTCTGCTGGTCATTTGGCAGAGATCCGTTCGTGAAAATAGCTCAAGATGAAACATTCCAGATCAAAGCTTGGCACCAATGTCTCCAGGAATCGTCCCCCGAATGTCATTCGGAAGCCCTGCAGGTCATTTGGCAGCGATCCGTTGGTGAAAATATCATGTAGAAAAGCATTCCATGTCCCTGCTAGGGATGACTTTGCCCAAGGCAACTCGGACGCCTTGCTGCGCATTTGGGAGAGATCCATTCATGACAATTGCTAAACGTGAGCCATGAACTCCAGATCCCTACTTGGCACATATTTCTGCTGGAATCGTCCTCCAAATGGCTTTCGGGTGCACCACGGGCCATTTGGCAGAGATCCGTTTGTGAAAATAGCTAAACATGAGACAATCATTCTGGATCTCAGCTAGGACTAATTTCTCCTGGCATCGTCCTCCAAATGCCGTTCGGATGCAGTGCTGGGAAGTTGGCAGCGAACCCTTCTTGAACGTTGCTAAACATGAGCTCTTCAGTCCAGATCACTGCTTGGCAGGAATGTCTCATGGAATCGTCCTCCAAATGTCGTTAGGATGCACTGCTTACCATTTCCAGAGATCCAGCCAGGACAATTCCTAAAAATGAACTATTCAGTCCAGGTCACAGCTAGACACGAATATGCCCTGGCATCGTCCTCCAAGAGCCAGTCGGATACGCTGCTGGGCATTGGGCAGCTATCCATTCCTGAAAAATATTATTCACCTAGAAAAGCATTCCATGTCCCTGCTAGGGACGACTTTGTCCTAGGATCGACCTCCAAGTGCAAATCGGAGGCATTGCTGGTATTTGGCAGAGACCCTTCCTGAAAATTGCTAAACATGAGACATTCACTTCACATCACTGCTAACCACCAATTTCTCCTGGAATCATTCTCCAAATGCCTTTCGGATGCACTGCTTGCCATTTGGCAGAGCAGGAAAGAATTTTGCTTGCTTAATCTAGTTCGAGGACCGACCACTCCTAAATAATCAGGATAGTAGCCCAATGGCGCGAATATGAAGAGTCCCTGACAATTTGTCACAAGCACGGGTCACTAAGGATTTTCTCTTTCTTTGTAAGTTCCACGGAACCGATCTTTCCCTAATGCTCAGGACCTCTTTTAAACTGTTTGAAAATGAAAAGGCTCCGAGAAACGAGTCACCCGCAGGGATCACTAACGAGTTTTGTTTTGTTTGTAACGTTCATGATGCCCTCTCTTCCAAATGACCAAGAGAAACCTAGTGGCTTTTAGATGACGAGTCCGGGACAAAGTTTGTCTCAAGTGCTGTTCATTAATGACTTTCTCTCTAGTTCTCATTTTCCCTAACCGCTCTACTGCAAATGACAGTAAGGACAGACTCCTAAATGGTTTAAAAAAGGAGGCTTTCGGAAGTATTTGCCAAACCCCTAGTGGTCAAGAATGAGTTTAACCTTTCTTTAGGACAGGATCCTAAAAGCTGTAATGTGAAGATTCCGCGACAAATTTATCCCCCGCTAAGGTGAGCGAAGCGTTTTGCTTTGTTATTCATCTGCACGGAGCGAGCCTTCCAAATGAGGCCAGACTCCAAACTCTCTTAAGTTGAAGATTCCATAAGAAATGGCTCACAAGCACCGATCAGTAATGAGTTTCGCTTTCTTTTCAATGTCACCATGCGCTCCCTTCCAGATGATCTGGATAGACTCATAATGGCTTGAAGACTTGGATTCCGTGAGAAATTTCACAAAGCACTGATCACTACTGACTTTCTCTTGGTTTATCACTTTCACTGACCGATAAAGCCCATCTCTTCAGGACCCTCTCGTAACGCCTTTTAAATGAAGAGTCCCAGATAACTTTTCCTCCAGCAATGATAAGTAATCAGGTTCTCTTTCTTTGCAGCTTTCTATGCCGAAGAATCAGGAGAGTAGTATGATGGCTTTAAGATGAAGGCTGCATGAAACATTTGAGGATGAGAAAAGAGTTTTGCCTTCTTTGTAATTCTCACCAGCCGATCTCTTCTTAACGATGAGGACAGACTCTCAAGGGCTGTAAGATGACGATTAAATGAGAAATTTGTCATAAGCATTCATTAATACTTCCTTTCCCTTTGTTTCTAATTTTCTCCAACCAATCGAGCCCACAAGCTCAGGACAGGATCCGGACAGCTTGAAAATGAAGATTCCATGAGAATTTTGTGCCCAGCCTTGATTAGGGCTGAGTTTTCCTTTCTTTGTACTTTTTACGAGCCCACGTCTTCTAATGGCACAAGACAGTTGGAGTTAAGCTGTGGGTAGGACGCCACGTCCTCAGGGTTATGGCTAGGCCACTTACAAGTGTGGTTCCTGTGTGCAGGCCACATGCAGTTAGAGTTAGGGAAGGGCAGAGCTCCCAGCCCTAGGTTAGCGTTCTCAGCGCTAGGGTTAGGGTTCATACGGGTAGGAATCCCGATCCTAGTGTTTCCTCGACCACAGGAAACGTAAGCCTCCGTGCAAGTGGCCTTCCCGTGGGAACCCTAATCCTAGGGTTCGGGCCTTACCCATAGACACCCTAAGGCAAGGATCCCCATCTGTAGGACCTCTATGCCTAAAGTGAGCTGGCCTAACCATTGGAACCCTTACTTCAACTGGCCTATGCCTAGAACCCTAACCCTAACGCCAAGTGGCCTACCCGTAAGCATCCTAATGCTAGGGCGGGAATCCCTCGCCACAGCAAGCCTATTTCAGTGTGGCTAACCCATAGGAACCATAACCCAACTCCCCTTGGTCTAGCAATGGGAACCCTACCCCTTAGTCCAAAGGGCCTAGCTCGGGAAACCCTGACGCTGACGCCAAGTGGGCTAAGGAGCCCTAACGCCTATCCCTAACTCCAACTGACCTACTCAGAGGAACTTTAACCCAATTGGCGGGGAGCCCTACCTTTTGCAAGCCTAACTCTCCCCAAAATTAGCAAATTTCTCCTGCAATCATCCTCCAAATGTAATTCCGATGCACTGCTGGCCATTTGGGAGAGATCCCTTCTTGAAAAATGCTCTCCAGGAGACATTAGTTCCAGGTAACAGCAAGGCACGAATGTCTCCAGGGATCGTTCTCTAAATGCTATCACGATGCACCGCTGGTGATTTGGCAGAGATCCGTTCATGACAAGTCCTAGGCTTGAGACATTCACTCCAGATCACAGCTAGCTACTCATTGCTCCTCAAATCATCTTTCAAAATGCATTCGGATGAAAGCCTGGCATTACCGTTAACGAAAAATGCTGTTCATTTGACATTCCTTCCAGGTTACTGCTAGGGACGAAATTCTCGGGAATCTTCCTCAAGAAGTCAGAGGGATGCACTGCCGGCTACCTGGCAGAGAGCCCTTTCAGAAAATTGCTACAAATGAAAAATGCATTCCAGATCACAGCTAGGTGCAAATTTCTCCCGCAATCATCCTCCAAATGTCATTCATTCGGAGGCTCTGCTGGTCATTTGGCAGAGATCCGTTCGTGAAAATAGCTCAAGATGAAACATTCCAGATCAAAGCTTGGCACCAATGTCTCCAGGAATCGTCCCCCGAATGTCATTCGGAAGCCCTGCAGGTCATTTGGCAGCGATCCGTTGGTGAAAATATCATGTAGAAAAGCATTCCATGTCCCTGCTAGGGATGACTTTGCCCAAGGCAACTCGGACGCCTTGCTGCGCATTTGGGAGAGATCCATTCATGACAATTGCTAAACGTGAGCCATGAACTCCAGATCCCTACTTGGCACATATTTCTGCTGGAATCGTCCTCCAAATGGCTTTCGGGTGCACCACGGGCCATTTGGCAGAGATCCGTTCGTGAAAATAGCTAAACATGAGACAATCATTCTGGATCTCAGCTAGGACTAATTTCTCCTGGCATCGTCCTCCAAATGCCGTTCGGATGCAGTGCTGGGAAGTTGGCAGCGAACCCTTCTTGAACGTTGCTAAACATGAGCTCTTCAGTCCAGATCACTGCTTGGCAGGAATGTCTCATGGAATCGTCCTCCAAATGTCGTTACGATGCACTGCTTACCATTTCCAGAGATCCAGCCAGGACAATTCCTAAAAACGAACTATTCACTCCAGGTCACAGCTAGACACGAATATGCCCTGGCATCGTCCTCCAAGAGCCAGTCGGATACGCTGCTGGGCATTGGGCAGCTATCCAGTCCTGAAAAATATTATTCACCTAGAAAAGCATTCCATGTCCCTGCTAGGGACGACTTTGTCCTAGAATCGACCTCCAAGTGCAAATCGGAGGCATTGCTGGTATTTGGCAGAGAGCCTTCCTGAAAATTGCTAAACATGAGACATTCACTTCACATCACTGCTAGCCACCAATTTCTCCTGGAAGCATTCTCCAAATGCCTTTCGGATGCACTGCTTGCCATTTGGCAGAGCAGGAAAGAATTTTGCTTGCTTAATCTAGTTCGAGGACCGACCACTCCTAAATAATCAGGATAGTAGCCCAATGGCGCGAATATGAAGAGTCCCTGACAATTTGTCACAAGCACGGGTCACTAAGGATTTTCTCTTTCTTTGTAAGTTCCACGGAACCGATCTTTCCCTAATGCTCAGGACCTCTTTTAAACTGTTTGAAAATGAAAAGGCTCCGAGAAACGAGTCACCCGCAGGGATCACTAACGAGTTTTGTTTTGTTTGTAACGTTCATGATGCCCTCTCTTCCAAATGACCAAGAGAAACCTAGTGGCTTTTAGATGACGAGTCCGGGACAAAGTTTGTCTCAAGTGCTGTTCATTAATGACTTTCTCTCTAGTTCTCATTTTCCCTAACCGCTCTACTGCAAATGACAGTAAGGACAGACTCCTAAATGCTTTAAAAAAGGAGGCTTTCGGAAGTATTTGCCAAACCCCTAGTGGTCAAGAATGAGTTTAACCTTTCTTTAGGACAGGATCCTAAAAGCTGTAATGTGAAGATTCCGCGACAAATTGATCCCCCGCTAAGGTGAGCGAAGCGTTTTGCTTTGTTATTCATCTGCACGGAGCGAGCCTTCCAAATGAGGCCAGACTCCAAACTGTCTTCAGTTGAAGATTCCATAAGAAATGGCTCACAAGCACCGATCAGTAATGAGTTTCGCTTTCTTTTCAATGTCACCATGCGCTCCCTTCCAGATGATCTGGATAGACTCATAATGGCTTGAAGACTTGGATTCCGTGAGAAATTTCACAAAGCACTGATCACTACTGACTTTCTCTTGGTTTATCACTTTCACTGACCGATAAAGCCCATCTCTTCAGGACCCTCTCGTAACGCCTTTTAAATGAAGAGTCCCAGATAACTTTTCCTCCAGCAATGATAAGTAATCAGGTTCTCTTTCTTTGCAGCTTTCTATGCCGAAGAATCAGGAGAGTAGTATGATGGCTTTAAGATGAAGGCTGCATGAAACATTTGAGGATGAGAAAAGAGTTTTGCCTTCTTTGTAATTCTCACCAGCCGATCTCTTCTTAACGATGAGGACAGACTCTCAAGGGCCGTAAGATGACGATTAAATGAGAAATTTGTCATAAGCATTCATTAACACTTCCTTTCCCTTTGTTTCTAATTTTCTCCAACCAATCGAGCCCACAAGCTCAGGACAGGATCCGGACAGCTTGAAAATGAAGATTCCATGAGAATTTTGTGCCCAGCCTTGATTAGGGCTGAGTTTTCCTTTCTTTGTACTTTTTACGAGCCCACGTCTTCTAATGGCACAAGACAGTTGGAGTTAAGCTGTGGGTAGGACGCCACGTCCTCAGGGTTATGGCTAGGCCACTTACAAGTGTGGTTCCTGTGTGCAGGCCACATGCAGTTAGAGTTAGGGAAGGGCAGAGCTCCCAGCCCTAGGTTAGCGTTCTCAGCGCTAGGGTTAGGGTTCATACGGGTAGGAATCCCGATCCTAGTGTTTCCTCGACCACAGGAAACGTAAGCCTCCGTGCAAGTGGCCTTCCCGTGGGAACCCTAATCCTAGGGTTCGGGCCTTACCCATAGACACCCTAAGGCAAGGATCCCCATCTGTAGGACCTCTATGCCTAAAGTGAGCTGGCCTAACCATTGGAACCCTTACTTCAACTGGCCTATGCCTAGAACCCTAACCCTAACGCCAAGTGGCCTACCCGTAAGCATCCTAATGCTAGGGCGGGAATCCCTTCCCACAGCAAGCCTATTTCAGCGTGGCTAACCCATAGGAACCATAACCCAACTCCCCTTGGTCTAGCAATGGGAAACTTACCCCTTAGTCCAAAGGGCCTAGCTCGGGAAACCCTGACGCTGACGCCAAGTGGGCTAAGGAGCCCTAACGCCTATCCCTAACTCCAACTGACCTACTCAGAGGAACTTTAACCCAATTGGCGGGGAGCCCTACCTTTTGCAAGCCTAACTCTCCCCAAAATTAGCAAATTTCTCCTGCAATCATCCTCCAAATGTAATTCCGATGCACTGCTGGCCATTTGGGAGAGATCCCTTCTTGAAAAATGCTCTCCAGGAGACATTAGTTCCAGGTAACAGCAAGGCACGAATGTCTCCAGGGATCGTTCTCTAAATGCTATCACGATGCACCGCTGGTGATTTGGCAGAGATCCGTTCATGACAAGTCCTAGGCTTGAGACATTCACTCCAGATCACAGCTAGCTACTCATTGCTCCTCAAATCATCTTTCAAAATGCATTCGGATGAAAGCCTGGCATTACCGTTAACGAAAAATGCTGTTCATTTGACATTCCTTCCAGGTTACTGCTAGGGACGAAATTCTCGGGAATCTTCCTCAAGAAGTCAGAGGGATGCACTGCCGGCTACCTGGCAGAGAGCCCTTTCAGAAAATTGCTACAAATGAAAAATGCATTCCAGATCACAGCTAGGTGCAAATTTCTCCCGCAATCATCCTCCAAATGTCATTCATTCGGAGGCTCTGCTGGTCATTTGGCAGAGATCCGTTCGTGAAAATAGCTCAAGATGAAACATTCCAGATCAAAGCTTGGCACCAATGTCTCCAGGAATCGTCCCCCGAATGTCATTCGGAAGCCCTGCAGGTCATTTGGCAGCGATCCGTTGGTGAAAATATCATGTAGAAAAGCATTCCATGTCCCTGCTAGGGATGACTTTGCCCAAGGCAACTCGGACGCCTTGCTGCGCATTTGGGAGAGATCCATTCATGACAATTGCTAAACGTGAGCCATGAACTCCAGATCCCTACTTGGCACATATTTCTGCTGGAATCGTCCTCCAAATGGCTTTCGGGTGCACCACGGGCCATTTGGCAGAGATCCGTTCGTGAAAATAGCTAAACATGAGACAATCATTCTGGATCTCAGCTAGGACTAATTTCTCCTGGCATCGTCCTCCAAATGCCGTTCGGATGCAGTGCTGGGAAGTTGGCAGCGAACCCTTCTTGAACGTTGCTAAATATGAGCTCTTCAGTCCAGATCACTGCTTGGCAGGAATGTCTCATGGAATCGTCCTCCAAATGTCGTTACGATGCACTGCTTACCATTTCCAGAGATCCAGCCAGGACAATTCCTAAAAACGAACTATTCAGTCCAGGTCACAGCTAGACACGAATATGCCCTGGCATCGTCCTCCAACAGCCAGTTGGATACGCTGCTGGGCATTGGGCAGCTATCCAGTCCTGAAAAATATTATTCACCTAGAAAAGCATTCCATGTCCCTGCTAGGGACGACTTTGTCCTAGAATCGACCTCCAAGTGCAAATCGGAGGCATTGCTGGTATTTGGCAGAGACCCTTCCTGAAAATTGCTAAACATGAGACATTCACTTCACATCACTGCTAGCCACCAATTTCTCCTGGAAGCATTCTCCAAATGCCTTTCGGATGCACTGCTTGCCATTTGGCAGAGCAGGAAAGAATTTTGCTTGCTTAATCTAGTTCGAGGACCGACCACTCCTAAATAATCAGGATAGTAGCCCAATGGCGCGAATATGAAGAGTCCCTGACAATTTGTCACAAGCACGGGTCACTAAGGATTTTCTCTTTCTTTGTAAGTTCCACGGAACCGATCTTTCCCTAATGCTCAGGACCTCTTTTAAACTGTTTGAAAATGAAAAGGCTCCGAGAAACGAGTCACCCGCAGGGATCACTAACGAGTTTTGTTTTGTTTGTAACGTTCATGATGCCCTCTCTTCCAAATGACCAAGAGAAACCTAGTGGCTTTTAGATGACGAGTCCGGGACAAAGTTTGTCTCAAGTGCTGTTCATTAATGACTTTCTCTCTAGTTCTCATTTTCCCTAACCGCTCTACTGCAAACGACAGTAAGGACAGACTCCTAAATGCTTTAAAAAAGGAGGCTTTCAGAAGTATTTGCCAAACCCCTAGTGGTCAAGAATGAGTTTAACCTTTCTTTAGGACAGGATCCTAAAAGCTGTAATGTGAAGATTCCGCGACAAATTGATCCCCCACTAAGGTGAGCGAAGCGTTTTGCTTTGTTATTCATCTGCACGGAGCGAGCCTTCCAAATGAGGCCAGACTCCAAACTCTCTTAAGTTGAAGATTCCATAAGAAATGGCTCACAAGCACCGATCAGTAATGAGTTTCGCTTTCTTTTCAATGTCACCATGCGCTCCCTTCCAGATGATCTGGATAGACTCATAATGGCTTGAAGACTTGGATTCCGTGAGAAATTTCACAAAGCACTGATCACTACTGACTTTCTCTTGGTTTATCACTTTCACTGACCGATAAAGCCCATCTCTTCAGGACCCTCTCGTAACGCCTTTTAAATGAAGAGTCCCAGATAACTTTTCCTCCAGCAATGATAAGTAATCAGGTTCTCTTTCTTTGCAGCTTTCTATGCCGAAGAATCAGGAGAGTAGTATGATGGCTTTAAGATGAAGGCTGCATGAAACATTTGAGGATGAGAAAAGAGTTTTGCCTTCTTTGTAATTCTCACCAGCCGATCTCTTCTTAACGATGAGGACAGACTCTCAAGGGCTGTAAGATGACGATTAAATGAGAAATTTGTCATAAGCATTCATTAATACTTCCTTTCCCTTTGTTTCTAATTTTCTCCAACCAATCGAGCCCACAAGCTCAGGACAGGATCCGGACAGCTTGAAAATGAAGATTCCATGAGAATTTTGTGCCCAGCCTTGATTAGGGCTGAGTTTTCCTTTCTTTGTACTTTTTACGAGCCCACGTCTTCTAATGGCACAAGACAGTTGGAGTTAAGCTGTGGGTAGGACGCCACGTCCTCAGGGTTATGGCTAGGCCACTTACAAGTGTGGTTCCTGTGTGCAGGCCACATGCAGTTAGAGTTAGGGAAGGGCAGAGCTCCCAGCCCTAGGTTAGCGTTCTCAGCGCTAGGGTTAGGGTTCATACGGGTAGGAATCCCGATCCTAGTGTTTCCTCGACCACAGGAAACGTAAGCCTCCGTGCAAGTGGCCTTCCCGTGGGAACCCTAATCCTAGGGTTCGGGCCTTACCCATAGACACCCTAAGGCAAGGATCCCCATCTGTAGGACCTCTATGCCTAAAGTGAGCTGGCCTAACCATTGGAACCCTTACTTCAACTGGCCTATGCCTAGAACCCTAACCCTAACGCCAAGTGGCCTACCCGTAAGCATCCTAATGCTAGGGCGGGAATCCCTCGCCACAGCAAGCCTATTTCAGTGTGGCTAACCCATAGGAACCATAACCCAACTCCCCTTGGTCTAGCAATGGGAACCCTACCCCTTAGTCCAAAGGGCCTAGCTCGGGAAACCCTGACGCTGACGCCAAGTGGGCTAAGGAGCCCTAACGCCTATCCCTAACTCCAACTGACCTACTCAGAGGAACTTTAACCCAATTGGCGGGGAGCCCTACCTTTTGCAAGCCTAACTCTCCCCAAAATTAGCAAATTTCTCCTGCAATCATCCTCCAAATGTAATTCCGATGCACTGCTGGCCATTTGGGAGAGATCCCTTCTTGAAAAATGCTCTCCAGGAGACATTAGTTCCAGGTAACAGCAAGGCACGAATGTCTCCAGGGATCGTTCTCTAAATGCTATCACGATGCACCGCTGGTGATTTGGCAGAGATCCGTTCATGACAAGTCCTAGGCTTGAGACATTCACTCCAGATCACAGCTAGCTACTCATTGCTCCTCAAATCATCTTTCAAAATGCATTCGGATGAAAGCCTGGCATTACCGTTAACGAAAAATGCTGTTCATTTGACATTCCTTCCAGGTTACTGCTAGGGACGAAATTCTCGGGAATCTTCCTCAAGAAGTCAGAGGGATGCACTGCCGGCTACCTGGCAGAGAGCCCTTTCAGAAAATTGCTACAAATGAAAAATGCATTCCAGATCACAGCTAGGTGCAAATTTCTCCCGCAATCATCCTCCAAATGTCATTCATTCGGAGGCTCTGCTGGTCATTTGGCAGAGATCCGTTCGTGAAAATAGCTCAAGATGAAACATTCCAGATCAAAGCTTGGCACCAATGTCTCCAGGAATCGTCCCCCGAATGTCATTCGGAAGCCCTGCAGGTCATTTGGCAGCGATCCGTTGGTGAAAATATCATGTAGAAAAGCATTCCATGTCCCTGCTAGGGATGACTTTGCCCAAGGCAACTCGGACGCCTTGCTGCGCATTTGGGAGAGATCCATTCATGACAATTGCTAAACGTGAGCCATGAACTCCAGATCCCTACTTGGCACATATTTCTGCTGGAATCGTCCTCCAAATGGCTTTCGGGTGCACCACGGGCCATTTGGCAGAGATCCGTTCGTGAAAATAGCTAAACATGAGACAATCATTCTGGATCTCAGCTAGGACTAATTTCTCCTGGCATCGTCCTCCAAATGCCGTTCGGATGCAGTGCTGGGAAGTTGGCAGCGAACCCTTCTTGAACGTTGCTAAACATGAGCTCTTCAGTCCAGATCACTGCTTGGCAGGAATGTCTCATGGAATCGTCCTCCAAATGTCGTTACGATGCACTGCTTACCATTTCCAGAGATCCAGCCAGGACAATTCCTAAAAACGAACTATTCACTCCAGGTCACAGCTAGACACGAATATGCCCTGGCATCGTCCTCCAAGAGCCAGTCGGATACGCTGCTGGGCATTGGGCAGCTATCCAGTCCTGAAAAATATTATTCACCTAGAAAAGCATTCCATGTCCCTGCTAGGGACGACTTTGTCCTAGAATCGACCTCCAAGTGCAAATCGGAGGCATTGCTGGTATTTGGCAGAGAGCCTTCCTGAAAATTGCTAAACATGAGACATTCACTTCACATCACTGCTAGCCACCAATTTCTCCTGGAAGCATTCTCCAAATGCCTTTCGGATGCACTGCTTGCCATTTGGCAGAGCAGGAAAGAATTTTGCTTGCTTAATCTAGTTCGAGGACCGACCACTCCTAAATAATCAGGATAGTAGCCCAATGGCGCGAATATGAAGAGTCCCTGACAATTTGTCACAAGCACGGGTCACTAAGGATTTTCTCTTTCTTTGTAAGTTCCACGGAACCGATCTTTCCCTAATGCTCAGGACCTCTTTTAAACTGTTTGAAAATGAAAAGGCTCCGAGAAACGAGTCACCCGCAGGGATCACTAACGAGTTTTGTTTTGTTTGTAACGTTCATGATGCCCTCTCTTCCAAATGACCAAGAGAAACCTAGTGGCTTTTAGATGACGAGTCCGGGACAAAGTTTGTCTCAAGTGCTGTTCATTAATGACTTTCTCTCTAGTTCTCATTTTCCCTAACCGCTCTACTGCAAATGACAGTAAGGACAGACTCCTAAATGCTTTAAAAAAGGAGGCTTTCGGAAGTATTTGCCAAACCCCTAGTGGTCAAGAATGAGTTTAACCTTTCTTTAGGACAGGATCCTAAAAGCTGTAATGTGAAGATTCCGCGACAAATTGATCCCCCGCTAAGGTGAGCGAAGCGTTTTGCTTTGTTATTCATCTGCACGGAGCGAGCCTTCCAAATGAGGCCAGACTCCAAACTGTCTTCAGTTGAAGATTCCATAAGAAATGGCTCACAAGCACCGATCAGTAATGAGTTTCGCTTTCTTTTCAATGTCACCATGCGCTCCCTTCCAGATGATCTGGATAGACTCATAATGGCTTGAAGACTTGGATTCCGTGAGAAATTTCACAAAGCACTGATCACTACTGACTTTCTCTTGGTTTATCACTTTCACTGACCGATAAAGCCCATCTCTTCAGGACCCTCTCGTAACGCCTTTTAAATGAAGAGTCCCAGATAACTTTTCCTCCAGCAATGATAAGTAATCAGGTTCTCTTTCTTTGCAGCTTTCTATGCCGAAGAATCAGGAGAGTAGTATGATGGCTTTAAGATGAAGGCTGCATGAAACATTTGAGGATGAGAAAAGAGTTTTGCCTTCTTTGTAATTCTCACCAGCCGATCTCTTCTTAACGATGAGGACAGACTCTCAAGGGCCGTAAGATGACGATTAAATGAGAAATTTGTCATAAGCATTCATTAACACTTCCTTTCCCTTTGTTTCTAATTTTCTCCAACCAATCGAGCCCACAAGCTCAGGACAGGATCCGGACAGCTTGAAAATGAAGATTCCATGAGAATTTTGTGCCCAGCCTTGATTAGGGCTGAGTTTTCCTTTCTTTGTACTTTTTACGAGCCCACGTCTTCTAATGGCACAAGACAGTTGGAGTTAAGCTGTGGGTAGGACGCCACGTCCTCAGGGTTATGGCTAGGCCACTTACAAGTGTGGTTCCTGTGTGCAGGCCACATGCAGTTAGAGTTAGGGAAGGGCAGAGCTCCCAGCCCTAGGTTAGCGTTCTCAGCGCTAGGGTTAGGGTTCATACGGGTAGGAATCCCGATCCTAGTGTTTCCTCGACCACAGGAAACGTAAGCCTCCGTGCAAGTGGCCTTCCCGTGGGAACCCTAATCCTAGGGTTCGGGCCTTACCCATAGACACCCTAAGGCAAGGATCCCCATCTGTAGGACCTCTATGCCTAAAGTGAGCTGGCCTAACCATTGGAACCCTTACTTCAACTGGCCTATGCCTAGAACCCTAACCCTAACGCCAAGTGGCCTACCCGTAAGCATCCTAATGCTAGGGCGGGAATCCCTTCCCACAGCAAGCCTATTTCAGCGTGGCTAACCCATAGGAACCATAACCCAACTCCCCTTGGTCTAGCAATGGGAAACTTACCCCTTAGTCCAAAGGGCCTAGCTCGGGAAACCCTGACGCTGACGCCAAGTGGGCTAAGGAGCCCTAACGCCTATCCCTAACTCCAACTGACCTACTCAGAGGAACTTTAACCCAATTGGCGGGGAGCCCTACCTTTTGCAAGCCTAACTCTCCCCAAAATTAGCAAATTTCTCCTGCAATCATCCTCCAAATGTAATTCCGATGCACTGCTGGCCATTTGGGAGAGATCCCTTCTTGAAAAATGCTCTCCAGGAGACATTAGTTCCAGGTAACAGCAAGGCACGAATGTCTCCAGGGATCGTTCTCTAAATGCTATCACGATGCACCGCTGGTGATTTGGCAGAGATCCGTTCATGACAAGTCCTAGGCTTGAGACATTCACTCCAGATCACAGCTAGCTACTCATTGCTCCTCAAATCATCTTTCAAAATGCATTCGGATGAAAGCCTGGCATTACCGTTAACGAAAAATGCTGTTCATTTGACATTCCTTCCAGGTTACTGCTAGGGACGAAATTCTCGGGAATCTTCCTCAAGAAGTCAGAGGGATGCACTGCCGGCTACCTGGCAGAGAGCCCTTTCAGAAAATTGCTACAAATGAAAAATGCATTCCAGATCACAGCTAGGTGCAAATTTCTCCCGCAATCATCCTCCAAATGTCATTCATTCGGAGGCTCTGCTGGTCATTTGGCAGAGATCCGTTCGTGAAAATAGCTCAAGATGAAACATTCCAGATCAAAGCTTGGCACCAATGTCTCCAGGAATCGTCCCCCGAATGTCATTCGGAAGCCCTGCAGGTCATTTGGCAGCGATCCGTTGGTGAAAATATCATGTAGAAAAGCATTCCATGTCCCTGCTAGGGATGACTTTGCCCAAGGCAACTCGGACGCCTTGCTGCGCATTTGGGAGAGATCCATTCATGACAATTGCTAAACGTGAGCCATGAACTCCAGATCCCTACTTGGCACATATTTCTGCTGGAATCGTCCTCCAAATGGCTTTCGGGTGCACCACGGGCCATTTGGCAGAGATCCGTTCGTGAAAATAGCTAAACATGAGACAATCATTCTGGATCTCAGCTAGGACTAATTTCTCCTGGCATCGTCCTCCAAATGCCGTTCGGATGCAGTGCTGGGAAGTTGGCAGCGAACCCTTCTTGAACGTTGCTAAATATGAGCTCTTCAGTCCAGATCACTGCTTGGCAGGAATGTCTCATGGAATCGTCCTCCAAATGTCGTTACGATGCACTGCTTACCATTTCCAGAGATCCAGCCAGGACAATTCCTAAAAACGAACTATTCAGTCCAGGTCACAGCTAGACACGAATATGCCCTGGCATCGTCCTCCAACAGCCAGTTGGATACGCTGCTGGGCATTGGGCAGCTATCCAGTCCTGAAAAATATTATTCACCTAGAAAAGCATTCCATGTCCCTGCTAGGGACGACTTTGTCCTAGAATCGACCTCCAAGTGCAAATCGGAGGCATTGCTGGTATTTGGCAGAGACCCTTCCTGAAAATTGCTAAACATGAGACATTCACTTCACATCACTGCTAGCCACCAATTTCTCCTGGAAGCATTCTCCAAATGCCTTTCGGATGCACTGCTTGCCATTTGGCAGAGCAGGAAAGAATTTTGCTTGCTTAATCTAGTTCGAGGACCGACCACTCCTAAATAATCAGGATAGTAGCCCAATGGCGCGAATATGAAGAGTCCCTGACAATTTGTCACAAGCACGGGTCACTAAGGATTTTCTCTTTCTTTGTAAGTTCCACGGAACCGATCTTTCCCTAATGCTCAGGACCTCTTTTAAACTGTTTGAAAATGAAAAGGCTCCGAGAAACGAGTCACCCGCAGGGATCACTAACGAGTTTTGTTTTGTTTGTAACGTTCATGATGCCCTCTCTTCCAAATGACCAAGAGAAACCTAGTGGCTTTTAGATGACGAGTCCGGGACAAAGTTTGTCTCAAGTGCTGTTCATTAATGACTTTCTCTCTAGTTCTCATTTTCCCTAACCGCTCTACTGCAAACGACAGTAAGGACAGACTCCTAAATGCTTTAAAAAAGGAGGCTTTCAGAAGTATTTGCCAAACCCCTAGTGGTCAAGAATGAGTTTAACCTTTCTTTAGGACAGGATCCTAAAAGCTGTAATGTGAAGATTCCGCGACAAATTGATCCCCCACTAAGGTGAGCGAAGCGTTTTGCTTTGTTATTCATCTGCACGGAGCGAGCCTTCCAAATGAGGCCAGACTCCAAACTCTCTTAAGTTGAAGATTCCATAAGAAATGGCTCACAAGCACCGATCAGTAATGAGTTTCGCTTTCTTTTCAATGTCACCATGCGCTCCCTTCCAGATGATCTGGATAGACTCATAATGGCTTGAAGACTTGGATTCCGTGAGAAATTTCACAAAGCACTGATCACTACTGACTTTCTCTTGGTTTATCACTTTCACTGACCGATAAAGCCCATCTCTTCAGGACCCTCTCGTAACGCCTTTTAAATGAAGAGTCACAGATAACTTTTCCTCCAGCAATGATAAGTAATCAGGTTCTCTTTCTTTGCAGCTTTCTATGCCGAAGAATCAGGAGAGTAGTATGATGGCTTTAAGATGAAGGCTGCATGAAACATTTGAGGATGAGAAAAGAGTTTTGCCTTCTTTGTAATTCTCACCAGCCGATCTCTTCTTAACGATGAGGACAGACTCTCAAGGGCTGTAAGATGACGATTAAATGAGAAATTTGTCATAAGCATTCATTAACACTTCCTTTCCCTTTGTTTCTAATTTTCTCCAACCAATCGAGCCCACAAGCTCAGGACAGGATCCGGACAGCTTGAAAATGAAGATTCCATGAGAATTTTGTGCCCAGCCTTGATTAGGGCTGAGTTTTCCTTTCTTTGTACTTTTTACGAGCCCACGTCTTCTAATGGCACAAGACAGTTGGAGTTAAGCTGTGGGTAGGACGCCACGTCCTCAGGGTTATGGCTAGGCCACTTACAAGTGTGGTTCCTGTGTGCAGGCCACATGCAGTTAGAGTTAGGGAAGGGCAGAGCTCCCAGCCCTAGGTTAGCGTTCTCAGCGCTAGGGTTAGGGTTCATACGGGTAGGAATCCCGATCCTAGTGTTTCCTCGACCACAGGAAACGTAAGCCTCCGTGCAAGTGGCCTTCCCGTGGGAACCCTAATCCTAGGGTTCGGGCCTTACCCATAGACACCCTAAGGCAAGGATCCCCATCTGTAGGACCTCTATGCCTAAAGTGAGCTGGCCTAACCATTGGAACCCTTACTTCAACTGGCCTATGCCTAGAACCCTAACCCTAACGCCAAGTGGCCTACCCGTAAGCATCCTAATGCTAGGGCGGGAATCCCTTCCCACAGCAAGCCTATTTCAGCGTGGCTAACCCATAGGAACCATAACCCAACTCCCCTTGGTCTAGCAATGGGAACCTTACCCCTTAGTCCAAAGGGCCTAGCTCGGGAAACCCTGACGCTGACGCCAAGTGGGCTAAGGAGCCCTAACGCCTATCCCTAACTCCAACTGACCTACTCAGAGGAACTTTAACCCAATTGGCGGGGAGCCCTACCTTTTGCAAGCCTAACTCTCCCCAAAATTAGCAAATTTCTCCTGCAATCATCCTCCAAATGTAATTCCGATGCACTGCTGGCCATTTGGGAGAGATCCCTTCTTGAAAAATGCTCTCCAGGAGACATTAGTTCCAGGTAACAGCAAGGCACGAATGTCTCCAGGGATCGTTCTCTAAATGCTATCACGATGCACCGCTGGTGATTTGGCAGAGATCCGTTCATGACAAGTCCTAGGCTTGAGACATTCACTCCAGATCACAGCTAGCTACTCATTGCTCCTCAAATCATCTTTCAAAATGCATTCGGATGAAAGCCTGGCATTACCGTTAACGAAAAATGCTGTTCATTTGACATTCCTTCCAGGTTACTGCTAGGGACGAAATTCTCGGGAATGTTCCTCAAGAAGTCAGAGGGATGCACTGCCGGCTACCTGGCAGAGAGCCCTTTCAGAAAATTGCTACAAATGAAAAATGCATTCCAGATCACAGCTAGGTGCAAATTTCTCCCGCAATCATCCTCCAAATGTCATTCATTCGGAGGCTCTGCTGGTCATTTGGCAGAGATCCGTTCGTGAAAATAGCTCAAGATGAAACATTCCAGATCAAAGCTTGGCACCAATGTCTCCAGGAATCGTCCCCCGAATGTCATTCGGAAGCCCTGCAGGTCATTTGGCAGCGATCCGTTGGTGAAAATATCATGTAGAAAAGCATTCCATGTCCCTGCTAGGGATGACTTTGCCCAAGGCAACTCGGACGCCTTGCTGCGCATTTGGGAGAGATCCATTCATGACAATTGCTAAACGTGAGCCATGAACTCCAGATCCCTACTTGGCACATATTTCTGCTGGAATCGTCCTCCAAATGGCTTTCGGGTGCACCACGGGCCATTTGGCAGAGATCCGTTCGTGAAAATAGCTAAACATGAGACAATCATTCTGGATCTCAGCTAGGACTAATTTCTCCTGGCATCGTCCTCCAAATGCCGTTCGGATGCAGTGCTGGGAAGTTGGCAGCGAACCCTTCTTGAACGTTGCTAAATATGAGCTCTTCAGTCCAGATCACTGCTTGGCAGGAATGTCTCATGGAATCGTCCTCCAAATGTCGTTACGATGCACTGCTTACCATTTCCAGAGATCCAGCCAGGACAATTCCTAAAAACGAACTATTCAGTCCAGGTCACAGCTAGACACGAATATGCCCTGGCATCGTCCTCCAACAGCCAGTTGGATACGCTGCTGGGCATTGGGCAGCTATCCAGTCCTGAAAAATATTATTCACCTAGAAAAGCATTCCATGTCCCTGCTAGGGACGACTTTGTCCTAGAATCGACCTCCAAGTGCAAATCGGAGGCATTGCTGGTATTTGGCAGAGAGCCTTCCTGAAAATTGCTAAACATGAGACATTCACTTCACATCACTGCTAGCCACCAATTTCTCCTGGAAGCATTCTCCAAATGCCTTTCGGATGCACTGCTTGCCATTTGGCAGAGCAGGAAAGAATTTTGCTTGCTTAATCTAGTTCGAGGACCGACCACTCCTAAATAATCAGGATAGTAGCCCAATGGCGCGAATATGAAGAGTCCCTGACAATTTGTCACAAGCACGGGTCACTAAGGATTTTCTCTTTCTTTGTAAGTTCCACGGAACCGATCTTTCCCTAATGCTCAGGACCTCTTTTAAACTGTTTGAAAATGAAAAGGCTCCGAGAAACGAGTCACCCGCAGGGATCACTAACGAGTTTTGTTTTGTTTGTAACGTTCATGATGCCCTCTCTTCCAAATGACCAAGAGAAACCTAGTGGCTTTTAGATGACGAGTCCGGGACAAAGTTTGTCTCAAGTGCTGTTCATTAATGACTTTCTCTCTAGTTCTCATTTTCCCTAACCGCTCTACTGCAAACGACAGTAAGGACAGACTCCTAAATGCTTTAAAAAAGGAGGCTTTCAGAAGTATTTGCCAAACCCCTAGTGGTCAAGAATGAGTTTAACCTTTCTTTAGGACAGGATCCTAAAAGCTGTAATGTGAAGATTCCGCGACAAATTGATCCCCCGCTAAGGTGAGCGAAGCGTTTTGCTTTGTTATTCATCTGCACGGAGCGAGCCTTCCAAATGAGGCCAGACTCCAAACTCTCTTAAGTTGAAGATTCCATAAGAAATGGCTCACAAGCACCGATCAGTAATGAGTTTCGCTTTCTTTTCAATGTCACCATGCGCTCCCTTCCAGATGATCTGGATAGACTCATAATGGCTTGAAGACTTGGATTCCGTGAGAAATTTCACAAAGCACTGATCACTACTGACTTTCTCTTGGTTTATCACTTTCACTGACCGATAAAGCCCATCTCTTCAGGACCCTCTCGTAACGCCTTTTAAATGAAGAGTCACAGATAACTTTTCCTCCAGCAATGATAAGTAATCAGGTTCTCTTTCTTTGCAGCTTTCTATGCCGAAGAATCAGGAGAGTAGTATGATGGCTTTAAGATGAAGGCTGCATGAAACATTTGAGGATGAGAAAAGAGTTTTGCCTTCTTTGTAATTCTCACCAGCCGATCTCTTCTTAACGATGAGGACAGACTCTCAAGGGCTGTAAGATGACGATTAAATGAGAAATTTGTCATAAGCATTCATTAACACTTCCTTTCCCTTTGTTTCTAATTTTCTCCAACCAATCGAGCCCACAAGCTCAGGACAGGATCCGGACAGCTTGAAAATGAAGATTCCATGAGAATTTTGTGCCCAGCCTTGATTAGGGCTGAGTTTTCCTTTCTTTGTACTTTTTACGAGCCCACGTCTTCTAATGGCACAAGACAGTTGGAGTTAAGCTGTGGGTAGGACGCCACGTCCTCAGGGTTATGGCTAGGCCACTTACAAGTGTGGTTCCTGTGTGCAGGCCACATGCAGTTAGAGTTAGGGAAGGGCAGAGCTCCCAGCCCTAGGTTAGCGTTCTCAGCGCTAGGGTTAGGGTTCATACGGGTAGGAATCCCGATCCTAGTGTTTCCTCGACCACAGGAAACGTAAGCCTCCGTGCAAGTGGCCTTCCCGTGGGAACCCTAATCCTAGGGTTCGGGCCTTACCCATAGACACCCTAAGGCAAGGATCCCCATCTGTAGGACCTCTATGCCTAAAGTGAGCTGGCCTAACCATTGGAACCCTTACTTCAACTGGCCTATGCCTAGAACCCTAACCCTAACGCCAAGTGGCCTACCCGTAAGCATCCTAATGCTAGGGCGGGAATCCCTTGCCACAGCAAGCCTATTTCAGTGTGGCTAACCCATAGGAACCATAACCCAACTCCCCTTGGTCTAGCAATGGGAACCCTACCCCTTAGTCCAAAGGGCCTAGCTCGGGAAACCCTGACGCTGACGCCAAGTGGGCTAAGGAGCCCTAACGCCTATCCCTAACTCCAACTGACCTACTCAGAGGAACTTTAACCCAATTGGCGGGGAGCCCTACCTTTTGCAAGCCTAACTCTCCCCAAAATTAGCAAATTTCTCCTGCAATCATCCTCCAAATGTAATTCCGATGCACTGCTGGCCATTTGGGAGAGATCCCTTCTTGAAAAATGCTCTCCAGGAGACATTAGTTCCAGGTAACAGCAAGGCACGAATGTCTCCAGGGATCGTTCTCTAAATGCTATCACGATGCACCGCTGGTGATTTGGCAGAGATCCGTTCATGACAAGTCCTAGGCTTGAGACATTCACTCCAGATCACAGCTAGCTACTCATTGCTCCTCAAATCATCTTTCAAAATGCATTCGGATGAAAGCCTGGCATTACCGTTAACGAAAAATGCTGTTCATTTGACATTCCTTCCAGGTTACTGCTAGGGACGAAATTCTCGGGAATCTTCCTCAAGAAGTCAGAGGGATGCACTGCCGGCTACCTGGCAGAGAGCCCTTTCAGAAAATTGCTACAAATGAAAAATGCATTCCAGATCACAGCTAGGTGCAAATTTCTCCCGCAATCATCCTCCAAATGTCATTCATTCGGAGGCTCTGCTGGTCATTTGGCAGAGATCCGTTCGTGAAAATAGCTCAAGATGAAACATTCCAGATCAAAGCTTGGCACCAATGTCTCCAGGAATCGTCCCCCGAATGTCATTCGGAAGCCCTGCAGGTCATTTGGCAGCGATCCGTTGGTGAAAATATCATGTAGAAAAGCATTCCATGTCCCTGCTAGGGATGACTTTGCCCAAGGCAACTCGGACGCCTTGCTGCGCATTTGGGAGAGATCCATTCATGACAATTGCTAAACGTGAGCCATGAACTCCAGATCCCTACTTGGCACATATTTCTGCTGGAATCGTCCTCCAAATGGCTTTCGGGTGCACCACGGGCCATTTGGCAGAGATCCGTTTGTGAAAATAGCTAAACATGAGACAATCATTCTGGATCTCAGCTAGGACTAATTTCTCCTGGCATCGTCCTCCAAATGCCGTTCGGATGCAGTGCTGGGAAGTTGGCAGCGAACCCTTCTTGAACGTTGCTAAACATGAGCTCTTCAGTCCAGATCACTGCTTGGCAGGAATGTCTCATGGAATCGTCCTCCAAATGTTGTTACGATGCACTGCTTACCATTTCCAGAGATCCAGCCAGGACAATTCCTAAAAACGAACTATTCAGTCCAGGTCACAGCTAGACACGAATATGCCCTGGCATCGTCCTCCAAGAGCCAGTCGGATACGCTGCTGGGCATTGGGCAGCTATCCAGTCCTGAAAAATATTATTCACCTAGAAAAGCATTCCATGTCCCTGCTAGGGACGACTTTGTCCTAGAATCGACCTCCAAGTGCAAATCGGAGGCATTGCTGGTATTTGGCAGAGACCCTTCCTGAAAATTGCTAAACATGAGACATTCACTTCACATCACTGCTAGCCACCAATTTCTCTTGGAATCATTCTCCAAATGCCTTTCGGATGCACTGCTTGCCATTTGGCAGAGCAGGAAAGAATTTTGCTTGCTTAATCTAGTTCGAGGACCGACCACTCCTAAATAATCAGGATAGTAGCCCAATGGCGCGAATATGAAGAGTCCCTGACAATTTGTCACAAGCACGGGTCACTAAGGATTTTCTCTTTCTTTGTAAGTTCCACGGAACCGATCTTTCCCTAATGCTCAGGACCTCTTTTAAACTGTTTGAAAATGAAAAGGCTCCGAGAAACGAGTCACCCGCAGGGATCACTAACGAGTTTTGTTTTGTTTGTAACGTTCATGATGCCCTCTCTTCCAAATGACCAAGAGAAACCTAGTGGCTTTTAGATGACGAGTCCGGGACAAAGTTTGTCTCAAGTGCTGTTCATTAATGACTTTCTCTCTAGTTCTCATTTTCCCTAACCGCTCTACTGCAAATGACAGTAAGGACAGACTCCTAAATGCTTTAAAAAAGGAGGCTTTCGGAAGTATTTGCCAAACCCCTAGTGGTCAAGAATGAGTTTAACCTTTCTTTAGGACAGGATCCTAAAAGCTGTAATGTGAAGATTCCGCGACAAATTGATCCCCCGCTAAGGTGAGCGAAGCGTTTTGCTTTGTTATTCATCTGCACGGAGCGAGCCTTCCAAATGAGGCCAGACTCCAAACTCTCTTAAGTTGAAGATTCCATAAGAAATGGCTCACAAGCACCGATCAGTAATGAGTTTCGCTTTCTTTTCAATGTCACCATGCGCTCCCTTCCAGATGATCTGGATAGACTCATAATGGCTTGAAGACTTGGATTCCGTGAGAAATTTCACAAAGCACTGATCACTACTGACTTTCTCTTGGTTTATCACTTTCACTGACCGATAAAGCCCATCTCTTCAGGACCCTCTCGTAACGCCTTTTAAATGAAGAGTCACAGATAACTTTTCCTCCAGCAATGATAAGTAATCAGGTTCTCTTTCTTTGCAGCTTTCTATGCCGAAGAATCAGGAGAGTAGTATGATGGCTTTAAGATGAAGGCTGCATGAAACATTTGAGGATGAGAAAAGAGTTTTGCCTTCTTTGTAATTCTCACCAGCCGATCTCTTCTTAACGATGAGGACAGACTCTCAAGGGCTGTAAGATGACGATTAAATGAGAAATTTGTCATAAGCATTCATTAACACTTCCTTTCCCTTTGTTTCTAATTTTCTCCAACCAATCGAGCCCACAAGCTCAGGACAGGATCCGGACAGCTTGAAAATGAAGATTCCATGAGAATTTTGTGCCCAGCCTTGATTAGGGCTGAGTTTTCCTTTCTTTGTACTTTTTACGAGCCCACGTCTTCTAATGGCACAAGACAGTTGGAGTTAAGCTGTGGGTAGGACGCCACGTCCTCAGGGTTATGGCTAGGCCACTTACAAGTGTGGTTCCTGTGTGCAGGCCACATGCAGTTAGAGTTACGGAAGGGCAGAGCTCCCAGCCCTAGGTTAGCGTTCTCAGCGCTAGGGTTAGGGTTCATACGGGTAGGAATCCCGATCCTAGTGTTTCCTCGACCACAGGAAACGTAAGCCTCCGTGCAAGTGGCCTTCCCGTGGGAACCCTAATCCTAGGGTTCGGGCCTTACCCATAGACACCCTAAGGCAAGGATCCCCATCTGTAGGACCTCTATGCCTAAAGTGAGCTGGCCTAACCATTGGAACCCTTACTTCAACTGGCCTATGCCTAGAACCCTAACCCTAACGCCAAGTGGCCTACCCGTAAGCATCCTAATGCTAGGGCGGGAATCCCTTGCCACAGCAAGCCTATTTCAGTGTGGCTAACCCATAGGAACCATAACCCAACTCCCCTTGGTCTAGCAATGGGAACCCTACCCCTTAGTCCAAAGGGCCTAGCTCGGGAAACCCTGACGCTGACGCCAAGTGGGCTAAGGAGCCCTAACGCCTATCCCTAACTCCAACTGACCTACTCAGAGGAACTTTAACCCAATTGGCGGGGAGCCCTACCTTTTGCAAGCCTAACTCTCCCCAAAATTAGCAAATTTCTCCTGCAATCATCCTCCAAATGTAATTCCGATGCACTGCTGGCCATTTGGGAGAGATCCCTTCTTGAAAAATGCTCTCCAGGAGACATTAGTTCCAGGTAACAGCAAGGCACGAATGTCTCCAGGGATCGTTCTCTAAATGCTATCACGATGCACCGCTGGTGATTTGGCAGAGATCCGTTCATGACAAGTCCTAGGCTTGAGACATTCACTCCAGATCACAGCTAGCTACTCATTGCTCCTCAAATCATCTTTCAAAATGCATTCGGATGAAAGCCTGGCATTACCGTTAACGAAAAATGCTGTTCATTTGACATTCCTTCCAGGTTACTGCTAGGGACGAAATTCTCGGGAATCTTCCTCAAGAAGTCAGAGGGATGCACTGCCGGCTACCTGGCAGAGAGCCCTTTCAGAAAATTGCTACAAATGAAAAATGCATTCCAGATCACAGCTAGGTGCAAATTTCTCCCGCAATCATCCTCCAAATGTCATTCATTCGGAGGCTCTGCTGGTCATTTGGCAGAGATCCGTTCGTGAAAATAGCTCAAGATGAAACATTCCAGATCAAAGCTTGGCACCAATGTCTCCAGGAATCGTCCCCCGAATGTCATTCGGAAGCCCTGCAGGTCATTTGGCAGCGATCCGTTGGTGAAAATATCATGTAGAAAAGCATTCCATGTCCCTGCTAGGGATGACTTTGCCCAAGGCAACTCGGACGCCTTGCTGCGCATTTGGGAGAGATCCATTCATGACAATTGCTAAACGTGAGCCATGAACTCCAGATCCCTACTTGGCACATATTTCTGCTGGAATCGTCCTCCAAATGGCTTTCGGGTGCACCACGGGCCATTTGGCAGAGATCCGTTCGTGAAAATAGCTAAACATGAGACAATCATTCTGGATCTCAGCTAGGACTAATTTCTCCTGGCATCGTCCTCCAAATGCCGTTCGGATGCAGTGCTGGGAAGTTGGCAGCGAACCCTTCTTGAACGTTGCTAAACATGAGCTCTTCAGTCCAGATCACTGCTTGGCAGGAATGTCTCATGGAATCGTCCTCCAAATGTTGTTACGATGCACTGCTTACCATTTCCAGAGATCCAGCCAGGACAATTCCTAAAAACGAACTATTCAGTCCAGGTCACAGCTAGACACGAATATGCCCTGGCATCGTCCTCCAAGAGCCAGTCGGATACGCTGCTGGGCATTGGGCAGCTATCCAGTCCTGAAAAATATTATTCACCTAGAAAAGCATTCCATGTCCCTGCTAGGGACGACTTTGTCCTAGAATCGACCTCCAAGTGCAAATCGGAGGCATTGCTGGTATTTGGCAGAGACCCTTCCTGAAAATTGCTAAACATGAGACATTCACTTCACATCACTGCTAGCCACCAATTTCTCCTGGAATCATTCTCCAAATGCCTTTCGGATGCACTGCTTGCCATTTGGCAGAGCAGGAAAGAATTTTGCTTGCTTAATCTAGTTCGAGGACCGACCACTCCTAAATAATCAGGATAGTAGCCCAATGGCGCGAATATGAAGAGTCCCTGACAATTTGTCACAAGCACGGGTCACTAAGGATTTTCTCTTCCTTTGTAAGTTCCACGGAACCGATCTTTCCCTAATGCTCAGGACCTCTTTTAAACAGTTTGAAAATGAAAAGGCTCCGAGAAACGAGTCACCCGCAGGGATCACTAACGAGTTTTGTTTTGTTTGTAACGTTCATGATGCCCTCTCTTCCAAATGACCAAGAGAAACCTAGTGGCTTTTAGATGACGAGTCCGGGACAAAGTTTGTCTCAAGTGCTGTTCATTAATGACTTTCTCTCTAGTTCTCATTTTCCCTAACCGCTCTACTGCAAATGACAGTAAGGACAGACTCCTAAATGCTTTAAAAAAGGAGGCTTTCGGAAGTATTTGCCAAACCCCTAGTGGTCAAGAATGAGTTTAACCTTTCTTTAGGACAGGATCCTAAAAGCTGTAATGTGAAGATTCCGCGACAAATTGATCCCCCGCTAAGGTGAGCGAAGCGTTTTGCTTTGTTATTCATCTGCACGGAGCGAGCCTTCCAAATGAGGCCAGACTCCAAACTCTCTTAAGTTGAAGATTCCATAAGAAATGGCTCACAAGCACCGATCAGTAATGAGTTTCGCTTTCTTTTCAATGTCACCATGCGCTCCCTTCCAGATGATCTGGATAGACTCATAATGGCTTGAAGACTTGGATTCCGTGAGAAATTTCACAAAGCACTGATCACTACTGACTTTCTCTTGGTTTATCACTTTCACTGACCGATAAAGCCCATCTCTTCAGGACCCTCTCGTAACGCCTTTTAAATGAAGAGTCACAGATAACTTTTCCTCCAGCAATGATAAGTAATCAGGTTCTCTTTCTTTGCAGCTTTCTATGCCGAAGAATCAGGAGAGTAGTATGATGGCTTTAAGATGAAGGCTGCATGAAACATTTGAGGATGAGAAAAGAGTTTTGCCTTCTTTGTAATTCTCACCAGCCGATCTCTTCTTAACGATGAGGACAGACTCTCAAGGGCTGTAAGATGACGATTAAATGAGAAATTTGTCATAAGCATTCATTAACACTTCCTTTCCCTTTGTTTCTAATTTTCTCCAACCAATCGAGCCCACAAGCTCAGGACAGGATCCGGACAGCTTGAAAATGAAGATTCCATGAGAATTTTGTGCCCAGCCTTGATTAGGGCTGAGTTTTCCTTTCTTTGTACTTTTTACGAGCCCACGTCTTCTAATGGCACAAGACAGTTGGAGTTAAGCTGTGGGTAGGACGCCACGTCCTCAGGGTTATGGCTAGGCCACTTACAAGTGTGGTTCCTGTGTGCAGGCCACATGCAGTTAGAGTTAGGGAAGGGCAGAGCTCCCAGCCCTAGGTTAGCGTTCTCAGCGCTAGGGTTAGGGTTCATACGGGTAGGAATCCCGATCCTAGTGTTTCCTCGACCACAGGAAACGTAAGCCTCCGTGCAAGTGGCCTTCCCGTGGGAACCCTAATCCTAGGGTTCGGGCCTTACCCATAGACACCCTAAGGCAAGGATCCCCATCTGTAGGACCTCTATGCCTAAAGTGAGCTGGCCTAACCATTGGAACCCTTACTTCAACTGGCCTATGCCTAGAACCCTAACCCTAACGCCAAGTGGCCTACCCGTAAGCATCCTAATGCTAGGGCGGGAATCCCTTGCCACAGCAAGCCTATTTCAGTGTGGCTAACCCATAGGAACCATAACCCAACTCCCCTTGGTCTAGCAATGGGAACCCTACCCCTTAGTCCAAAGGGCCTAGCTCGGGAAACCCTGACGCTGACGCCAAGTGGGCTAAGGAGCCCTAACGCCTATCCCTAACTCCAACTGACCTACTCAGAGGAACTTTAACCCAATTGGCGGGGAGCCCTACCTTTTGCAAGCCTAACTCTCCCCAAAATTAGCAAATTTCTCCTGCAATCATCCTCCAAATGTAATTCCGATGCACTGCTGGCCATTTGGGAGAGATCCCTTCTTGAAAAATGCTCTCCAGGAGACATTAGTTCCAGGTAACAGCAAGGCACGAATGTCTCCAGGGATCGTTCTCTAAATGCTATCACGATGCACCGCTGGTGATTTGGCAGAGATCCGTTCATGACAAGTCCTAGGCTTGAGACATTCACTCCAGATCACAGCTAGCTACTCATTGCTCCTCAAATCATCTTTCAAAATGCATTCGGATGAAAGCCTGGCATTACCGTTAACGAAAAATGCTGTTCATTTGACATTCCTTCCAGGTTACTGCTAGGGACGAAATTCTCGGGAATCTTCCTCAAGAAGTCAGAGGGATGCACTGCCGGCTACCTGGCAGAGAGCCCTTTCAGAAAATTGCTACAAATGAAAAATGCATTCCAGATCACAGCTAGGTGCAAATTTCTCCCGCAATCATCCTCCAAATGTCATTCATTCGGAGGCTCTGCTGGTCATTTGGCAGAGATCCGTTCGTGAAAATAGCTCAAGATGAAACATTCCAGATCAAAGCTTGGCACCAATGTCTCCAGGAATCGTCCCCCGAATGTCATTCGGAAGCCCTGCAGGTCATTTGGCAGCGATCCGTTGGTGAAAATATCATGTAGAAAAGCATTCCATGTCCCTGCTAGGGATGACTTTGCCCAAGGCAACTCGGACGCCTTGCTGCGCATTTGGGAGAGATCCATTCATGACAATTGCTAAACGTGAGCCATGAACTCCAGATCCCTACTTGGCACATATTTCTGCTGGAATCGTCCTCCAAATGGCTTTCGGGTGCACCACGGGCCATTTGGCAGAGATCCGTTCGTGAAAATAGCTAAACATGAGACAATCATTCTGGATCTCAGCTAGGACTAATTTCTCCTGGCATCGTCCTCCAAATGCCGTTCGGATGCAGTGCTGGGAAGTTGGCAGCGAACCCTTCTTGAACGTTGCTAAACATGAGCTCTTCAGTCCAGATCACTGCTTGGCAGGAATGTCTCATGGAATCGTCCTCCAAATGTTGTTACGATGCACTGCTTACCATTTCCAGAGATCCAGCCAGGACAATTCCTAAAAACGAACTATTCAGTCCAGGTCACAGCTAGACACGAATATGCCCTGGCATCGTCCTCCAAGAGCCAGTCGGATACGCTGCTGGGCATTGGGCAGCTATCCAGTCCTGAAAAATATTATTCACCTAGAAAAGCATTCCATGTCCCTGCTAGGGACGACTTTGTCCTAGAATCGACCTCCAAGTGCAAATCGGAGGCATTGCTGGTATTTGGCAGAGACCCTTCCTGAAAATTGCTAAACATGAGACATTCACTTCACATCACTGCTAGCCACCAATTTCTCCTGGAATCATTCTCCAAATGCCTTTCGGATGCACTGCTTGCCATTTGGCAGAGCAGGAAAGAATTTTGCTTGCTTAATCTAGTTCGAGGACCGACCACTCCTAAATAATCAGGATAGTAGCCCAATGGCGCGAATATGAAGAGTCCCTGACAATTTGTCACAAGCACGGGTCACTAAGGATTTTCTCTTTCTTTGTAAGTTCCACGGAACCGATCTTTCCCTAATGCTCAGGACCTCTTTTAAACTGTTTGAAAATGAAAAGGCTCCGAGAAACGAGTCACCCGCAGGGATCACTAACGAGTTTTGTTTTGTTTGTAACGTTCATGATGCCCTCTCTTCCAAATGACCAAGAGAAACCTAGTGGCTTTTAGATGACGAGTCCGGGACAAAGTTTGTCTCAAGTGCTGTTCATTAATGACTTTCTCTCTAGTTCTCATTTTCCCTAACCGCTCTACTGCAAATGACAGTAAGGACAGACTCCTAAATGCTTTAAAAAAGGAGGCTTTCGGAAGTATTTGCCAAACCCCTAGTGGTCAAGAATGAGTTTAACCTTTCTTTAGGACAGGATCCTAAAAGCTGTAATGTGAAGATTCCGCGACAAATTGATCCCCCGCTAAGGTGAGCGAAGCGTTTTGCTTTGTTATTCATCTGCACGGAGCGAGCCTTCCAAATGAGGCCAGACTCCAAACTCTCTTAAGTTGAAGATTCCATAAGAAATGGCTCACAAGCACCGATCAGTAATGAGTTTCGCTTTCTTTTCAATGTCACCATGCGCTCCCTTCCAGATGATCTGGATAGACTCATAATGGCTTGAAGACTTGGATTCCGTGAGAAATTTCACAAAGCACTGATCACTACTGACTTTCTCTTGGTTTATCACTTTCACTGACCGATAAAGCCCATCTCTTCAGGACCCTCTCGTAACGCCTTTTAAATGAAGAGTCCCAGATAACTTTTCCTCCAGCAATGATAAGTAATCAGGTTCTCTTTCTTTGCAGCTTTCTATGCCGAAGAATCAGGAGAGTAGTATGATGGCTTTAAGATGAAGGCTGCATGAAACATTTGAGGATGAGAAAAGAGTTTTGCCTTCTTTGTAATTCTCACCAGCCGATCTCTTCTTAACGATGAGGACAGACTCTCAAGGGCCGTAAGATGACGATTAAATGAGAAATTTGTCATAAGCATTCATTAACACTTCCTTTCCCTTTGTTTCTAATTTTCTCCAACCAATCGAGCCCACAAGCTCAGGACAGGATCCGGACAGCTTGAAAATGAAGATTCCATGAGAATTTTGTGCCCAGCCTTGATTAGGGCTGAGTTTTCCTTTCTTTGTACTTTTTACGAGCCCACGTCTTCTAATGGCACAAGACAGTTGGAGTTAAGCTGTGGGTAGGACGCCACGTCCTCAGGGTTATGGCTAGGCCACTTACAAGTGTGGTTCCTGTGTGCAGGCCACATGCAGTTAGAGTTAGGGAAGGGCAGAGCTCCCAGCCCTAGGTTAGCGTTCTCAGCGCTAGGGTTAGGGTTCATACGGGTAGGAATCCCGATCCTAGTGTTTCCTCGACCACAGGAAACGTAAGCCTCCGTGCAAGTGGCCTTCCCGTGGGAACCCTAATCCTAGGGTTCGGGCCTTACCCATAGACACCCTAAGGCAAGGATCCCCATCTGTAGGACCTCTATGCCTAAAGTGAGCTGGCCTAACCATTGGAACCCTTACTTCAACTGGCCTATGCCTAGAACCCTAACCCTAACGCCAAGTGGCCTACCCGTAAGCATCCTAATGCTAGGGCGGGAATCCCTTCCCACAGCAAGCCTATTTCAGCGTGGCTAACCCATAGGAACCATAACCCAACTCCCCTTGGTCTAGCAATGGGAACCCTACCCCTTAGTCCAAAGGGCCTAGCTCGGGAAACCCTGACGCTGACGCCAAGTGGGCTAAGGAGCCCTAACGCCTATCCCTAACTCCAACTGACCTACTCAGAGGAACTTTAACCCAATTGGCGGGGAGCCCTACCTTTTGCAAGCCTAACTCTCCCCAAAATTAGCAAATTTCTCCTGCAATCATCCTCCAAATGTAATTCCGATGCACTGCTGGCCATTTGGGAGAGATCCCTTCTTGAAAAATGCTCTCCAGGAGACATTAGTTCCAGGTAACAGCAAGGCACGAATGTCTCCAGGGATCGTTCTCTAAATGCTATCACGATGCACCGCTGGTGATTTGGCAGAGATCCGTTCATGACAAGTCCTAGGCTTGAGACATTCACTCCAGATCACAGCTAGCTACTCATTGCTCCTCAAATCATCTTTCAAAATGCATTCGGATGAAAGCCTGGCATTACCGTTAACGAAAAATGCTGTTCATTTGACATTCCTTCCAGGTTACTGCTAGGGACGAAATTCTCGGGAATCTTCCTCAAGAAGTCAGAGGGATGCACTGCCGGCTACCTGGCAGAGAGCCCTTTCAGAGAATTGCTACAAATGAAAAATGCATTCCAGATCACAGCTAGGTGCAAATTTCTCCCGCAATCATCCTCCAAATGTCATTCATTCGGAGGCTCTGCTGGTCATTTGGCAGAGATCCATTCGTGAAAATAGCTCAAGATGAAACATTCCAGATCAAAGCTTGGCACCAATGTCTCCAGGAATCGTCCCCCGAATGTCATTCGGAAGCCCTGCAGGTCATTTGGCAGCGATCCGTTGGTGAAAATAACATGTAGAAAAGCATTCCATGTCCCTGCTAGGGATGACTTTGCCCAAGGCAACTCGGACGCCTTGCTGCGCATTTGGGAGAGATCCATTCATGACAATTGCTAAACGTGAGCCATGAACTCCAGATCCCTACTTGGCACATATTTCTGCTGGAATCGTCCTCCAAATGGCTTTCGGGTGCACCACGGGCCATTTGGCAGAGATCCGTTCGTGAAAATAGCTAAACATGAGACAATCATTCTGGATCTCAGCTAGGACTAATTTCTCCTGGCATCGTCCTCCAAATGCCGTTCGGATGCAGTGCTGGGAAGTTGGCAGCAAACCCTTCTTGAACGTTGCTAAACATGAGCTCTTCAGTCCAGATCACTGCTTGGCAGGAATGTCTCATGGAATCGTCCTCCAAATGTCGTTACGATGCACTGCTTACCATTTCCAGAGATCCAGCCAGGACAATTCCTAAAAACGAACTATTCACTCCAGGTCACAGCTAGACACGAATATGCCCTGGCATCGTCCTCCAAGAGCCAGTCGGATACGCTGCTGGGCACTGGGCAGCTATCCAGTCCTGAAAAATATTATTCACCTAGAAAAGCATTCCATGTCCCTGCTAGGGACGACTTTGTCCTAGAATCGACCTCCAAGTGCAAATCGGAGGCATTGCTGGTATTTGGCAGAGAGCCTTCCTGAAAATTGCTAAACATGAGACATTCACTTCACATCACTGCTAGCCACCAATTTCTCCTGGAATCATTCTCCAAATGCCTTTCGGATGCACTGCTTGCCATTTGGCAGAGCAGGAAAGAATTTTGCTTGCTTAATCTAGTTCGAGGACCGACCACTCCTAAATAATCAGGATAGTAGCCCAATGGCGCGAATATGAAGAGTCCCTGACAATTTGTCACAAGCACGGGTCACTAAGGATTTTCTCTTTCTTTGTAAGTTCCACGGAACCGATCTTTCCCTAATGCTCAGGACCTCTTTTAAACTGTTTGAAAATGAAAAGGCTCCGAGAAACGAGTCACCCGCAGGGATCACTAACGAGTTTTGTTTTGTTTGTAACGTTCATGATGCCCTCTCTTCCAAATGACCAAGAGAAACCTAGTGGCTTTTAGATGACGAGTCCGGGACAAAGTTTGTCTCAAGTGCTGTTCATTAATGACTTTCTCTCTAGTTCTCATTTTCCCTAACCGCTCTACTGCAAATGACAGTAAGGACAGACTCCTAAATGCTTTAAAAAAGGAGGCTTTCGGAAGTATTTGCCAAACCCCTAGTGGTCAAGAATGAGTTTAACCTTTCTTTAGGACAGGATCCTAAAAGCTGTAATGTGAAGATTCCGCGACAAATTGATCCCCCGCTAAGGTGAGCGAAGCGTTTTGCTTTGTTATTCATCTGCACGGAGCGAGCCTTCCAAATGAGGCCAGACTCCAAACTGTCTTCAGTTGAAGATTCCATAAGAAATGGCTCACAAGCACCGATCAGTAATGAGTTTCGCTTTCTTTTCAATGTCACCATGCGCTCCCTTCCAGATGATCTGGATAGACTCATAATGGCTTGAAGACTTGGATTCCGTGAGAAATTTCACAAAGCACTGATCACTACTGACTTTCTCTTGGTTTATCACTTTCACTGACCGATAAAGCCCATCTCTTCAGGACCCTCTCGTAACGCCTTTTAAATGAAGAGTCACAGATAACTTTTCCTCCAGCAATGATAAGTAATCAGGTTCTCTTTCTTTGCAGCTTTCTATGCCGAAGAATCAGGAGAGTAGTATGATGGCTTTAAGATGAAGGCTGCATGAAACATTTGAGGATGAGAAAAGAGTTTTGCCTTCTTTGTAATTCTCACCAGCCGATCTCTTCTTAACGATGAGGACAGACTCTCAAGGGCCGTAAGATGACGATTAAATGAGAAATTTGTCATAAGCATTCATTAACACTTCCTTTCCCTTTGTTTCTAATTTTCTCCAACCAATCGAGCCCACAAGCTCAGGACAGGATCCGGACAGCTTGAAAATGAAGATTCCATGAGAATTTTGTGCCCAGCCTTGATTAGGGCTGAGTTTTCCTTTCTTTGTACTTTTTACGAGCCCACGTCTTCTAATGGCACAAGACAGTTGGAGTTAAGCTGTGGGTAGGACGCCACGTCCTCAGGGTTATGGCTAGGCCACTTACAAGTGTGGTTCCTGTGTGCAGGCCACATGCAGTTAGAGTTAGGGAAGGGCAGAGCTCCCAGCCCTAGGTTAGCGTTCTCAGCGCTAGGGTTAGGGTTCATACGGGTAGGAATCCCGATCCTAGTGTTTCCTCGACCACAGGAAACGTAAGCCTCCGTGCAAGTGGCCTTCCCGTGGGAACCCTAATCCTAGGGTTCGGGCCTTACCCATAGGCACCCTAAGGCAAGGATCCCCATCTGTAGGACCTCTATGCCTAAAGTGAGCTGGCCTAACCATTGGAACCCTTACTTCAACTGGCCTATGCCTAGAACCCTAACCCTAACGCCAAGTGGCCTACCCGTAAGCATCCTAATGCTAGGGCGGGAATCCCTTCCCACAGCAAGCCTATTTCAGCGTGGCTAACCCATAGGAACCATAACCCAACTCCCCTTGGTCTAGCAATGGGAACCCTACCCCTTAGTCCAAAGGGCCTAACTCGGGAAACCCTGACGCTGACGCCAAGTGGGCTAAGGAGCCCTAACGCCTATCCCTAACTCCAACTGACCTACTCAGAGGAACTTTAACCCAATTGGCGGGGAGCCCTACCTTTTGCAAGCCTAACTCTCCCCAAAATTAGCAAATTTCTCCTGCAATCATCCTCCAAATGTAATTCCGATGCACTGCTGGCCATTTGGGAGAGATCCCTTCTTGAAAAATGCTCTCCAGGAGACATTAGTTCCAGGTAACAGCAAGGCACGAATGTCTCCAGGGATCGTTCTCTAAATGCTATCACGATGCACCGCTGGTGATTTGGCAGAGATCCGTTCATGACAAGTCCTAGGCTTGAGACATTCACTCCAGATCACAGCTAGCTACTCATTGCTCCTCAAATCATCTTTCAAAATGCATTCGGATGAAAGCCTGGCATTACCGTTAACGAAAAATGCTGTTCATTTGACATTCCTTCCAGGTTACTGCTAGGACGAAATTCTCGGGAATCTTCCTCAAGAAGTCAGAGGGATGCACTGCCGGCTACCTGGCAGAGAGCCCTTTCAGAGAATTGCTACAAATGAAAAATGCATTCCAGATCACAGCTAGGTGCAAATTTCTCCCGCAATCATCCTCCAAATGTCATTCATTCGGAGGCTCTGCTGGTCATTTGGCAGAGATCCGTTCGTGAAAATAGCTCAAGATGAAACATTTCAGATCAAAGCTTGGCACCAATGTCTCCAGGAATCGTCCCCCGAATGTCATTCGGAAGCCCTGCAGGTCATTTGGCAGCGATCCGTTGGTGAAAATATCATGTAGAAAAGCATTCCATGTCCCTGCTAGGGATGACTTTGCCCAAGGCAACTCGGACGCCTTGCTGCGCATTTGGGAGAGATCCATTCATGACAATTGCTAAACGTGAGCCATGAACTCCAGATCCCTACTTGGCACATATTTCTGCTGGAATCGTCCTCCAAATGGCTTTCGGGTGCACCACGGGCCATTTGGCAGAGATCCGTTCGTGAAAATAGCTAAACATGAGACAATCATTCTGGATCTCAGCTAGGACTAATTTCTCCTGGCATCGTCCTCCAAATGCCGTTCGGATGCAGTGCTGGGAAGTTGGCAGCAAACCCTTCTTGAACGTTGCTAAACATGAGCTCTTCAGTCCAGATCACTGCTTGGCAGGAATGTCTCATGGAATCGTCCTCCAAATGTCGTTACGATGCACTGCTTACCATTTCCAGAGATCCAGCCAGGACAATTCCTAAAAACGAACTATTCACTCCAGGTCACAGCTAGACACGAATATGCCCTGGCATCGTCCTCCAAGAGCCAGTCGGATACGCTGCTGGGCACTGGGCAGCTATCCAGTCCTGAAAAATATTATTCACCTAGAAAAGCATTCCATGTCCCTGCTAGGGACGACTTTGTCCTAGAATCGACCTCCAAGTGCAAATCGGAGGCATTGATGGTATTTGGCAGAGACCCTTCCTGAAAATTGCTAAACATGAGACATTCACTTCACATCACTGCTAGCCACCAATTTCTCCTGGAAGCATTCTCCAAATGCCTTTCGGATGCACTGCTTGCCATTTGGCAGAGCAGGAAAGAATTTTGCTTGCTTAATCTAGTTCGAGGACCGACCACTCCTAAATAATCAGGATAGTAGCCCAATGGCGCGAATATGAAGAGTCCCTGACAATTTGTCACAAGCACGGGTCACTAAGGATTTTCTCTTTCTTTGTAATTCCACGGAACCGATCTTTCCCTAATGCTCAGGACCTCTTTTAAACTGTTTGAAAATGAAAAGGCTCCGAGAAACGAGTCACCCGCAGGGATCACTAACGAGTTTTGTTTTGTTTGTAACGTTCATGATGCCCTCTCTTCCAAATGACCAAGAGAAACCTAGTGGCTTTTAGATGACGAGTCCGGGACAAAGTTTGTCTCAAGTGCTGTTCATTAATGACTTTCTCTCTAGTTCTCATTTTCCCTAACCGCTCTACTGCAAATGACAGTAAGGACAGACTCCTAAATGCTTTAAAAAAGGAGGCTTTCGGAAGTATTTGCCAAACCCCTAGTGGTCAAGAATGAGTTTAACCTTTCTTTAGGACAGGATCCTAAAAGCTGTAATGTGAAGATTCCGCGACAAATTTATCCCCCGCTAAGGTGAGCGAAGCGTTTTGCTTTGTTATTCATCTGCACGGAGCGAGCCTTCCAAATGAGGCCAGACTCCAAACTCTCTTAAGTTGAAGATTCCATAAGAAATGGCTCACAAGCACCGATCAGTAATGAGTTTCGCTTTCTTTTCAATGTCACCATGCGCTCCCTTCCAGATGATCTGGATAGACTCATAATGGCTTGAAGACTTGGATTCCGTGAGAAATTTCACAAAGCACTGATCACTACTGACTTTCTCTTGGTTTATCACTTTCACTGACCGATAAAGCCCATCTCTTCAGGACCCTCTCGTAACGCCTTTTAAATGAAGAGTCACAGATAACTTTTCCTCCAGCAATGATAAGTAATCAGGTTCTCTTTCTTTGCAGCTTTCTATGCCGAAGAATCAGGAGAGTAGTATGATGGCTTTAAGATGAAGGCTGCATGAAACATTTGAGGATGAGAAAAGAGTTTTGCCTTCTTTGTAATTCTCACCAGCCGATCTCTTCTTAACGATGAGGACAGACTCTCAAGGGCCGTAAGATGACGATTAAATGAGAAATTTGTCATAAGCATTCATTAACACTTCCTTTCCCTTTGTTTCTAATTTTCTCCAACCAATCGAGCCCACAAGCTCAGGACAGGATCCGGACAGCTTGAAAATGAAGATTCCATGAGAATTTTGTGCCCAGCCTTGATTAGGGCTGAGTTTTCCTTTCTTTGTACTTTTTACGAGCCCACGTCTTCTAATGGCACAAGACAGTTGGAGTTAAGCTGTGGGTAGGACGCCACGTCCTCAGGGTTATGGCTAGGCCACTTACAAGTGTGGTTCCTGTGTGCAGGCCACATGCAGTTAGAGTTAGGGAAGGGCAGAGCTCCCAGCCCTAGGTTAGCGTTCTCAGCGCTAGGGTTAGGGTTCATACGGGTAGGAATCCCGATCCTAGTGTTTCCTCGACCACAGGAAACGTAAGCCTCCGTGCAAGTGGCCTTCCCGTGGGAACCCTAATCCTAGGGTTCGGGCCTTACCCATAGACACCCTAAGGCAAGGATCCCCATCTGTAGGACCTCTATGCCTAAAGTGAGCTGGCCTAACCATTGGAACCCTTACTTCAACTGGCCTATGCCTAGAACCCTAACCCTAACGCCAAGTGGCCTACCCGTAAGCATCCTAATGCTAGGGCGGGAATCCCTTCCCACAGCAAGCCTATTTCAGCGTGGCTAACCCATAGGAACCATAACCCAACTCCCCTTGGTCTAGCAATGGGAACCCTACCCCTTAGTCCAAAGGGCCTAGCTCGGGAAACCCTGACGCTGACGCCAAGTGGGCTAAGGAGCCCTAACGCCTATCCCTAACTCCAACTGACCTACTCAGAGGAACTTTAACCCAATTGGCGGGGAGCCCTACCTTTTGCAAGCCTAACTCTCCCCAAAATTAGCAAATTTCTCCTGCAATCATCCTCCAAATGTAATTCCGATGCACTGCTGGCCATTTGGGAGACATCCCTTCTTGAAAAATGCTCTCCAGGAGACATTAGTTCCAGGTAACAGCAAGGCACGAATGTCTCCAGGGATCGTTCTCTAAATGCTATCACGATGCACCGCTGGTGATTTGGCAGAGATCCGTTCATGACAAGTCCTAGGCTTGAGACATTCACTCCAGATCACAGCTAGCTACTCATTGCTCCTCAAATCATCTTTCAAAATGCATTCGGATGAAAGCCTGGCATTACCGTTAACGAAAAATGCTGTTCATTTGACATTCCTTCCAGGTTACTGCTAGGGACGAAATTCTCGGGAATCTTCCTCAAGAAGTCAGAGGGATGCACTGCCGGCTACCTGGCAGAGAGCCCTTTCAGAGAATTGCTACAAATGAAAAATGCATTCCAGATCACAGCTAGGTGTAAATTTCTCCCGCAATCATCCTCCAAATGTCATTCATTCGGAGGCTCTGCTGGTCATTTGGCAGAGATCCATTCGTGAAAATAGCTCAAGATGAAACATTCCAGATCAAAGCTTGGCACCAATGTCTCCAGGAATCGTCCCCCGAATGTCATTCGGAAGCCCTGCAGGTCATTTGGCAGCGATCCGTTGGTGAAAATATCATGTAGAAAAGCATTCCATGTCCCTGCTAGGGATGACTTTGCCCAAGGCAACTCGGACGCCTTGCTGCGCATTTGGGAGAGATCCATTCATGACAATTGCTAAACGTGAGCCATGAACTCCAGATCCCTACTTGGCACATATTTCTGCTGGAATCGTCCTCCAAATGGCTTTCGGGTGCACCACTGGCCATTTGGCAGAGATCCGTTCGTGAAAATAGCTAAACATGAGACAATCATTCTGGATCTCAGCTAGGACTAATTTCTCCTGGCATCGTCCTCCAAATGCCGTTCGGATGCAGTGCTGGGAAGTTGGCAGCAAACCCTTCTTGAACGTTGCTAAACATGAGCTCTTCAGTCCAGATCACTGCTTGGCAGGAATGTCTCATGGAATCGTCCTCCAAATGTCGTTACGATGCACTGCTTACCATTTCCAGAGATCCAGCCAGGACAATTCCTAAAAACGAACTATTCACTCCAGGTCACAGCTAGACACGAATATGCCCTGGCATCGTCCTCCAAGAGCCAGTCGGATACGCTGCTGGGCACTGGGCAGCTATCCAGTCCTGAAAAATATTATTCACCTAGAAAAGCATTCCATGTCCCTGCTAGGGACGACTTTGTCCTAGAATCGACCTCCAAGTGCAAATCGGAGGCATTGCTGGTATTTGGCAGAGAGCCTTCCTGAAAATTGCTAAACATGAGACATTCACTTCACATCACTGCTAGCCACCAATTTCTCCTGGAAGCATTCTCCAAATGCCTTTCGGATGCACTGCTTGCCATTTGGCAGAGCAGGAAAGAATTTTGCTTGCTTAATCTAGTTCGAGGACCGACCACTCCTAAATAATCAGGATAGTAGCCCAATGGCGCGAATATGAAGAGTCCCTGACAATTTGTCACAAGCACGGGTCACTAAGGATTTTCTCTTTCTTTGTAAGTTCCACGGAACCGATCTTTCCCTAATGCTCAGGACCTCTTTTAAACTGTTTGAAAATGAAAAGGCTCCGAGAAACGAGTCACCCGCAGGGATCACTAACGAGTTTTGTTTTGTTTGTAACGTTCATGATGCCCTCTCTTCCAAATGACCAAGAGAAACCTAGTGGCTTTTAGATGACGAGTCCGGGACAAAGTTTGTCTCAAGTGCTGTTCATTAATGACTTTCTCTCTAGTTCTCATTTTCCCTAACCGCTCTACTGCAAATGACAGTAAGGACAGACTCCTAAATGCTTTAAAAAAGGAGGCTTTCGGAAGTATTTGCCAAACCCCTAGTGGTCAAGAATGAGTTTAACCTTTCTTTAGGACAGGATCCTAAAAGCTGTAATGTGAAGATTCCGCGACAAATTTATCCCCCGCTAAGGTGAGCGAAGCGTTTTGCTTTGTTATTCATCTGCACGGAGCGAGCCTTCCAAATGAGGCCAGACTCCAAACTCTCTTCAGTTGAAGATTCCATAAGAAATGGCTCACAAGCACCGATCAGTAATGAGTTTCGCTTTCTTTTCAATGTCACCATGCGCTCCCTTCCAGATGATCTGGATAGACTCATAATGGCTTGAAGACTTGGATTCCGTGAGAAATTTCACAAAGCACTGATCACTACTGACTTTCTCTTGGTTTATCACTTTCACTGACCGATAAAGCCCATCTCTTCAGGACCCTCTCGTAACGCCTTTTAAATGAAGAGTCACAGATAACTTTTCCTCCAGCAATGATAAGTAATCAGGTTCTCTTTCTTTGCAGCTTTCTATGCCGAAGAATCAGGAGAGTAGTATGATGGCTTTAAGATGAAGGCTGCATGAAACATTTGAGGATGAGAAAAGAGTTTTGCCTTCTTTGTAATTCTCACCAGCCGATCTCTTCTTAACGATGAGGACAGACTCTCAAGGGCCGTAAGATGACGATTAAATGAGAAATTTGTCATAAGCATTCATTAACACTTCCTTTCCCTTTGTTTCTAATTTTCTCCAACCAATCGAGCCCACAAGCTCAGGACAGGATCCGGACAGCTTGAAAATGAAGATTCCATGAGAATTTTGTGCCCAGCCTTGATTAGGGCTGAGTTTTCCTTTCTTTGTACTTTTTACGAGCCCACGTCTTCTAATGGCACAAGACAGTTGGAGTTAAGCTGTGGGTAGGACGCCACGTCCTCAGGGTTATGGCTAGGCCACTTACAAGTGTGGTTCCTGTGTGCAGGCCACATGCAGTTAGAGTTAGGGAAGGGCAGAGCTCCCAGCCCTAGGTTAGCGTTCTCAGCGCTAGGGTTAGGGTTCATACGGGTAGGAATCCCGATCCTAGTGTTTCCTCGACCACAGGAAACGTAAGCCTCCGTGCAAGTGGCCTTCCCGTGGGAACCCTAATCCTAGGGTTCGGGCCTTACCCATAGACACCCTAAGGCAAGGATCCCCATCTGTAGGACCTCTATGCCTAAAGTGAGCTGGCCTAACCATTGGAACCCTTACTTCAACTGGCCTATGCCTAGAACCCTAACCCTAACGCCAAGTGGCCTACCCGTAAGCATCCTAATGCTAGGGCGGGAATCCCTTCCCACAGCAAGCCTATTTCAGCGTGGCTAACCCATAGGAACCATAACCCAACTCCCCTTGGTCTAGCAATGGGAACCCTACCCCTTAGTCCAAAGGGCCTAGCTCGGGAAACCCTGACGCTGACGCCAAGTGGGCTAAGGAGCCCTAACGCCTATCCCTAACTCCAACTGACCTACTCAGAGGAACTTTAACCCAATTGGCGGGGAGCCCTACCTTTTGCAAGCCTAACTCTCCCCAAAATTAGCAAATTTCTCCTGCAATCATCCTCCAAATGTAATTCCGATGCACTGCTGGCCATTTGGGAGACATCCCTTCTTGAAAAATGCTCTCCAGGAGACATTAGTTCCAGGTAACAGCAAGGCACGAATGTCTCCAGGGATCGTTCTCTAAATGCTATCACGATGCACCGCTGGTGATTTGGCAGAGATCCGTTCATGACAAGTCCTAGGCTTGAGACATTCACTCCAGATCACAGCTAGCTACTCATTGCTCCTCAAATCATCTTTCAAAATGCATTCGGATGAAAGCCTGGCATTACCGTTAACGAAAAATGCTGTTCATTTGACATTCCTTCCAGGTTACTGCTAGGGACGAAATTCTCGGGAATCTTCCTCAAGAAGTCAGAGGGATGCACTGCCGGCTACCTGGCAGAGAGCCCTTTCAGAGAATTGCTACAAATGAAAAATGCATTCCAGATCACAGCTAGGTGTAAATTTCTCCCGCAATCATCCTCCAAATGTCATTCATTCGGAGGCTCTGCTGGTCATTTGGCAGAGATCCATTCGTGAAAATAGCTCAAGATGAAACATTCCAGATCAAAGCTTGGCACCAATGTCTCCAGGAATCGTCCCCCGAATGTCATTCGGAAGCCCTGCAGGTCATTTGGCAGCGATCCGTTGGTGAAAATATCATGTAGAAAAGCATTCCATGTCCCTGCTAGGGATGACTTTGCCCAAGGCAACTCGGACGCCTTGCTGCGCATTTGGGAGAGATCCATTCATGACAATTGCTAAACGTGAGCCATGAACTCCAGATCCCTACTTGGCACATATTTCTGCTGGAATCGTCCTCCAAATGGCTTTCGGGTGCACCACGGGCCATTTGGCAGAGATCCGTTCGTGAAAATAGCTAAACATGAGACAATCATTCTGGATCTCAGCTAGGACTAATTTCTCCTGGCATCGTCCTCCAAATGCCGTTCGGATGCAGTGCTGGGAAGTTGGCAGCAAACCCTTCTTGAACGTTGCTAAACATGAGCTCTTCAGTCCAGATCACTGCTTGGCAGGAATGTCTCATGGAATCGTCCTCCAAATGTCGTTACGATGCACTGCTTACCATTTCCAGAGATCCAGCCAGGACAATTCCTAAAAACGAACTATTCACTCCAGGTCACAGCTAGACACGAATATGCCCTGGCATCGTCCTCCAAGAGCCAGTCGGATACGCTGCTGGGCACTGGGCAGCTATCCAGTCCTGAAAAATATTATTCACCTAGAAAAGCATTCCATGTCCCTGCTAGGGACGACTTTGTCCTAGAATCGACCTCCAAGTGCAAATCGGAGGCATTGCTGGTATTTGGCAGAGAGCCTTCCTGAAAATTGCTAAACATGAGACATTCACTTCACATCACTGCTAGCCACCAATTTCTCCTGGAAGCATTCTCCAAATGCCTTTCGGATGCACTGCTTGCCATTTGGCAGAGCAGGAAAGAATTTTGCTTGCTTAATCTAGTTCGAGGACCGACCACTCCTAAATAATCAGGATAGTAGCCCAATGGCGCGAATATGAAGAGTCCCTGACAATTTGTCACAAGCACGGGTCACTAAGGATTTTCTCTTTCTTTGTAAGTTCCACGGAACCGATCTTTCCCTAATGCTCAGGACCTCTTTTAAACTGTTTGAAAATGAAAAGGCTCCGAGAAACGAGTCACCCGCAGGGATCACTAACGAGTTTTGTTTTGTTTGTAACGTTCATGATGCCCTCTCTTCCAAATGACCAAGAGAAACCTAGTGGCTTTTAGATGACGAGTCCGGGACAAAGTTTGTCTCAAGTGCTGTTCATTAATGACTTTCTCTCTAGTTCTCATTTTCCCTAACCGCTCTACTGCAAATGACAGTAAGGACAGACTCCTAAATGCTTTAAAAAAGGAGGCTTTCGGAAGTATTTGCCAAACCCCTAGTGGTCAAGAATGAGTTTAACCTTTCTTTAGGACAGGATCCTAAAAGCTGTAATGTGAAGATTCCGCGACAAATTTATCCCCCGCTAAGGTGAGCGAAGCGTTTTGCTTTGTTATTCATCTGCACGGAGCGAGCCTTCCAAATGAGGCCAGACTCCAAACTCTCTTCAGTTGAAGATTCCATAAGAAATGGCTCACAAGCACCGATCAGTAATGAGTTTCGCTTTCTTTTCAATGTCACCATGCGCTCCCTTCCAGATGATCTGGATAGACTCATAATGGCTTGAAGACTTGGATTCCGTGAGAAATTTCACAAAGCACTGATCACTACTGACTTTCTCTTGGTTTATCACTTTCACTGACCGATAAAGCCCATCTCTTCAGGACCCTCTCGTAACGCCTTTTAAATGAAGAGTCCCAGATAACTTTTCCTCCAGCAATGATAAGTAATCAGGTTCTCTTTCTTTGCAGCTTTCTATGCCGAAGAATCAGGAGAGTAGTATGATGGCTTTAAGATGAAGGCTGCATGAAACATTTGAGGATGAGAAAAGAGTTTTGCCTTCTTTGTAATTCTCACCAGCCGATCTCTTCTTAACGATGAGGACAGACTCTCAAGGGCCGTAAGATGACGATTAAATGAGAAATTTGTCATAAGCATTCATTAACACTTCCTTTCCCTTTGTTTCTAATTTTCTCCAACCAATCGAGCCCACAAGCTCAGGACAGGATCCGGACAGCTTGAAAATGAAGATTCCATGAGAATTTTGTGCCCAGCCTTGATTAGGGCTGAGTTTTCCTTTCTTTGTACTTTTTACGAGCCCACGTCTTCTAATGGCACAAGACAGTTGGAGTTAAGCTGTGGGTAGGACGCCACGTCCTCAGGGTTATGGCTAGGCCACTTACAAGTGTGGTTCCTGTGTGCAGGCCACATGCAGTTAGAGTTAGGGAAGGGCAGAGCTCCCAGCCCTAGGTTAGCGTTCTCAGCGCTAGGGTTAGGGTTCATACGGGTAGGAATCCCGATCCTAGTGTTTCCTCGACCACAGGAAACGTAAGCCTCCGTGCAAGTGGCCTTCCCGTGGGAACCCTAATCCTAGGGTTCGGGCCTTACCCATAGACACCCTAAGGCAAGGATCCTCATCTGTAGGACCTCTATGCCTAAAGTGAGCTGGCCTAACCATTGGAACCCTTACTTCAACTGGCCTATGCCTAGAACCCTAACCCTAACGCCAAGTGGCCTACCCGTAAGCATCCTAATGCTAGGGCGGGAATCCCTTCCCACAGCAAGCCTATTTCAGCGTGGCTAACCCATAGGAACCATAACCCAACTCCCCTTGGTCTAGCAATGGGAACCCTACCCCTTAGTCCAAAGGGCCTAGCTCGGGAAACCCTGACGCTGACGCCAAGTGGGCTAAGGAGCCCTAACGCCTATCCCTAACTCCAACTGACCTACTCAGAGGAACTTTAACCCAATTGGCGGGGAGCCCTACCTTTTGCAAGCCTAACTCTCCCCAAAATTAGCAAATTTCTCCTGCAATCATCCTCCAAATGTAATTCCGATGCACTGCTGGCCATTTGGGAGACATCCCTTCTTGAAAAATGCTCTCCAGGAGACATTAGTTCCAGGTAACAGCAAGGCACGAATGTCTCCAGGGATCGTTCTCTAAATGCTATCACGATGCACCGCTGGTGATTTGGCAGAGATCCGTTCATGACAAGTCCTAGGCTTGAGACATTCACTCCAGATCACAGCTAGCTACTCATTGCTCCTCAAATCATCTTTCAAAATGCATTCGGATGAAAGCCTGGCATTACCGTTAACGAAAAATGCTGTTCATTTGACATTCCTTCCAGGTTACTGCTAGGGACGAAATTCTCGGGAATCTTCCTCAAGAAGTCAGAGGGATGCACTGCCGGCTACCTGGCAGAGAGCCCTTTCAGAGAATTGCTACAAATGAAAAATGCATTCCAGATCACAGCTAGGTGCAAATTTCTCCCGCAATCATCCTCCAAATGTCATTCATTCGGAGGCTCTGCTGGTCATTTGGCAGAGATCCATTCGTGAAAATAGCTCAAGATGAAACATTCCAGATCAAAGCTTGGCACCAATGTCTCCAGGAATCGTCCCCCGAATGTCATTCGGAAGCCCTGCAGGTCATTTGGCAGCGATCCGTTGGTGAAAATATCATGTAGAAAAGCATTCCATGTCCCTGCTAGGGATGACTTTGCCCAAGGCAACTCGGACGCCTTGCTGCGCATTTGGGAGAGATCCATTCATGACAATTGCTAAACGTGAGCCATGAACTCCAGATCCCTACTTGGCACATATTTCTGCTGGAATCGTCCTCCAAATGGCTTTCGGGTGCACCACGGGCCATTTGGCAGAGATCCGTTCGTGAAAATAGCTAAACATGAGACAATCATTCTGGATCTCAGCTAGGACTAATTTCTCCTGGCATCGTCCTCCAAATGCCGTTCGGATGCAGTGCTGGGAAGTTGGCAGCAAACCCTTCTTGAACGTTGCTAAACATGAGCTCTTCAGTCCAGATCACTGCTTGGCAGGAATGTCTCATGGAATCGTCCTCCAAATGTCGTTACGATGCACTGCTTACCATTTCCAGAGATCCAGCCAGGACAATTCCTAAAAACGAACTATTCACTCCAGGTCACAGCTAGACACGAATATGCCCTGGCATCGTCCTCCAAGAGCCAGTCGGATACGCTGCTGGGCACTGGGCAGCTATCCAGTCCTGAAAAATATTATTCACCTAGAAAAGCATTCCATGTCCCTGCTAGGGACGACTTTGTCCTAGAATCGACCTCCAAGTGCAAATCGGAGGCATTGCTGGTATTTGGCAGAGAGCCTTCCTGAAAATTGCTAAACATGAGACATTCACTTCACATCACTGCTAGCCACCAATTTCTCCTGGAAGCATTCTCCAAATGCCTTTCGGATGCACTGCTTGCCATTTGGCAGAGCAGGAAAGAATTTTGCTTGCTTAATCTAGTTCGAGGACCGACCACTCCTAAATAATCAGGATAGTAGCCCAATGGCGCGAATATGAAGAGTCCCTGACAATTTGTCACAAGCACGGGTCACTAAGGATTTTCTCTTTCTTTGTAAGTTCCACGGAACCGATCTTTCCCTAATGCTCAGGACCTCTTTTAAACTGTTTGAAAATGAAAAGGCTCCGAGAAACGAGTCACCCGCAGGGATCACTAACGAGTTTTGTTTTGTTTGTAACGTTCATGATGCCCTCTCTTCCAAATGACCAAGAGAAACCTAGTGGCTTTTAGATGACGAGTCCGGGACAAAGTTTGTCTCAAGTGCTGTTCATTAATGACTTTCTCTCTAGTTCTCATTTTCCCTAACCGCTCTACTGCAAATGACAGTAAGGACAGACTCCTAAATGCTTTAAAAAAGGAGGCTTTCGGAAGTATTTGCCAAACCCCTAGTGGTCAAGAATGAGTTTAACCTTTCTTTAGGACAGGATCCTAAAAGCTGTAATGTGAAGATTCCGCGACAAATTTATCCCCCGCTAAGGTGAGCGAAGCGTTTTGCTTTGTTATTCATCTGCACGGAGCGAGCCTTCCAAATGAGGCCAGACTCCAAACTCTCTTCAGTTGAAGATTCCATAAGAAATGGCTCACAAGCACCGATCAGTAATGAGTTTCGCTTTCTTTTCAATGTCACCATGCGCTCCCTTCCAGATGATCTGGATAGACTCATAATGGCTTGAAGACTTGGATTCCGTGAGAAATTTCACAAAGCACTGATCACTACTGACTTTCTCTTGGTTTATCACTTTCACTGACCGATAAAGCCCATCTCTTCAGGACCCTCTCGTAACGCCTTTTAAATGAAGAGTCCCAGATAACTTTTCCTCCAGCAATGATAAGTAATCAGGTTCTCTTTCTTTGCAGCTTTCTATGCCGAAGAATCAGGAGAGTAGTATGATGGCTTTAAGATGAAGGCTGCATGAAACATTTGAGGATGAGAAAAGAGTTTTGCCTTCTTTGTAATTCTCACCAGCCGATCTCTTCTTAACGATGAGGACAGACTCTCAAGGGCCGTAAGATGACGATTAAATGAGAAATTTGTCATAAGCATTCATTAACACTTCCTTTCCCTTTGTTTCTAATTTTCTCCAACCAATCGAGCCCACAAGCTCAGGACAGGATCCGGACAGCTTGAAAATGAAGATTCCATGAGAATTTTGTGCCCAGCCTTGATTAGGGCTGAGTTTTCCTTTCTTTGTACTTTTTACGAGCCCACGTCTTCTAATGGCACAAGACAGTTGGAGTTAAGCTGTGGGTAGGACGCCACGTCCTCAGGGTTATGGCTAGGCCACTTACAAGTGTGGTTCCTGTGTGCAGGCCACATGCAGTTAGAGTTAGGGAAGGGCAGAGCTCCCAGCCCTAGGTTAGCGTTCTCAGCGCTAGGGTTAGGGTTCATACGGGTAGGAATCCCGATCCTAGTGTTTCCTCGACCACAGGAAACGTAAGCCTCCGTGCAAGTGGCCTTCCCGTGGGAACCCTAATCCTAGGGTTCGGGCCTTACCCATAGACACCCTAAGGCAAGGATCCCCATCTGTAGGACCTCTATGCCTAAAGTGAGCTGGCCTAACCATTGGAACCCTTACTTCAACTGGCCTATGCCTAGAACCCTAACCCTAACGCCAAGTGGCCTACCCGTAAGCATCCTAATGCTAGGGCGGGAATCCCTTCCCACAGCAAGCCTATTTCAGCGTGGCTAACCCATAGGAACCATAACCCAACTCCCCTTGGTCTAGCAATGGGAACCCTACCCCTTAGTCCAAAGGGCCTAACTCGGGAAACCCTGACGCTGACGCCAAGTGGGCTAAGGAGCCCTAACGCCTATCCCTAACTCCAACTGACCTACTCAGAGGAACTTTAACCCAATTGGCGGGGAGCCCTACCTTTTGCAAGCCTAACTCTCCCCAAAATTAGCAAATTTCTCCTGCAATCATCCTCCAAATGTAATTCCGATGCACTGCTGGCCATTTGGGAGAGATCCCTTCTTGAAAAATGCTCTCCAGGAGACATTAGTTCCAGGTAACAGCAAGGCACGAATGTCTCCAGGGATCGTTCTCTAAATGCTATCACGATGCACCGCTGGTGATTTGGCAGAGATCCGTTCATGACAAGTCCTAGGCTTGAGACATTCACTCCAGATCACAGCTAGCTACTCATTGCTCCTCAAATCATCTTTCAAAATGCATTCGGATGAAAGCCTGGCATTACCGTTAACGAAAAATGCTGTTCATTTGACATTCCTTCCAGGTTACTGCTAGGGACGAAATTCTCGGGAATCTTCCTCAAGAAGTCAGAGGGATGCACTGCCGGCTACCTGGCAGAGAGCCCTTTCAGAGAATTGCTACAAATGAAAAATGCATTCCAGATCACAGCTAGGTGCAAATTTCTCCCGCAATCATCCTCCAAATGTCATTCATTCGGAGGCTCTGCTGGTCATTTGGCAGAGATCCGTTCGTGAAAATAGCTCAAGATGAAACATTTCAGATCAAAGCTTGGCACCAATGTCTCCAGGAATCGTCCCCCGAATGTCATTCGGAAGCCCTGCAGGTCATTTGGCAGCGATCCGTTGGTGAAAATATCATGTAGAAAAGCATTCCATGTCCCTGCTAGGGATGACTTTGCCCAAGGCAACTCGGACGCCTTGCTGCGCATTTGGGAGAGATCCATTCATGACAATTGCTAAACGTGAGCCATGAACTCCAGATCCCTACTTGGCACATATTTCTGCTGGAATCGTCCTCCAAATGGCTTTCGGGTGCACCACGGGCCATTTGGCAGAGATCCGTTCGTGAAAATAGCTAAACATGAGACAATCATTCTGGATCTCAGCTAGGACTAATTTCTCCTGGCATCGTCCTCCAAATGCCGTTCGGATGCAGTGCTGGGAAGTTGGCAGCAAACCCTTCTTGAACGTTGCTAAACATGAGCTCTTCAGTCCAGATCACTGCTTGGCAGGAATGTCTCATGGAATCGTCCTCCAAATGTCGTTACGATGCACTGCTTACCATTTCCAGAGATCGAGCCAGGACAATTCCTAAAAACGAACTATTCAGTCCAGGTCACAGCTAGACACGAATATGCCCTGGCATCGTCCTCCAAGAGCCAGTCGGATACGCTGCTGGGCACTGGGCAGCTATCCAGTCCTGAAAAATATTATTCACCTAGAAAAGCATTCCATGTCCCTGCTAGGGACGACTTTGTCCTAGAATCGACCTCCAAGTGCAAATCGGAGGCATTGATGGTATTTGGCAGAGACCCTTCCTGAAAATTGCTAAACATGAGACATTCACTTCACATCACTGCTAGCCACCAATTTCTCCTGGAAGCATTCTCCAAATGCCTTTCGGATGCACTGCTTGCCATTTGGCAGAGCAGGAAAGAATTTTGCTTGCTTAATCTAGTTCGAGGACCGACCACTCCTAAATAATCAGGATAGTAGCCCAATGGCGCGAATATGAAGAGTCCCTGACAATTTGTCACAAGCACGGGTCACTAAGGATTTTCTCTTTCTTTGTAAGTTCCACGGAACCGATCTTTCCCTAATGCTCAGGACCTCTTTTAAACTGTTTGAAAATGAAAAGGCTCCGAGAAACGAGTCACCCGCAGGGATCACTAACGAGTTTTGTTTTGTTTGTAACGTTCATGATGCCCTCTCTTCCAAATGACCAAGAGAAACCTAGTGGCTTTTAGATGACGAGTCCGGGACAAAGTTTGTCTCAAGTGCTGTTCATTAATGACTTTCTCTCTAGTTCTCATTTTCCCTAACCGCTCTACTGCAAATGACAGTAAGGACAGACTCCTAAATGCTTTAAAAAAGGAGGCTTTCGGAAGTATTTGCCAAACCCCTAGTGGTCAAGAATGAGTTTAACCTTTCTTTAGGACAGGATCCTAAAAGCTGTAATGTGAAGATTCCGCGACAAATTTATCCCCCGCTAAGGTGAGCGAAGCGTTTTGCTTTGTTATTCATCTGCACGGAGCGAGCCTTCCAAATGAGGCCAGACTCCAAACTCTCTTAAGTTGAAGATTCCATAAGAAATGGCTCACAAGCACCGATCAGTAATGAGTTTCGCTTTCTTTTCAATGTCACCATGCGCTCCCTTCCAGATGATCTGGATAGACTCATAATGGCTTGAAGACTTGGATTCCGTGAGAAATTTCACAAAGCACTGATCACTACTGACTTTCTCTTGGTTTATCACTTTCACTGACCGATAAAGCCCATCTCTTCAGGACCCTCTCGTAACGCCTTTTAAATGAAGAGTCCCAGATAACTTTTCCTCCAGCAATGATAAGTAATCAGGTTCTCTTTCTTTGCAGCTTTCTATGCCGAAGAATCAGGAGAGTAGTATGATGGCTTTAAGATGAAGGCTGCATGAAACATTTGAGGATGAGAAAAGAGTTTTGCCTTCTTTGTAATTCTCACCAGCCGATCTCTTCTTAACGATGAGGACAGACTCTCAAGGGCCGTAAGATGACGATTAAATGAGAAATTTGTCATAAGCATTCATTAACACTTCCTTTCCCTTTGTTTCTAATTTTCTCCAACCAATCGAGCCCACAAGCTCAGGACAGGATCCGGACAGCTTGAAAATGAAGATTCCATGAGAATTTTGTGCCCAGCCTTGATTAGGGCTGAGTTTTCCTTTCTTTGTACTTTTTACGAGCCCACGTCTTCTAATGGCACAAGACAGTTGGAGTTAAGCTGTGGGTAGGACGCCACGTCCTCAGGGTTATGGCTAGGCCACTTACAAGTGTGGTTCCTGTGTGCAGGCCACATGCAGTTAGAGTTAGGGAAGGGCAGAGCTCCCAGCCCTAGGTTAGCGTTCTCAGCGCTAGGGTTAGGGTTCATACGGGTAGGAATCCCGATCCTAGTGTTTCCTCGACCACAGGAAACGTAAGCCTCCGTGCAAGTGGCCTTCCCGTGGGAACCCTAATCCTAGGGTTCGGGCCTTACCCATAGACACCCTAAGGCAAGGATCCTCATCTGTAGGACCTCTATGCCTAAAGTGAGCTGGCCTAACCATTGGAACCCTTACTTCAACTGGCCTATGCCTAGAACCCTAACCCTAACGCCAAGTGGCCTACCCGTAAGCATCCTAATGCTAGGGCGGGAATCCCTTCCCACAGCAAGCCTATTTCAGCGTGGCTAACCCATAGGAACCATAACCCAACTCCCCTTGGTCTAGCAATGGGAACCCTACCCCTTAGTCCAAAGGGCCTAGCTCGGGAAACCCTGACGCTGACGCCAAGTGGGCTAAGGAGCCCTAACGCCTATCCCTAACTCCAACTGACCTACTCAGAGGAACTTTAACCCAATTGGCGGGGAGCCCTACCTTTTGCAAGCCTAACTCTCCCCAAAATTAGCAAATTTCTCCTGCAATCATCCTCCAAATGTAATTCCGATGCACTGCTGGCCATTTGGGAGACATCCCTTCTTGAAAAATGCTCTCCAGGAGACATTAGTTCCAGGTAACAGCAAGGCACGAATGTCTCCAGGGATCGTTCTCTAAATGCTATCACGATGCACCGCTGGTGATTTGGCAGAGATCCGTTCATGACAAGTCCTAGGCTTGAGACATTCACTCCAGATCACAGCTAGCTACTCATTGCTCCTCAAATCATCTTTCAAAATGCATTCGGATGAAAGCCTGGCATTACCGTTAACGAAAAATGCTGTTCATTTGACATTCCTTCCAGGTTACTGCTAGGGACGAAATTCTCGGGAATCTTCCTCAAGAAGTCAGAGGGATGCACTGCCGGCTACCTGGCAGAGAGCCCTTTCAGAGAATTGCTACAAATGAAAAATGCATTCCAGATCACAGCTAGGTGTAAATTTCTCCCGCAATCATCCTCCAAATGTCATTCATTCGGAGGCTCTGCTGGTCATTTGGCAGAGATCCATTCGTGAAAATAGCTCAAGATGAAACATTCCAGATCAAAGCTTGGCACCAATGTCTCCAGGAATCGTCCCCCGAATGTCATTCGGAAGCCCTGCAGGTCATTTGGCAGCGATCCGTTGGTGAAAATATCATGTAGAAAAGCATTCCATGTCCCTGCTAGGGATGACTTTGCCCAAGGCAACTCGGACGCCTTGCTGCGCATTTGGGAGAGATCCATTCATGACAATTGCTAAACGTGAGCCATGAACTCCAGATCCCTACTTGGCACATATTTCTGCTGGAATCGTCCTCCAAATGGCTTTCGGGTGCACCACGGGCCATTTGGCAGAGATCCGTTCGTGAAAATAGCTAAACATGAGACAATCATTCTGGATCTCAGCTAGGACTAATTTCTCCTGGCATCGTCCTCCAAATGCCGTTCGGATGCAGTGCTGGGAAGTTGGCAGCAAACCCTTCTTGAACGTTGCTAAACATGAGCTCTTCAGTCCAGATCACTGCTTGGCAGGAATGTCTCATGGAATCGTCCTCCAAATGTCGTTACGATGCACTGCTTACCATTTCCAGAGATCCAGCCAGGACAATTCCTAAAAACGAACTATTCACTCCAGGTCACAGCTAGACACGAATATGCCCTGGCATCGTCCTCCAAGAGCCAGTCGGATACGCTGCTGGGCACTGGGCAGCTATCCAGTCCTGAAAAATATTATTCACCTAGAAAAGCATTCCATGTCCCTGCTAGGGACGACTTTGTCCTAGAATCGACCTCCAAGTGCAAATCGGAGGCATTGCTGGTATTTGGCAGAGAGCCTTCCTGAAAATTGCTAAACATGAGACATTCACTTCACATCACTGCTAGCCACCAATTTCTCCTGGAAGCATTCTCCAAATGCCTTTCGGATGCACTGCTTGCCATTTGGCAGAGCAGGAAAGAATTTTGCTTGCTTAATCTAGTTCGAGGACCGACCACTCCTAAATAATCAGGATAGTAGCCCAATGGCGCGAATATGAAGAGTCCCTGACAATTTGTCACAAGCACGGGTCACTAAGGATTTTCTCTTTCTTTGTAAGTTCCACGGAACCGATCTTTCCCTAATGCTCAGGACCTCTTTTAAACTGTTTGAAAATGAAAAGGCTCCGAGAAACGAGTCACCCGCAGGGATCACTAACGAGTTTTGTTTTGTTTGTAACGTTCATGATGCCCTCTCTTCCAAATGACCAAGAGAAACCTAGTGGCTTTTAGATGACGAGTCCGGGACAAAGTTTGTCTCAAGTGCTGTTCATTAATGACTTTCTCTCTAGTTCTCATTTTCCCTAACCGCTCTACTGCAAATGACAGTAAGGACAGACTCCTAAATGCTTTAAAAAAGGAGGCTTTCGGAAGTATTTGCCAAACCCCTAGTGGTCAAGAATGAGTTTAACCTTTCTTTAGGACAGGATCCTAAAAGCTGTAATGTGAAGATTCCGCGACAAATTTATCCCCCGCTAAGGTGAGCGAAGCGTTTTGCTTTGTTATTCATCTGCACGGAGCGAGCCTTCCAAATGAGGCCAGACTCCAAACTCTCTTCAGTTGAAGATTCCATAAGAAATGGCTCACAAGCACCGATCAGTAATGAGTTTCGCTTTCTTTTCAATGTCACCATGCGCTCCCTTCCAGATGATCTGGATAGACTCATAATGGCTTGAAGACTTGGATTCCGTGAGAAATTTCACAAAGCACTGATCACTACTGACTTTCTCTTGGTTTATCACTTTCACTGACCGATAAAGCCCATCTCTTCAGGACCCTCTCGTAACGCCTTTTAAATGAAGAGTCACAGATAACTTTTCCTCCAGCAATGATAAGTAATCAGGTTCTCTTTCTTTGCAGCTTTCTATGCCGAAGAATCAGGAGAGTAGTATGATGGCTTTAAGATGAAGGCTGCATGAAACATTTGAGGATGAGAAAAGAGTTTTGCCTTCTTTGTAATTCTCACCAGCCGATCTCTTCTTAACGATGAGGACAGACTCTCAAGGGCCGTAAGATGACGATTAAATGAGAAATTTGTCATAAGCATTCATTAACACTTCCTTTCCCTTTGTTTCTAATTTTCTCCAACCAATCGAGCCCACAAGCTCAGGACAGGATCCGGACAGCTTGAAAATGAAGATTCCATGAGAATTTTGTGCCCAGCCTTGATTAGGGCTGAGTTTTCCTTTCTTTGTACTTTTTACGAGCCCACGTCTTCTAATGGCACAAGACAGTTGGAGTTAAGCTGTGGGTAGGACGCCACGTCCTCAGGGTTATGGCTAGGCCACTTACAAGTGTGGTTCCTGTGTGCAGGCCACATGCAGTTAGAGTTAGGGAAGGGCAGAGCTCCCAGCCCTAGGTTAGCGTTCTCAGCGCTAGGGTTAGGGTTCATACGGGTAGGAATCCCGATCCTAGTGTTTCCTCGACCACAGGAAACGTAAGCCTCCGTGCAAGTGGCCTTCCCGTGGGAACCCTAATCCTAGGGTTCGGGCCTTACCCATAGACACCCTAAGGCAAGGATCCCCATCTGTAGGACCTCTATGCCTAAAGTGAGCTGGCCTAACCATTGGAACCCTTACTTCAACTGGCCTATGCCTAGAACCCTAACCCTAACGCCAAGTGGCCTACCCGTAAGCATCCTAATGCTAGGGCGGGAATCCCTTCCCACAGCAAGCCTATTTCAGCGTGGCTAACCCATAGGAACCATAACCCAACTCCCCTTGGTCTAGCAATGGGAACCCTACCCCTTAGTCCAAAGGGCCTAGCTCGGGAAACCCTGACGCTGACGCCAAGTGGGCTAAGGAGCCCTAACGCCTATCCCTAACTCCAACTGACCTACTCAGAGGAACTTTAACCCAATTGGCGGGGAGCCCTACCTTTTGCAAGCCTAACTCTCCCCAAAATTAGCAAATTTCTCCTGCAATCATCCTCCAAATGTAATTCCGATGCACTGCTGGCCATTTGGGAGACATCCCTTCTTGAAAAATGCTCTCCAGGAGACATTAGTTCCAGGTAACAGCAAGGCACGAATGTCTCCAGGGATCGTTCTCTAAATGCTATCACGATGCACCGCTGGTGATTTGGCAGAGATCCGTTCATGACAAGTCCTAGGCTTGAGACATTCACTCCAGATCACAGCTAGCTACTCATTGCTCCTCAAATCATCTTTCAAAATGCATTCGGATGAAAGCCTGGCATTACCGTTAACGAAAAATGCTGTTCATTTGACATTCCTTCCAGGTTACTGCTAGGGACGAAATTCTCGGGAATCTTCCTCAAGAAGTCAGAGGGATGCACTGCCGGCTACCTGGCAGAGAGCCCTTTCAGAGAATTGCTACAAATGAAAAATGCATTCCAGATCACAGCTAGGTGTAAATTTCTCCCGCAATCATCCTCCAAATGTCATTCATTCGGAGGCTCTGCTGGTCATTTGGCAGAGATCCATTCGTGAAAATAGCTCAAGATGAAACATTCCAGATCAAAGCTTGGCACCAATGTCTCCAGGAATCGTCCCCCGAATGTCATTCGGAAGCCCTGCAGGTCATTTGGCAGCGATCCGTTGGTGAAAATATCATGTAGAAAAGCATTCCATGTCCCTGCTAGGGATGACTTTGCCCAAGGCAACTCGGACGCCTTGCTGCGCATTTGGGAGAGATCCATTCATGACAATTGCTAAACGTGAGCCATGAACTCCAGATCCCTACTTGGCACATATTTCTGCTGGAATCGTCCTCCAAATGGCTTTCGGGTGCACCACGGGCCATTTGGCAGAGATCCGTTCGTGAAAATAGCTAAACATGAGACAATCATTCTGGATCTCAGCTAGGACTAATTTCTCCTGGCATCGTCCTCCAAATGCCGTTCGGATGCAGTGCTGGGAAGTTGGCAGCAAACCCTTCTTGAACGTTGCTAAACATGAGCTCTTCAGTCCAGATCACTGCTTGGCAGGAATGTCTCATGGAATCGTCCTCCAAATGTCGTTACGATGCACTGCTTACCATTTCCAGAGATCCAGCCAGGACAATTCCTAAAAACGAACTATTCACTCCAGGTCACAGCTAGACACGAATATGCCCTGGCATCGTCCTCCAAGAGCCAGTCGGATACGCTGCTGGGCACTGGGCAGCTATCCAGTCCTGAAAAATATTATTCACCTAGAAAAGCATTCCATGTCCCTGCTAGGGACGACTTTGTCCTAGAATCGACCTCCAAGTGCAAATCGGAGGCATTGATGGTATTTGGCAGAGACCCTTCCTGAAAATTGCTAAACATGAGACATTCACTTCACATCACTGCTAGCCACCAATTTCTCCTGGAAGCATTCTCCAAATGCCTTTCGGATGCACTGCTTGCCATTTGGCAGAGCAGGAAAGAATTTTGCTTGCTTAATCTAGTTCGAGGACCGACCACTCCTAAATAATCAGGATAGTAGCCCAATGGCGCGAATATGAAGAGTCCCTGACAATTTGTCACAAGCACGGGTCACTAAGGATTTTCTCTTTCTTTGTAAGTTCCACGGAACCGATCTTTCCCTAATGCTCAGGACCTCTTTTAAACTGTTTGAAAATGAAAAGGCTCCGAGAAACGAGTCACCCGCAGGGATCACTAACGAGTTTTGTTTTGTTTGTAACGTTCATGATGCCCTCTCTTCCAAATGACCAAGAGAAACCTAGTGGCTTTTAGATGACGAGTCCGGGACAAAGTTTGTCTCAAGTGCTGTTCATTAATGACTTTCTCTCTAGTTCTCATTTTCCCTAACCGCTCTACTGCAAATGACAGTAAGGACAGACTCCTAAATGCTTTAAAAAAGGAGGCTTTCGGAAGTATTTGCCAAACCCCTAGTGGTCAAGAATGAGTTTAACCTTTCTTTAGGACAGGATCCTAAAAGCTGTAATGTGAAGATTCCGCGACAAATTTATCCCCCGCTAAGGTGAGCGAAGCGTTTTGCTTTGTTATTCATCTGCACGGAGCGAGCCTTCCAAATGAGGCCAGACTCCAAACTCTCTTCAGTTGAAGATTCCATAAGAAATGGCTCACAAGCACCGATCAGTAATGAGTTTCGCTTTCTTTTCAATGTCACCATGCGCTCCCTTCCAGATGATCTGGATAGACTCATAATGGCTTGAAGACTTGGATTCCGTGAGAAATTTCACAAAGCACTGATCACTACTGACTTTCTCTTGGTTTATCACTTTCACTGACCGATAAAGCCCATCTCTTCAGGACCCTCTCGTAACGCCTTTTAAATGAAGAGTCCCAGATAACTTTTCCTCCAGCAATGATAAGTAATCAGGTTCTCTTTCTTTGCAGCTTTCTATGCCGAAGAATCAGGAGAGTAGTATGATGGCTTTAAGATGAAGGCTGCATGAAACATTTGAGGATGAGAAAAGAGTTTTGCCTTCTTTGTAATTCTCACCAGCCGATCTCTTCTTAACGATGAGGACAGACTCTCAAGGGCCGTAAGATGACGATTAAATGAGAAATTTGTCATAAGCATTCATTAACACTTCCTTTCCCTTTGTTTCTAATTTTCTCCAACCAATCGAGCCCACAAGCTCAGGACAGGATCCGGACAGCTTGAAAATGAAGATTCCATGAGAATTTTGTGCCCAGCCTTGATTAGGGCTGAGTTTTCCTTTCTTTGTACTTTTTACGAGCCCACGTCTTCTAATGGCACAAGACAGTTGGAGTTAAGCTGTGGGTAGGACGCCACGTCCTCAGGGTTATGGCTAGGCCACTTACAAGTGTGGTTCCTGTGTGCAGGCCACATGCAGTTAGAGTTAGGGAAGGGCAGAGCTCCCAGCCCTAGGTTAGCGTTCTCAGCGCTAGGGTTAGGGTTCATACGGGTAGGAATCCCGATCCTAGTGTTTCCTCGACCACAGGAAACGTAAGCCTCCGTGCAAGTGGCCTTCCCGTGGGAACCCTAATCCTAGGGTTCGGGCCTTACCCATAGACACCCTAAGGCAAGGATCCTCATCTGTAGGACCTCTATGCCTAAAGTGAGCTGGCCTAACCATTGGAACCCTTACTTCAACTGGCCTATGCCTAGAACCCTAACCCTAACGCCAAGTGGCCTACCCGTAAGCATCCTAATGCTAGGGCGGGAATCCCTTCCCACAGCAAGCCTATTTCAGCGTGGCTAACCCATAGGAACCATAACCCAACTCCCCTTGGTCTAGCAATGGGAACCCTACCCCTTAGTCCAAAGGGCCTAGCTCGGGAAACCCTGACGCTGACGCCAAGTGGGCTAAGGAGCCCTAACGCCTATCCCTAACTCCAACTGACCTACTCAGAGGAACTTTAACCCAATTGGCGGGGAGCCCTACCTTTTGCAAGCCTAACTCTCCCCAAAATTAGCAAATTTCTCCTGCAATCATCCTCCAAATGTAATTCCGATGCACTGCTGGCCATTTGGGAGACATCCCTTCTTGAAAAATGCTCTCCAGGAGACATTAGTTCCAGGTAACAGCAAGGCACGAATGTCTCCAGGGATCGTTCTCTAAATGCTATCACGATGCACCGCTGGTGATTTGGCAGAGATCCGTTCATGACAAGTCCTAGGCTTGAGACATTCACTCCAGATCACAGCTAGCTACTCATTGCTCCTCAAATCATCTTTCAAAATGCATTCGGATGAAAGCCTGGCATTACCGTTAACGAAAAATGCTGTTCATTTGACATTCCTTCCAGGTTACTGCTAGGGACGAAATTCTCGGGAATCTTCCTCAAGAAGTCAGAGGGATGCACTGCCGGCTACCTGGCAGAGAGCCCTTTCAGAGAATTGCTACAAATGAAAAATGCATTCCAGATCACAGCTAGGTGCAAATTTCTCCCGCAATCATCCTCCAAATGTCATTCATTCGGAGGCTCTGCTGGTCATTTGGCAGAGATCCATTCGTGAAAATAGCTCAAGATGAAACATTCCAGATCAAAGCTTGGCACCAATGTCTCCAGGAATCGTCCCCCGAATGTCATTCGGAAGCCCTGCAGGTCATTTGGCAGCGATCCGTTGGTGAAAATATCATGTAGAAAAGCATTCCATGTCCCTGCTAGGGATGACTTTGCCCAAGGCAACTCGGACGCCTTGCTGCGCATTTGGGAGAGATCCATTCATGACAATTGCTAAACGTGAGCCATGAACTCCAGATCCCTACTTGGCACATATTTCTGCTGGAATCGTCCTCCAAATGGCTTTCGGGTGCACCACGGGCCATTTGGCAGAGATCCGTTCGTGAAAATAGCTAAACATGAGACAATCATTCTGGATCTCAGCTAGGACTAATTTCTCCTGGCATCGTCCTCCAAATGCCGTTCGGATGCAGTGCTGGGAAGTTGGCAGCAAACCCTTCTTGAACGTTGCTAAACATGAGCTCTTCAGTCCAGATCACTGCTTGGCAGGAATGTCTCATGGAATCGTCCTCCAAATGTCGTTACGATGCACTGCTTACCATTTCCAGAGATCCAGCCAGGACAATTCCTAAAAACGAACTATTCACTCCAGGTCACAGCTAGACACGAATATGCCCTGGCATCGTCCTCCAAGAGCCAGTCGGATACGCTGCTGGGCACTGGGCAGCTATCCAGTCCTGAAAAATATTATTCACCTAGAAAAGCATTCCATGTCCCTGCTAGGGACGACTTTGTCCTAGAATCGACCTCCAAGTGCAAATCGGAGGCATTGCTGGTATTTGGCAGAGAGCCTTCCTGAAAATTGCTAAACATGAGACATTCACTTCACATCACTGCTAGCCACCAATTTCTCCTGGAAGCATTCTCCAAATGCCTTTCGGATGCACTGCTTGCCATTTGGCAGAGCAGGAAAGAATTTTGCTTGCTTAATCTAGTTCGAGGACCGACCACTCCTAAATAATCAGGATAGTAGCCCAATGGCGCGAATATGAAGAGTCCCTGACAATTTGTCACAAGCACGGGTCACTAAGGATTTTCTCTTTCTTTGTAAGTTCCACGGAACCGATCTTTCCCTAATGCTCAGGACCTCTTTTAAACTGTTTGAAAATGAAAAGGCTCCGAGAAACGAGTCACCCGCAGGGATCACTAACGAGTTTTGTTTTGTTTGTAACGTTCATGATGCCCTCTCTTCCAAATGACCAAGAGAAACCTAGTGGCTTTTAGATGACGAGTCCGGGACAAAGTTTGTCTCAAGTGCTGTTCATTAATGACTTTCTCTCTAGTTCTCATTTTCCCTAACCGCTCTACTGCAAATGACAGTAAGGACAGACTCCTAAATGCTTTAAAAAAGGAGGCTTTCGGAAGTATTTGCCAAACCCCTAGTGGTCAAGAATGAGTTTAACCTTTCTTTAGGACAGGATCCTAAAAGCTGTAATGTGAAGATTCCGCGACAAATTTATCCCCCGCTAAGGTGAGCGAAGCGTTTTGCTTTGTTATTCATCTGCACGGAGCGAGCCTTCCAAATGAGGCCAGACTCCAAACTCTCTTCAGTTGAAGATTCCATAAGAAATGGCTCACAAGCACCGATCAGTAATGAGTTTCGCTTTCTTTTCAATGTCACCATGCGCTCCCTTCCAGATGATCTGGATAGACTCATAATGGCTTGAAGACTTGGATTCCGTGAGAAATTTCACAAAGCACTGATCACTACTGACTTTCTCTTGGTTTATCACTTTCACTGACCGATAAAGCCCATCTCTTCAGGACCCTCTCGTAACGCCTTTTAAATGAAGAGTCCCAGATAACTTTTCCTCCAGCAATGATAAGTAATCAGGTTCTCTTTCTTTGCAGCTTTCTATGCCGAAGAATCAGGAGAGTAGTATGATGGCTTTAAGATGAAGGCTGCATGAAACATTTGAGGATGAGAAAAGAGTTTTGCCTTCTTTGTAATTCTCACCAGCCGATCTCTTCTTAACGATGAGGACAGACTCTCAAGGGCCGTAAGATGACGATTAAATGAGAAATTTGTCATAAGCATTCATTAACACTTCCTTTCCCTTTGTTTCTAATTTTCTCCAACCAATCGAGCCCACAAGCTCAGGACAGGATCCGGACAGCTTGAAAATGAAGATTCCATGAGAATTTTGTGCCCAGCCTTGATTAGGGCTGAGTTTTCCTTTCTTTGTACTTTTTACGAGCCCACGTCTTCTAATGGCACAAGACAGTTGGAGTTAAGCTGTGGGTAGGACGCCACGTCCTCAGGGTTATGGCTAGGCCACTTACAAGTGTGGTTCCTGTGTGCAGGCCACATGCAGTTAGAGTTAGGGAAGGGCAGAGCTCCCAGCCCTAGGTTAGCGTTCTCAGCGCTAGGGTTAGGGTTCATACGGGTAGGAATCCCGATCCTAGTGTTTCCTCGACCACAGGAAACGTAAGCCTCCGTGCAAGTGGCCTTCCCGTGGGAACCCTAATCCTAGGGTTCGGGCCTTACCCATAGACACCCTAAGGCAAGGATCCCCATCTGTAGGACCTCTATGCCTAAAGTGAGCTGGCCTAACCATTGGAACCCTTACTTCAACTGGCCTATGCCTAGAACCCTAACCCTAACGCCAAGTGGCCTACCCGTAAGCATCCTAATGCTAGGGCGGGAATCCCTTCCCACAGCAAGCCTATTTCAGCGTGGCTAACCCATAGGAACCATAACCCAACTCCCCTTGGTCTAGCAATGGGAACCCTACCCCTTAGTCCAAAGGGCCTAACTCGGGAAACCCTGACGCTGACGCCAAGTGGGCTAAGGAGCCCTAACGCCTATCCCTAACTCCAACTGACCTACTCAGAGGAACTTTAACCCAATTGGCGGGGAGCCCTACCTTTTGCAAGCCTAACTCTCCCCAAAATTAGCAAATTTCTCCTGCAATCATCCTCCAAATGTAATTCCGATGCACTGCTGGCCATTTGGGAGAGATCCCTTCTTGAAAAATGCTCTCCAGGAGACATTAGTTCCAGGTAACAGCAAGGCACGAATGTCTCCAGGGATCGTTCTCTAAATGCTATCACGATGCACCGCTGGTGATTTGGCAGAGATCCGTTCATGACAAGTCCTAGGCTTGAGACATTCACTCCAGATCACAGCTAGCTACTCATTGCTCCTCAAATCATCTTTCAAAATGCATTCGGATGAAAGCCTGGCATTACCGTTAACGAAAAATGCTGTTCATTTGACATTCCTTCCAGGTTACTGCTAGGGACGAAATTCTCGGGAATCTTCCTCAAGAAGTCAGAGGGATGCACTGCCGGCTACCTGGCAGAGAGCCCTTTCAGAGAATTGCTACAAATGAAAAATGCATTCCAGATCACAGCTAGGTGCAAATTTCTCCCGCAATCATCCTCCAAATGTCATTCATTCGGAGGCTCTGCTGGTCATTTGGCAGAGATCCGTTCGTGAAAATAGCTCAAGATGAAACATTTCAGATCAAAGCTTGGCACCAATGTCTCCAGGAATCGTCCCCCGAATGTCATTCGGAAGCCCTGCAGGTCATTTGGCAGCGATCCGTTGGTGAAAATATCATGTAGAAAAGCATTCCATGTCCCTGCTAGGGATGACTTTGCCCAAGGCAACTCGGACGCCTTGCTGCGCATTTGGGAGAGATCCATTCATGACAATTGCTAAACGTGAGCCATGAACTCCAGATCCCTACTTGGCACATATTTCTGCTGGAATCGTCCTCCAAATGGCTTTCGGGTGCACCACGGGCCATTTGGCAGAGATCCGTTCGTGAAAATAGCTAAACATGAGACAATCATTCTGGATCTCAGCTAGGACTAATTTCTCCTGGCATCGTCCTCCAAATGCCGTTCGGATGCAGTGCTGGGAAGTTGGCAGCAAACCCTTCTTGAACGTTGCTAAACATGAGCTCTTCAGTCCAGATCACTGCTTGGCAGGAATGTCTCATGGAATCGTCCTCCAAATGTCGTTACGATGCACTGCTTACCATTTCCAGAGATCGAGCCAGGACAATTCCTAAAAACGAACTATTCAGTCCAGGTCACAGCTAGACACGAATATGCCCTGGCATCGTCCTCCAAGAGCCAGTCGGATACGCTGCTGGGCACTGGGCAGCTATCCAGTCCTGAAAAATATTATTCACCTAGAAAAGCATTCCATGTCCCTGCTAGGGACGACTTTGTCCTAGAATCGACCTCCAAGTGCAAATCGGAGGCATTGATGGTATTTGGCAGAGACCCTTCCTGAAAATTGCTAAACATGAGACATTCACTTCACATCACTGCTAGCCACCAATTTCTCCTGGAAGCATTCTCCAAATGCCTTTCGGATGCACTGCTTGCCATTTGGCAGAGCAGGAAAGAATTTTGCTTGCTTAATCTAGTTCGAGGACCGACCACTCCTAAATAATCAGGATAGTAGCCCAATGGCGCGAATATGAAGAGTCCCTGACAATTTGTCACAAGCACGGGTCACTAAGGATTTTCTCTTTCTTTGTAAGTTCCACGGAACCGATCTTTCCCTAATGCTCAGGACCTCTTTTAAACTGTTTGAAAATGAAAAGGCTCCGAGAAACGAGTCACCCGCAGGGATCACTAACGAGTTTTGTTTTGTTTGTAACGTTCATGATGCCCTCTCTTCCAAATGACCAAGAGAAACCTAGTGGCTTTTAGATGACGAGTCCGGGACAAAGTTTGTCTCAAGTGCTGTTCATTAATGACTTTCTCTCTAGTTCTCATTTTCCCTAACCGCTCTACTGCAAATGACAGTAAGGACAGACTCCTAAATGCTTTAAAAAAGGAGGCTTTCGGAAGTATTTGCCAAACCCCTAGTGGTCAAGAATGAGTTTAACCTTTCTTTAGGACAGGATCCTAAAAGCTGTAATGTGAAGATTCCGCGACAAATTTATCCCCCGCTAAGGTGAGCGAAGCGTTTTGCTTTGTTATTCATCTGCACGGAGCGAGCCTTCCAAATGAGGCCAGACTCCAAACTCTCTTAAGTTGAAGATTCCATAAGAAATGGCTCACAAGCACCGATCAGTAATGAGTTTCGCTTTCTTTTCAATGTCACCATGCGCTCCCTTCCAGATGATCTGGATAGACTCATAATGGCTTGAAGACTTGGATTCCGTGAGAAATTTCACAAAGCACTGATCACTACTGACTTTCTCTTGGTTTATCACTTTCACTGACCGATAAAGCCCATCTCTTCAGGACCCTCTCGTAACGCCTTTTAAATGAAGAGTCCCAGATAACTTTTCCTCCAGCAATGATAAGTAATCAGGTTCTCTTTCTTTGCAGCTTTCTATGCCGAAGAATCAGGAGAGTAGTATGATGGCTTTAAGATGAAGGCTGCATGAAACATTTGAGGATGAGAAAAGAGTTTTGCCTTCTTTGTAATTCTCACCAGCCGATCTCTTCTTAACGATGAGGACAGACTCTCAAGGGCCGTAAGATGACGATTAAATGAGAAATTTGTCATAAGCATTCATTAACACTTCCTTTCCCTTTGTTTCTAATTTTCTCCAACCAATCGAGCCCACAAGCTCAGGACAGGATCCGGACAGCTTGAAAATGAAGATTCCATGAGAATTTTGTGCCCAGCCTTGATTAGGGCTGAGTTTTCCTTTCTTTGTACTTTTTACGAGCCCACGTCTTCTAATGGCACAAGACAGTTGGAGTTAAGCTGTGGGTAGGACGCCACGTCCTCAGGGTTATGGCTAGGCCACTTACAAGTGTGGTTCCTGTGTGCAGGCCACATGCAGTTAGAGTTAGGGAAGGGCAGAGCTCCCAGCCCTAGGTTAGCGTTCTCAGCGCTAGGGTTAGGGTTCATACGGGTAGGAATCCCGATCCTAGTGTTTCCTCGACCACAGGAAACGTAAGCCTCCGTGCAAGTGGCCTTCCCGTGGGAACCCTAATCCTAGGGTTCGGGCCTTACCCATAGACACCCTAAGGCAAGGATCCTCATCTGTAGGACCTCTATGCCTAAAGTGAGCTGGCCTAACCATTGGAACCCTTACTTCAACTGGCCTATGCCTAGAACCCTAACCCTAACGCCAAGTGGCCTACCCGTAAGCATCCTAATGCTAGGGCGGGAATCCCTTCCCACAGCAAGCCTATTTCAGCGTGGCTAACCCATAGGAACCATAACCCAACTCCCCTTGGTCTAGCAATGGGAACCCTACCCCTTAGTCCAAAGGGCCTAGCTCGGGAAACCCTGACGCTGACGCCAAGTGGGCTAAGGAGCCCTAACGCCTATCCCTAACTCCAACTGACCTACTCAGAGGAACTTTAACCCAATTGGCGGGGAGCCCTACCTTTTGCAAGCCTAACTCTCCCCAAAATTAGCAAATTTCTCCTGCAATCATCCTCCAAATGTAATTCCGATGCACTGCTGGCCATTTGGGAGACATCCCTTCTTGAAAAATGCTCTCCAGGAGACATTAGTTCCAGGTAACAGCAAGGCACGAATGTCTCCAGGGATCGTTCTCTAAATGCTATCACGATGCACCGCTGGTGATTTGGCAGAGATCCGTTCATGACAAGTCCTAGGCTTGAGACATTCACTCCAGATCACAGCTAGCTACTCATTGCTCCTCAAATCATCTTTCAAAATGCATTCGGATGAAAGCCTGGCATTACCGTTAACGAAAAATGCTGTTCATTTGACATTCCTTCCAGGTTACTGCTAGGGACGAAATTCTCGGGAATCTTCCTCAAGAAGTCAGAGGGATGCACTGCCGGCTACCTGGCAGAGAGCCCTTTCAGAGAATTGCTACAAATGAAAAATGCATTCCACATCACAGCTAGGTGCAAATTTCTCCCGCAATCATCCTCCAAATGTCATTCATTCGGAGGCTCTGCTGGTCATTTGGCAGAGATCCATTCCTGAAAATAGCTCAAGATGAAACATTCCAGATCAAAGCTTGGCACCAATGTCTCCAGGAATCGTCCCCCGAATGTCATTCGGTAGCCCTGCAGGTCATTTGGCAGCGATCCGTTGGTGAAAATATCATGTAGAAAAGCATTCCATGTCCCTGCTAGGGATGACTTTGCCCAAGGCAACTCGGACGCCTTGCTGCGCATTTGGGAGAGATCCATTCATGACAATTGCTAAACGTGAGCCATGAACTCCAGATCCCTACTTGGCACATATTTCTGCTGGAATCGTCCTCCAAATGGCTTTCGGGTGCACCACGGGCCATTTGGCAGAGATCCGTTCGTGAAAATAGCTAAACATGAGACAATCATTCTGGATCTCAGCTAGGACTAATTTCTCCTGGCATCGTCCTCCAAATGCCGTTCGGATGCAGTGCTGGGAAGTTGGCAGCGAACCCTTCTTGAACGTTGCTAAACATGAGCTCTTCAGTCCAGATCACTGCTTGGCAGGAATGTCTCTTGGAATCGTCCTCCAAATGTCGTTACGATGCACTGCTTACCATTTCCAGAGATCCAGCCAGGACAATTCCTAAAAACGAACTATTCACTCCAGGTCACAGCTAGACACGAATATGCCCTGGCATCGTCCTCCAAGAGCCAGTCGGATACGCTGCTGGGCATTGGGCAGCTATCCAGTCCTGAAAAATATTATTCACCTAGAAAAGCATTCCATGTCCCTGCTAGGGACGACTTTGTCCTAGAATCGACCTCCAAGTGCAAATCGGAGGCATTGCTGGTATTTGGCAGAGACCCTTCCTGAAAATTGCTAAACATGAGACATTCACTTCACATCACTGCTAGCCACCAATTTCTCCTGGAATCATTCTCCAAATGCCTTTCGGATGCACTGCTTGCCATTTGGCAGAGCAGGAAAGAATTTTGCTTGCTTAATCTAGTTCGAGGACCGACCACTCCTAAATAATCAGGATAGTAGCCCAATGGCGCGAATATGAAGAGTCCCTGACAATTTGTCACAAGCACGGGTCACTAAGGATTTTCTCTTTCTTTGTAAGTTCCACGGAACCGATCTTTCCCTAATGCTCAGGACCTCTTTTAAACTGTTTGAAAATGAAAAGGCTCCGAGAAACGAGTCACCCGCAGGGATCACTAACGAGTTTTGTTTTGTTTGTAACGTTCATGATGCCCTCTCTTCCAAATGACCAAGAGAAACCTAGTGGCTTTTAGATGACGAGTCCGGGACAAAGTTTGTCTCAAGTGCTGTTCATTAATGACTTTCTCTCTAGTTCTCATTTTCCCTAACCGCTCTACTGCAAATGACAGTAAGGACAGACTCCTAAATGCTTTAAAAAAGGAGGCTTTCGGAAGTATTTGCCAAACCCCTAGTGGTCAAGAATGAGTTTAACCTTTCTTTAGGACAGGATCCTAAAAGCTGTAATGTGAAGATTCCGCGACAAATTTATCCCCCGCTAAGGTGAGCGAAGCGTTTTGCTTTGTTATTCATCTGCACGGAGCGAGCCTTCCAAATGAGGCCAGACTCCAAACTGTCTTCAGTTGAAGATTCCATAAGAAATGGCTCACAAGCACCGATCAGTAATGAGTTTCGCTTTCTTTTCAATGTCACCATGCGCTCCCTTCCAGATGATCTGGATAGACTCATAATGGCTTGAAGACTTGGATTCCGTGAGAAATTTCACAAAGCACTGATCACTACTGACTTTCTCTTGGTTTATCACTTTCACTGACCGATAAAGCCCATCTCTTCAGGACCCTCTTGTAACGCCTTTTAAATGAAGAGTCACAGATAACTTTTCCTCCAGCAATGATAAGTAATCAGGTTCTCTTTCTTTGCAGCTTTCTATGCCGAAGAATCAGGAGAGTAGTATGATGGCTTTAAGATGAAGGCTGCATGAAACATTTGAGGATGAGAAAAGAGTTTTGCCTTCTTTGTAATTCTCACCAGCCGATCTCTTCTTAACGATGAGGACAGACTCTCAAGGGCTGTAAGATGACGATTAAATGAGAAATTTGTCATAAGCATTCATTAACACTTCCTTTCCCTTTGTTTCTAATTTTCTCCAACCAATCGAGCCCACAAGCTCAGGACAGGATCCGGACAGCTTGAAAATGAAGATTCCATGAGAATTTTGTGCCCAGCCTTGATTAGGGCTGAGTTTTCCTTTCTTTGTACTTTTTACGAGCCCACGTCTTCTAATGGCACAAGACAGTTGGAGTTAAGCTGTGGGTAGGACGCCACGTCCTCAGGGTTATGGCTAGGCCACTTACAAGTGTGGTTCCTGTGTGCAGGCCACATGCAGTTAGAGTTAGGGAAGGGCAGAGCTCCCAGCCCTAGGTTAGCGTTCTCAGCGCTAGGGTTAGGGTTCATACGGGTAGGAATCCCGATCCTAGTGTTTCCTCGACCACAGGAAACGTAAGCCTCCGTGCAAGTGGCCTTCCCGTGGGAACCCTAATCCTAGGGTTCGGGCCTTACCCATAGACACCCTAAGGCAAGGATCCCCATCTGTAGGACCTCTATGCCTAAAGTGAGCTGGCCTAACCATTGGAACCCTTACTTCAACTGGCCTATGCCTAGAACCCTAACCCTAACGCCAAGTGGCCTACCCGTAAGCATCCTAATGCTAGGGCGGGAATCCCTTCCCACAGCAAGCCTATTTCAGCGTGGCTAACCCATAGGAACCATAACCCAACTCCCCTTGGTCTAGCAATGGGAACCTTACCCCTTAGTCCAAAGGGCCTAGCTCGGGAAACCCTGACGCTGACGCCAAGTGGGCTAAGGAGCCCTAACGCCTATCCCTAACTCCAACTGACCTACTCAGAGGAACTTTAACCCAATTGGCGGGGAACCCTACCTTTTGCAAGCCTAACTCTCCCCAAAATTAGCAAATTTCTCCTGCAATCATCCTCCAAATGTAATTCCGATGCACTGCTGGCCATTTGGGAGAGATCCCTTCTTGAAAAATGCTCTCCAGGAGACATTAGTTCCAGGTAACAGCAAGGCACGAATGTCTCCAGGGATCGTTCTCTAAATGCTATCACGATGCACCGCTGGTGATTTGGCAGAGATCCATTCATGACAAGTCCTAGGCTTGAGACATTCACTCCAGATCACAGCTAGCTACTCATTGCTCCTCAAATCATCTTTCAAAATGCATTCGGATGAAAGCCTGGCATTACCGTTAACGAAAAATGCTGTTCATTTGACATTCCTTCCAGGTTACTGCTAGGGACGAAATTCTCGGGAATCTTCCTCAAGAAGTCAGAGGGATGCACTGCCGGCTACCTGGCAGAGAGCCCTTTCAGAAAATTGCTACAAATGAAAAATGCATTCCAGATCACAGCTAGGTGCAAATTTCTCCCGCAATCATCCTCCAAATGTCATTCATTCGGAGGCTCTGCTGGTCATTTGGCAGAGATCCGTTCGTGAAAATAGCTCAAGATGAAACATTCCAGATCAAAGCTTGGCACCAATGTCTCCAGGAATCGTCCCCCGAATGTCATTCGGAAGCCCTGCAGGTCATTTGGCAGCGATCCGTTGGTGAAAATATCATGTAGAAAAGCATTCCATGTCCCTGCTAGGGATGACTTTGCCCAAGGCAACTCGGACGCCTTGCTGCGCATTTGGGAGAGATCCATTCATGACAATTGCTAAACGTGAGCCATGAACTCCAGATCCCTACTTGGCACATATTTCTGCTGGAATCGTCCTCCAAATGGCTTTCGGGTGCACCACGGGCCATTTGGCAGAGATCCGTTCGTGAAAATAGCTAAACATGAGACAATCATTCTGGATCTCAGCTAGGACTAATTTCTCCTGGCATCGTCCTCCAAATGCCGTTCGGATGCAGTGCTGGGAAGTTGGCAGCGAACCCTTCTTGAACGTTGCTAAACATGAGCTCTTCAGTCCAGATCACTGCTTGGCAGGAATGTCTCATGGAATCGTCCTCCAAATGTCGTTACGATGCACTGCTTACCATTTCCAGAGATCCAGCCAGGACAATTCCTAAAAACGAACTATTCAGTCCAGGTCACAGCTAGACACGAATATGCCCTGGCATCGTCCTCCAAGAGCCAGTCGGATACGCTGCTGGGCATTGGGCAGCTATCCAGTCCTGAAAAATATTATTCACCTAGAAAAGCATTCCATGTCCCTGCTAGGGACGACTTTGTCCTAGAATCGACCTCCAAGTGCAAATCGGAGGCATTGCTGGTATTTGGCAGAGAGCCTTCCTGAAAATTGCTAAACATGAGACATTCACTTCACATCACTGCTAGCCACCAATTTCTCCTGGAATCATTCTCCAAATGCCTTTCGGATGCACTGCTTGCCATTTGGCAGAGCAGGAAAGAATTTTGCTTGCTTAATCTAGTTCGAGGACCGACCACTCCTAAATAATCAGGATAGTAGCCCAATGGCGCGAATATGAAGAGTCCCTGACAATTTGTCACAAGCACGGGTCACTAAGGATTTTCTCTTTCTTTGTAAGTTCCACGGAACCGATCTTTCCCTAATGCTCAGGACCTCTTTTAAACTGTTTGAAAATGAAAAGGCTCCGAGAAACGAGTCACCCGCAGGGATCACTAACGAGTTTTGTTTTGTTTGTAACGTTCATGATGCCCTCTCTTCCAAATGACCAAGAGAAACCTAGTGGCTTTTAGATGACGAGTCCGGGACAAAGTTTGTCTCAAGTGCTGTTCATTAATGACTTTCTCTCTAGTTCTCATTTTCCCTAACCGCTCTACTGCAAATGACAGTAAGGACAGACTCCTAAATGCTTTAAAAAAGGAGGCTTTCGGAAGTATTTGCCAAACCCCTAGTGGTCAAGAATGAGTTTAACCTTTCTTTAGGACAGGATCCTAAAAGCTGTAATGTGAAGATTCCGCGACAAATTTATCCCCCGCTAAGGTGAGCGAAGCGTTTTGCTTTGTTATTCATCTGCACGGAGCGAGCCTTCCAAATGAGGCCAGACTCCAAACTCTCTTAAGTTGAAGATTCCATAAGAAATGGCTCACAAGCACCGATCAGTAATGAGTTTCGCTTTCTTTTCAATGTCACCATGCGCTCCCTTCCAGATGATCTGGATAGACTCATAATGGCTTGAAGACTTGGATTCCGTGAGAAATTTCACAAAGCACTGATCACTACTGACTTTCTCTTGGTTTATCACTTTCACTGACCGATAAAGCCCATCTCTTCAGGACCCTCTCGTAACGCCTTTTAAATGAAGAGTCCCAGATAACTTTTCCTCCAGCAATGATAAGTAATCAGGTTCTCTTTCTTTGCAGCTTTCTATGCCGAAGAATCAGGAGAGTAGTATGATGGCTTTAAGATGAAGGCTGCATGAAACATTTGAGGATGAGAAAAGAGTTTTGCCTTCTTTGTAATTCTCACCAGCCGATCTCTTCTTAACGATGAGGACAGACTCTCAAGGGCCGTAAGATGACGATTAAATGAGAAATTTGTCATAAGCATTCATTAACACTTCCTTTCCCTTTGTTTCTAATTTTCTCCAACCAATCGAGCCCACAAGCTCAGGACAGGATCCGGACAGCTTGAAAATGAAGATTCCATGAGAATTTTGTGCCCAGCCTTGATTAGGGCTGAGTTTTCCTTTCTTTGTACTTTTTACGAGCCCACGTCTTCTAATGGCACAAGACAGTTGGAGTTAAGCTGTGGGTAGGACGCCACGTCCTCAGGGTTATGGCTAGGCCACTTACAAGTGTGGTTCCTGTGTGCAGGCCACATGCAGTTAGAGTTAGGGAAGGGCAGAGCTCCCAGCCCTAGGTTAGCGTTCTCAGCGCTAGGGTTAGGGTTCATACGGGTAGGAATCCCGATCCTAGTGTTTCCTCGACCACAGGAAACGTAAGCCTCCGTGCAAGTGGCCTTCCCGTGGGAACCCTAATCCTAGGGTTCGGGCCTTACCCATAGACACCCTAAGGCAAGGATCCCCATCTGTAGGACCTCTATGCCTAAAGTGAGCTGGCCTAACCATTGGAACCCTTACTTCAACTGGCCTATGCCTAGAACCCTAACCCTAACGCCAAGTGGCCTACCCGTAAGCATCCTAATGCTAGGGCGGGAATCCCTTCCCACAGCAAGCCTATTTCAGCGTGGCTAACCCATAGGAACCATAACCCAACTCCCCTTGGTCTAGCAATGGGAACCCTACCCCTTAGTCCAAAGGGCCTAGCTCGGGAAACCCTGACGCTGACGCCAAGTGGGCTAAGGAGCCCTAACGCCTATCCCTAACTCCAACTGACCTACTCAGAGGAACTTTAACCCAATTGGCGGGGAGCCCTACCTTTTGCAAGCCTAACTCTCCCCAAAATTAGCAAATTTCTCCTGCAATCATCCTCCAAATGTAATTCCGATGCACTGCTGGCCATTTGGGAGAGATCCCTTCTTGAAAAATGCTCTCCAGGAGACATTAGTTCCAGGTAACAGCAAGGCACGAATGTCTCCAGGGATCGTTCTCTAAATGCTATCACGATGCACCGCTGGTGATTTGGCAGAGATCCGTTCATGACAAGTCCTAGGCTTGAGACATTCACTCCAGATCACAGCTAGCTACTCATTGCTCCTCAAATCATCTTTCAAAATGCATTCGGATGAAAGCCTGGCATTACCGTTAACGAAAAATGCTGTTCATTTGACATTCCTTCCAGGTTACTGCTAGGGACGAAATTCTCGGGAATCTTCCTCAAGAAGTCAGAGGGATGCACTGCCGGCTACCTGGCAGAGAGCCCTTTCAGAGAATTGCTACAAATGAAAAATGCATTCCAGATCACAGCTAGGTGCAAATTTCTCCCGCAATCATCCTCCAAATGTCATTCATTCGGAGGCTCTGCTGGTCATTTGGCAGAGATCCATTCCTGAAAATAGCTCAAGATGAAACATTCCAGATCAAAGCTTGGCACCAATGTCTCCAGGAATCGTCCCCCGAATGTCATTCGGAAGCCCTGCAGGTCATTTGGCAGCGATCCGTTGGTGAAAATATCATGTAGAAAAGCATTCCATGTCCCTGCTAGGGATGACTTTGCCCAAGGCAACTCGGACGCCTTGCTGCGCATTTGGGAGAGATCCATTCATGACAATTGCTAAACGTGAGCCATGAACTCCAGATCCCTACTTGGCACATATTTCTGCTGGAATCGTCCTCCAAATGGCTTTCGGGTGCACCACGGGCCATTTGGCAGAGATCCGTTCGTGAAAATAGCTAAACATGAGACAATCATTCTGGATCTCAGCTAGGACTAATTTCTCCTGGCATCGTCCTCCAAATGCCGTTCGGATGCAGTGCTGGGAAGTTGGCAGCAAACCCTTCTTGAACGTTGCTAAACATGAGCTCTTCAGTCCAGATCACTGCTTGGCAGGAATGTCTCATGGAATCGTCCTCCAAATGTCGTTACGATGCACTGCTTACCATTTCCAGAGATCCAGCCAGGACAATTCCTAAAAACGAACTATTCACTCCAGGTCACAGCTAGACACGAATATGCCCTGGCATCGTCCTCCAAGAGCCAGTCGGATACGCTGCTGGGCACTGGGCAGCTATCCAGTCCTGAAAAATATTATTCACCTAGAAAAGCATTCCATGTCCCTGCTAGGGACGACTTTGTCCTAGAATCGACCTCCAAGTGCAAATCGGAGGCATTGCTGGTATTTGGCAGAGACCCTTCCTGAAAATTGCTAAACATGAGACATTCACTTCACATCACTGCTAGCCACCAATTTCTCCTGGAATCATTCTCCAAATGCCTTTCGGATGCACTGCTTGCCATTTGGCAGAGCAGGAAAGAATTTTGCTTGCTTAATCTAGTTCGAGGACCGACCACTCCTAAATAATCAGGATAGTAGCCCAATGGCGCGAATATGAAGAGTCCCTGACAATTTGTCACAAGCACGGGTCACTAAGGATTTTCTCTTTCTTTGTAAGTTCCACGGAACCGATCTTTCCCTAATGCTCAGGACCTCTTTTAAACTGTTTGAAAATGAAAAGGCTCCGAGAAACGAGTCACCCGCAGGGATCACTAACGAGTTTTGTTTTGTTTGTAACGTTCATGATGCCCTCTCTTCCAAATGACCAAGAGAAACCTAGTGGCTTTTAGATGACGAGTCCGGGACAAAGTTTGTCTCAAGTGCTGTTCATTAATGACTTTCTCTCTAGTTCTCATTTTCCCTAACCGCTCTACTGCAAATGACAGTAAGGACAGACTCCTAAATGCTTTAAAAAAGGAGGCTTTCGGAAGTATTTGCCAAACCCCTAGTGGTCAAGAATGAGTTTAACCTTTCTTTAGGACAGGATCCTAAAAGCTGTAATGTGAAGATTCCGCGACAAATTTATCCCCCGCTAAGGTGAGCGAAGCGTTTTGCTTTGTTATTCATCTGCACGGAGCGAGCCTTCCAAATGAGGCCAGACTCCAAACTGTCTTCAGTTGAAGATTCCATAAGAAATGGCTCACAAGCACCGATCAGTAATGAGTTTCGCTTTCTTTTCAATGTCACCATGCGCTCCCTTCCAGATGATCTGGATAGACTCATAATGGCTTGAAGACTTGGATTCCGTGAGAAATTTCACAAAGCACTGATCACTACTGACTTTCTCTTGGTTTATCACTTTCACTGACCGATAAAGCCCATCTCTTCAGGACCCTCTCGTAACGCCTTTTAAATGAAGAGTCCCAGATAACTTTTCCTCCAGCAATGATAAGTAATCAGGTTCTCTTTCTTTGCAGCTTTCTATGCCGAAGAATCAGGAGAGTAGTATGATGGCTTTAAGATGAAGGCTGCATGAAACATTTGAGGATGAGAAAAGAGTTTTGCCTTCTTTGTAATTCTCACCAGCCGATCTCTTCTTAACGATGAGGACAGACTCTCAAGGGCTGTAAGATGACGATTAAATGAGAAATTTGTCATAAGCATTCATTAACACTTCCTTTCCCTTTGTTTCTAATTTTCTCCAACCAATCGAGCCCACAAGCTCAGGACAGGATCCGGACAGCTTGAAAATGAAGATTCCATGAGAATTTTGTGCCCAGCCTTGATTAGGGCTGAGTTTTCCTTTCTTTGTACTTTTTACGAGCCCACGTCTTCTAATGGCACAAGACAGTTGGAGTTAAGCTGTGGGTAGGACGCCACGTCCTCAGGGTTATGGCTAGGCCACTTACAAGTGTGGTTCCTGTGTGCAGGCCACATGCAGTTAGAGTTAGGGAAGGGCAGAGCTCCCAGCCCTAGGTTAGCGTTCTCAGCGCTAGGGTTAGGGTTCATACGGGTAGGAATCCCGATCCTAGTGTTTTCTCGACCACAGGAAACGTAAGCCTCCGTGCAAGTTTCCTTCCCGTGGGAACCCTAATCCTAGGGTTCGGGCCTTACCCATAGACACCCTAAGGCAAGGATCCCCATCTGTAGGACCTCTATGCCTAAAGTGAGCTGGCCTAACCATTGGAACCCTTACTTCAACTGGCCTATGCCTAGAACCCTAACCCTAACGCCAAGTGGCCTACCCGTAAGCATCCTAATGCTAGGGCGGGAATCCCTTCCCACAGCAAGCCTATTTCAGCGTGGCTAACCCATAGGAACCATAACCCAACTCCCCTTGGTCTAGCAATGGGAACCCTACCCCTTAGTCCAAAGGGCCTAACTCGGGAAACCCTGACGCTGACGCCAAGTGGGCTAAGGAGCCCTAACGCCTATCCCTAACTCCAACTGACCTACTCAGAGGAACTTTAACCCAATTGGCGGGGAGCCCTACCTTTTGCAAGCCTAACTCTCCCCAAAATTAGCAAATTTCTCCTGCAATCATCCTCCAAATGTAATTCCGATGCACTGCTGGCCATTTGGGAGAGATCCCTTCTTGAAAAATGCTCTCCAGGAGACATTAGTTCCAGGTAACAGCAAGGCACGAATGTCTCCAGGGATCGTTCTCTAAATGCTATCACGATGCACCGCTGGTGATTTGGCAGAGATCCGTTCATGACAAGTCCTAGGCTTGAGACATTCACTCCAGATCACAGCTAGCTACTCATTGCTCCTCAAATCATCTTTCAAAATGCATTCGGATGAAAGCCTGGCATTACCGTTAACGAAAAATGCTGTTCATTTGACATTCCTTCCAGGTTACTGCTAGGGACGAAATTCTCGGGAATCTTCCTCAAGAAGTCAGAGGGATGCACTGCCGGCTACCTGGCAGAGAGCCCTTTCAGAGAATTGCTACAAATGAAAAATGCATTCCAGATCACAGCTAGGTGTAAATTTCTCCCGCAATCATCCTCCAAATGTCATTCATTCGGAGGCTCTGCTGGTCATTTGGCAGAGATCCATTCGTGAAAATAGCTCAAGATGAAACATTCCAGATCAAAGCTTGGCACCAATGTCTCCAGGAATCGTCCCCCGAATGTCATTCGGAAGCCCTGCAGGTCATTTGGCAGCGATCCGTTGGTGAAAATATCATGTAGAAAAGCATTCCATGTCCCTGCTAGGGATGACTTTGCCCAAGGCAACTCGGACGCCTTGCTGCGCATTTGGGAGAGATCCATTCATGACAATTGCTAAACGTGAGCCATGAACTCCAGATCCCTACTTGGCACATATTTCTGCTGGAATCGTCCTCCAAATGGCTTTCGGGTGCACCACGGGCCATTTGGCAGAGATCCGTTCGTGAAAATAGCTAAACATGAGACAATCATTCTGGATCTCAGCTAGGACTAATTTCTCCTGGCATCGTCCTCCAAATGCCGTTCGGATGCAGTGCTGGGAAGTTGGCAGCGAACCCTTCTTGAACGTTGCTAAACATGAGCTCTTCAGTCCGGATCACTGCTTGGCAGGAATGTCTCTTGGAATCGTCCTCCAAATGTCGTTACGATGCACTGCTTACCATTTCCAGAGATCCAGCCAGGACAATTCCTAAAAACGAACTATTCAGTCCAGGTCACAGCTAGACACGAATATGCCCTGGCATCGTCCTCCAAGAGCCAGTCGGATACGCTGCTGGGCATTGGGCAGCTATCCAGTCCTGAAAAATATTATTCACCTAGAAAAGCATTCCATGTCCCTGCTAGGGACGACTTTGTCCTAGAATCGACCTCCAAGTGCAAATCGGAGGCATTGATGGTATTTGGCAGAGACCCTTCCTGAAAATTGCTAAACATGAGACATTCACTTCACATCACTGCTAGCCACCAATTTCTCCTGGAATCATTCTCCAAATGCCTTTCGGATGCACTGCTTGCCATTTGGCAGAGCAGGAAAGAATTTTGCTTGCTTAATCTAGTTCGAGGACCGACCACTCCTAAATAATCAGGATAGTAGCCCAATGGCGCGAATATGAAGAGTCCCTGACAATTTGTCACAAGCACGGGTCACTAAGGATTTTCTCTTTCTTTGTAAGTTCCACGGAACCGATCTTTCCCTAATGCTCAGGACCTCTTTTAAACTGTTTGAAAATGAAAAGGCTCCGAGAAACGAGTCACCCGCAGGGATCACAAACGAGTTTTGTTTTGTTTGTAACATTCATGATGCCCTCTCTTCCAAATGACCAAGAGAAACCTAGTGGCTTTTAGATGACGAGTCCGGGACAAAGTTTGTCTCAAGTGCTGTTCATTAATGACTTTCTCTCTTGTTCTCATTTTCCATAACCGCTCTACTGCAAACGACAGTAAGGACAGACTCCTAAATGCTTTAAAAAAGGAGGCTTTCAGAAGTATTTGCCAAACCCCTAGTGGTCAAGAATGAGTTTAACCTTTCTTTAGGACAGGATCCTAAAAGCTGTAATGTGAAGATTCCGCGACAAATTGATCCCCCGCTAAGGTGAGCGAAGCGTTTTGCTTTGTTATTCATCTGCACGGAGCGAGCCTTCCAAATGAGGCCAGACTCCAAACTGTCTTCAGTTGAAGATTCCATAAGAAATGGCTCACAAGCACCGATCAGTAATGAGTTTCGCTTTCTTTTCAATGTCACCATGCGCTCCCTTCCAGATGATCTGGATAGACTCATAATGGCTTGAAGACTTGGATTCCGTGAGAAATTTCACAAAGCACTGATCACTACTGACTTTCTCTTGGTTTATCACTTTCACTGACCGATAAAGCCCATCTCTTCAGGACCCTCTCGTAACGCCTTTTAAATGAAGAGTCCCAGATAACTTTTCCTCCAGCAATGATAAGTAATCAGGTTCTCTTTCTTTGCAGCTTTCTATGCCGAAGAATCAGGAGAGTAGTATGATGGCTTTAAGATGAAGGCTGCATGAAACATTTGAGGATGAGAAAAGAGTTTTGCCTTCTTTGTAATTCTCACCAGCCGATCTCTTCTTAACGATGAGGACAGACTCTCAAGGGCCGTAAGATGACGATTAAATGAGAAATTTGTCATAAGCATTCATTAACACTTCCTTTCCCTTTGTTTCTAATTTTCTCCAACCAATCGAGCCCACAAGCTCAGGACAGGATCCGGACAGCTTGAAAATGAAGATTCCATGAGAATTTTGTGCCCAGCCTTGATTAGGGCTGAGTTTTCCTTTCTTTGTACTTTTTACGAGCCCACGTCTTCTAATGGCACAAGACAGTTGGAGTTAAGCTGTGGGTAGGACGCCACGTCCTCAGGGTTATGGCTAGGCCACTTACAAGTGTGGTTCCTGTGTGCAGGCCACATGCAGTTAGAGTTAGGGAAGGGCAGAGCTCCCAGCCCTAGGTTAGCGTTCTCAGCGCTAGGGTTAGGGTTCATACGGGTAGGAATCCCGATCCTAGTGTTTCCTCGACCACAGGAAACGTAAGCCTCCGTGCAAGTGGCCTTCCCGTGGGAACCCTAATCCTAGGGTTCGGGCCTTACCCATAGACACCCTAAGGCAAGGATCCCCATCTGTAGGACCTCTATGCCTAAAGTGAGCTGGCCTAAGCATTGGAACCCTTACTTCAACTGGCCTATGCCTAGAACCCTAACCCTAACGCCAAGTGGCCTTCCCGTAAGCATCCTAATGCTAGGGCGGGAATCCCTTCCCACAGCAAGCCTATTTCAGCGTGGCTAACCCATAGGAACCATAACCCAACTCCCCTTGGCCTAGCAATGGGAACCCTACCCCTTAGTCCAAAGGGCCTAGCTCGGGAAACCCTGACGCTGACGCCAAGTGGGCTAAGGAGCCCTAACGCCTATCCCTAACTCCAACTGACCTACTCAGAGGAACTTTAACCCAATTGGCGGGGAGCCCTACCTTTTGCAAGCCTAACTCTCCCCAAAATTAGCAAATTTCTCCTGCAATCATCCTCCAAATGTAATTCCGATGCACTGCTGGCCATTTGGGAGAGATCCCTTCTTGAAAAATGCTCTCCAGGAGACATTAGTTCCAGGTAACAGCAAGGCACGAATGTCTCCAGGGATCGTTCTCTAAATGCTATCACGATGCACCGCTGGTGATTTGGCAGAGATCCGTTCATGACAAGTCCTAGGCTTGAGACATTCACTCCAGATCACAGCTAGCTACTCATTGCTCCTCAAATCATCTTTCAAAATGCATTCGGATGAAAGCCTGGCATTACCGTTAACGAAAAATGCTGTTCATTTGACATTCCTTCCAGGTTACTGCTAGGGACGAAATTCTCGGGAATCTTCCTCAAGAAGTCAGAGGGATGCACTGCCGGCTACCTGGCAGAGAGCCCTTTCAGAAAATTGCTACAAATGAAAAATGCATTCCAGATCACAGCTAGGTGCAAATTTCTCCCGCAATCATCCTCCAAATGTCATTCATTCGGAGGCTCTGCTGGTCATTTGGCAGAGATCCGTTCGTGAAAATAGCTCAAGATGAAACATTCCAGATCAAAGCTTGGCACCAGTGTCTCCAGGAATCGTCCCCCGAATGTCATTCGGAAGCCCTGCAGGTCATTTGGCAGCGATCCGTTGGTGAAAATATCATGTAGAAAAGCATTCCATGTCCCTGCTAGGGATGACTTTGCCCAAGGCAACTCGGACGCCTTGCTGCGCATTTGGGAGAGATCCATTCATGACAATTGCTAAACGTGAGCCATGAACTCCAGATCCCTACTTGGCACATATTTCTGCTGGAATCGTCCTCCAAATGGCTTTCGGGTGCACCACGGGCCATTTGGCAGAGATCCGTTCGTGAAAATAGCTAAACATGAGACAATCATTCTGGATCTCAGCTAGGACTAATTTCTCCTGGCATCGTCCTCCAAATGCCGTTCGGATGCAGTGCTGGGAAGTTGGCAGCGAACCCTTCTTGAACGTTGCTAAACATGAGCTCTTCAGTCCAGATCACTGCTTGGCAGGAATGTCTCTTGGAATCGTCCTCCAAATGTCGTTACGATGCACTGCTTACCATTTCCAGAGATCCAGCCAGGACAATTCCTAAAAACGAACTATTCAGTCCAGGTCACAGCTAGACACGAATATGCCCTGGCATCGTCCTCCAAGAGCCAGTCGGATACGCTGCTGGGCATTGGGCAGCTATCCATTCCTGAAAAATATTATTCACCTAGAAAAGCATTCCATGTCCCTGCTAGGGACGACTTTGTCCTAGAATCGACCTCCAAGTGCAAATCGGAGGCATTGCTGGTATTTGGCAGAGACCCTTCCTGAAAATTGCTAAACATGAGACATTCACTTCACATCACTGCTAGCCACCAATTTCTCCTGGAATCATTCTCCAAATGCCTTTCGGATGCACTGCTTGCCATTTGGCAGAGCAGGAAAGAATTTTGCTTGCTTAATCTAGTTCGAGGACCGACCACTCCTAAATAATCAGGATAGTAGCCCAATGGCGCGAATATGAAGAGTCCCTGACAATTTGTCACAAGCACGGGTCACTAAGGATTTTCTCTTTCTTTGTAAGTTCCACGGAACCGATCTTTCCCTAATGCTCAGGACCTCTTTTAAACTGTTTGAAAATGAAAAGGCTCCGAGAAACGAGTCACCCGCAGGGATCACTAACGAGTTTTGTTTTGTTTGTAACGTTCATGATGCCCTCTCTTCCAAATGACCAAGAGAAACCTAGTGGCTTTTAGATGACGAGTCCGGGACAAAGTTTGTCTCAAGTGCTGTTCATTAATGACTTTCTCTCTAGTTCTCATTTTCCCTAACCGCTCTACTGCAAATGACAGTAAGGACAGACTCCTAAATGCTTTAAAAAAGGAGGCTTTCAGAAGTATTTGCCAAACCCCTAGTGGTCAAGAATGAGTTTAACCTTTCTTTAGGACAGGATCCTAAAAGCTGTAATGTGAAGATTCCGCGACAAATTTATCCCCCGCTAAGGTGAGCGAAGCGTTTTGCTTTGTTATTCATCTGCACGGAGCGAGCCTTCCAAATGAGGCCAGACTCCAAACTGTCTTAAGTTGAAGATTCCATAAGAAATGGCTCACAAGCACCGATCAGTAATGAGTTTCGCTTTCTTTTCAATGTCACCATGCGCTCCCTTCCAGATGATCTGGCTAGACTCATAATGGCTTGAAGACTTGGATTCCGTGAGAAATTTCACAAAGCACTGATCACTACTGACTTTCTCTTGGTTTATCACTTTCACTGACCGATAAAGCCCATCTCTTCAGGACCCTCTCGTAACGCCTTTTAAATGAAGAGTCACAGATAACTTTTCCTCCAGCAATGATAAGTAATCAGGTTCTCTTTCTTTTCAGCTTTCTATGCCGAAGAATCAGGAGAGTAGTATGATGGCTTTAAGATGAAGCCTGCATGAAACACTTGAGGATGAGAAAAGAGTTTTGCCTTCTTTGTAATTCTCACCAGCCGATCTCTTCTTAACGATGAGGACAGACTCTCAAGGGCTGTAAGATGACGATTAAATGAGAAATTTGTCATAAGCATTCATTAATACTTCCTTTCCCTTTGTTTCTAATTTTCTCCAACCAATCGAGCCCACAAGCTCAGGACAGGATCCGGACAGCTTGAAAATGAAGATTCCATGAGAATTTTGTGCCCAGCCTTGATTAGGGCTGAGTTTTCCTTTCTTTGTACTTTTTACGAGCCCACGTCTTCTAATGGCACAAGACAGTTGGAGTTAAGCTGTGGGTAGGACGCCACGTCCTCAGGGTTATGGCTAGGCCACTTACAAGTGTGGTTCCTGTGTGCAGGCCACATGCAGTTAGAGTTAGGGAAGGGCAGAGCTCCCAGCCCTAGGTTAGCGTTCTCAGTGCTAGGGTTAGGGTTCATACGGGTAGGAATCCCGATCCTAGTGTTTCCTCGACCACAGGAAACGTAAGCCTCCGTGCAAGTGGCCTTCCCGTGGGAACCCTAATCCTAGGGTTCGGGCCTCACCCATAGACACCCTAAGGCAAGGATCCCCATCTGTAGGACCTCTATGCCTAAAGTGAGCTGGCCTAACCATTGGAACCCTTACTTCAACTGGCCTATGCCTAGAACCCTAACCCTAACGCCAAGTGGCCTACCCGTAAGCATCCTAATGCTAGGGCGGGAATCCCTTCCCACAGCAAGCCTATTTCAGCGTGGCTAACCCATAGGAACCATAACCCAACTCCCCTTGGTCTAGCAATGGGAACCCTACCCCTTAGTCCAAAGGGCCTAGCTCGGGAAACCCTGACGCTGACGCCAAGTGGGCTAAGGAGCCCTAACGCCTATCCCTAACTCCAACTGACCTACTCAGAGGAACTTTAACCCAATTGGCGGGGAGCCCTACTTTTTGCAAGCCTAACTCTCCCCAAAATTAGCAAATTTCTCCTTCAATCATCCTCCAAATGTAATTCCGATGCACTGCTGGCCATTTGGGAGAGATCCCTTCTTGAAAAATGCTCTCCAGGAGACATTAGTTCCAGGTAACAGCAAGGCACGAATGTCTCCAGGGATCGTTCTCTAAATGCTATCACGATGCACCGCTGGTGATTTGGCAGAGATCCGTTCATGACAAGTCCTAGGCTTGAGACATTCACTCCAGATCACAGCTAGCTACTCATTGCTCCTCAAATCATCTTTCAAAATGCATTCGGATGAAAGCCTGGCATTACCGTTAACGAAAAATGCTGTTCATTTGACATTCCTTCCAGGTTACTGCTAGGGACGAAATTCTCGGGAATCTTCCTCAAGAAGTCAGAGGGATGCACTGCCGGCTACCTGGCAGAGAGCCCTTTCAGAAAATTGCTACAAATGAAAAATGCATTCCAGATCACAGCTAGGTGCAAATTTCTCCCGCAATCATCCTCCAAATGTCATTCATTCGGAGGCTCTGCTGGTCATTTGGCAGAGATCCGTTCGTGAAAATAGCTCAAGATGAAACATTCCAGATCAAAGCTTGGCACCAATGTCTCCAGGAATCGTCCCCCGAATGTCATTCGGAAGCCCTGCAGGTCATTTGGCAGCGATCCGTTGGTGAAAATATCATGTAGAAAAGCATTCCATGTCCCTGCTAGGGATGACTTTGCCCAAGGCAACTCGGACGCCTTGCTGCGCATTTGGGAGAGATCCATTCATGACAATTGCTAAACGTGAGCCATGAACTCCAGATCCCTACTTGGCACATATTTCTGCTGGAATCGTCCTCCAAATGGCTTTCGGGTGCACCACGGGCCATTTGGCAGAGATCCGTTCGTGAAAATAGCTAAACATGAGACAATCATTCTGGATCTCAGCTAGGACTAATTTCTCCTGGCATCGTCCTCCAAATGCCGTTCGGATGCAGTGCTGGGAAGTTGGCAGCGAACCCTTCTTGAACGTTGCTAAACATGAGCTCTTCAGTCCAGATCACTGCTTGGCAGGAATGTCTCATGGAATCGTCCTCCAAATGTCGTTACGATGCACTGCTTACCATTTCCAGAGATCCAGCCAGGACAATTCCTAAAAACGAACTATTCAGTCCAGGTCACAGCTAGACACGAATATGCCCTGGCATCGTCCTCCAAGAGCCAGTCGGATACGCTGCTGGGCGTTGGGCAGCTATCCATTCCTGAAAAATATTATTCACCTAGAAAAGCATTCCATGTCCCTGCTAGGGACGACTTTGTCCTAGAATCGACCTCCAAGTGCAAATCGGAGGCATTGCTGGTATTTGGCAGAGACCCTTCCTGAAAATTGCTAAACATGAGACATTCACTTCACATCACTGCTAGCCACCAATTTCTCCTGGAATCATTCTCCAAATGCCTTTCGGATGCACTGCTTGCCATTTGGCAGAGCAGGAAAGAATTTTGCTTGCTTAATCTAGTTCGAGGACCGACCACTCCTAAATAATCAGGATAGTAGCCCAATGGCGCGAATATGAAGAGTCCCTGACAATTTGTCACAAGCACGGGTCACTAAGGATTTTCTCTTTCTTTGTAAGTTCCACGGAACCGATCTTTCCCTAATGCTCAGGACCTCTTTTAAACTGTTTGAAAATGAAAAGGCTCCGAGAAACGAGTCACCCGCAGGGATCACTAACGAGTTTTGTTTTGTTTGTAACGTTCATGATGCCCTCTCTTCCAAATGACCAAGAGAAACCTAGTGGCTTTTAGATGACGAGTCCGGGACAAAGTTTGTCTCAAGTGCTGTTCATTAATGACTTTCTCTCTAGTTCTCATTTTCCCTAACCGCTCTACTGCAAATGACAGTAAGGACAGACTCCTAAATGCTTTAAAAAAGGAGGCTTTCAGAAGTTTTTGCCAAACCCCTAGTGGTCAAGAATGAGTTTAACCTTTCTTTAGGACAGGATCCTAAAAGCTGTAATGTGAAGATTCCGCAACAAATTTATCCCCCGCTAAGGTGAGCGAAGCGTTTTGCTTTGTTATTCATCTGCACGGAGCGAGCCTTCCAAATGAGGCCAGACTCCAAACTGTCTTAAGTTGAAGATTCCATAAGAAATGGCTCACAAGCACCGATCAGTAATGAGTTTCGCTTTCTTTTCAATGTCACCATGCGCTCCCTTCCAGATGATCTGGCTAGACTCATAATGGCTTGAAGACTTGGATTCCGTGAGAAATTTCACAAAGCACTGATCACTACTGACTTTCTCTTGGTTTATCACTTTCACTGACCGATAAAGCCCATCTCTTCAGGACCCTCTCGTAACGCCTTTTAAATGAAGAGTCACAGATAACTTTTCCTCCAGCAATGATAAGTAATCAGGTTCTCTTTCTTTTCAGCTTTCTATGCCGAAGAATCAGGAGAGTAGTATGATGGCTTTAAGATGAAGCCTGCATGAAACACTTGAGGATGAGAAAAGAGTTTTGCCTTCTTTGTAATTCTCACCAGCCGATCTCTTCTTAACGATGAGGACAGACTCTCAAGGGCTGTAAGATGACGATTAAATGAGAAATTTGTCATAAGCATTCATTAATACTTCCTTTCCCTTTGTTTCTAATTTTCTCCAACCAATCGAGCCCACAAGCTCAGGACAGGATCCGGACAGCTTGAAAATGAAGATTCCATGAGAATTTTGTGCCCAGCCTTGATTAGGGCTGAGTTTTCCTTTCTTTGTACTTTTTACGAGCCCACGTCTTCTAATGGCACAAGACAGTTGGAGTTAAGCTGTGGGTAGGACGCCACGTCCTCAGGGTTATGGCTAGGCCACTTACAAGTGTGGTTCCTGTGTGCAGGCCACATGCAGTTAGAGTTAGGGAAGGGCAGAGCTCCCAGCCCTAGGTTAGCGTTCTCAGCGCTAGGGTTAGGGTTCATACGGGTAGGAATCCCGATCCTAGTGTTTCCTCGACCACAGGAAACGTAAGCCTCCGTGCAAGTGGCCTTCCCGTGGGAACCCTAATCCTAGGGTTCGGGCCTTACCCATAGACACCCTAAGGCAAGGATCCCCATCTGTAGGACCTCTATGCCTAAAGTGAGCTGGCCTAACCATTGGAACCCTTACTTCAACTGGCCTATGCCTAGAACCCTAACCCTAACGCCAAGTGGCCTACCCGTAAGCATCCTAATGCTAGGGCGGGAATCCCTTCCCACAGCAAGCCTATTTCAGCGTGGCTAACCCATAGGAACCATAACCCAACTCCCCTTGGTCTAGCAATGGGAACCCTACCCCTTAGTCCAAAGGGCCTAGCTTGTGAAACCCTGACGCTGACGCCAAGTGGGCTAAGGAGCCCTAACGCCTATCCCTAACTCCAACTGACCTACTCAGAGGAACTTTAACCCAATTGGCGGGGAGCCCTACCTTTTGCAAGCCTAACTCTCCCCAAAATTAGCAAATTTCTCCTGCAATCATCCTCCAAATGTAATTCCGATGCACTGCTGGCCATTTGGGAGAGATCCCTTCTTGAAAAATGCTCTCCAGGAGACATTAGTTCCAGGTAACAGCAAGGCACGAATGTCTCCAGGGATCGTTCTCTAAATGCTATCACGATGCACCGCTGGTGATTTGGCAGAGATCCGTTCATGACAAGTCCTAGGCTTGAGACATTCACTCCAGATCACAGCTAGCTACTCATTGCTCCTCAAATCATCTTTCAAAATGCATTCGGATGAAAGCCTGGCATTACCGTTAACGAAAAATGCTGTTCATTTGACATTCCTTCCAGGTTACTGCTAGGGACGAAATTCTCGGGAATCTTCCTCAAGAAGTCAGAGGGATGCACTGCCGGCTACCTGGCAGAGAGCCCTTTCAGAAAATTGCTACAAATGAAAAATGCATTCCAGATCACAGCTAGGTGCAAATTTCTCCCGCAATCATCCTCCAAATGTCATTCATTCGGAGGCTCTGCTGGTCATTTGGCAGAGATCCGTTCGTGAAAATAGCTCAAGATGAAACATTCCAGATCAAAGCTTGGCACCAATGTCTCCAGGAATCGTCCCCCGAATGTCATTCGGAAGCCCTGCAGGTCATTTGGCAGCGATCCGTTGGTGAAAATATCATGTAGAAAAGCATTCCATGTCCCTGCTAGGGATGACTTTGCCCAAGGCAACTCGGACGCCTTGCTGCGCATTTGGGAGAGAGCCAGTCATGACAATTGCTAAACGTGAGCCATGAACTCCAGATCCCTACTTGGCACATATTTCTGCTGGAATCGTCCTCCAAATGGCTTTCGGGTGCACCACGGGCCATTTGGCAGAGATCCGTTCGTGAAAATAGCTAAACATGAGACAATCATTCTGGATCTCAGCTAGGACTAATTTCTCCTGGCATCGTCCTCCAAATGCCGTTCGGATGCAGTGCTGGGAAGTTGGCAGCGAACCCTTCTTGAACGTTGCTAAACATGAGCTCTTCAGTCCAGATCACTGCTTGGCAGGAATGTCTCATGGAATCGTCCTCCAAATGTCGTTACGATGCACTGCTTACCATTTCCAGAGATCCAGCCAGGACAATTCCTAAAAACGAACTATTCAGTCCAGGTCACAGCTAGACACGAATATGCCCTGGCATCGTCCTCCAAGAGCCAGTCGGATACGCTGCTGGGCGTTGGGCAGCTATCCATTCCTGAAAAATATTATTCACCTAGAAAAGCATTCCATGTCCCTGCTAGGGACGACTTTGTCCTAGAATCGACCTCCAAGTGCAAATCGGAGGCATTGCTGGTATTTGGCAGACAGCCTTCCTGAAAATTGCTAAACATGAGACATTCACTTCACATCACTGCTAGCCACCAATTTCTCCTGGAAGCATTCTCCAAATGCCTTTCGGATGCACTGCTTGCCATTTGGCAGAGCAGGAAAGAATTTTGCTTGCTTAATCTAGTTCGAGGACCGACCACTCCTAAATAATCAGGATAGTAGCCCAATGGCGCGAATATGAAGAGTCCCTGACAATTTGTCACAAGCACGGGTCACTAAGGATTTTCTCTTTCTTTGTAAGTTCCACGGAACCGATCTTTCCCGAATGCTCAGGACCTCTTTTAAACTGTTTTAAAATGAAAAGGCTCCGAGAAACGAGTCACCCGCAGGGATCACTAACGAGTTTTGTTTTGTTTGTAACGTTCATGATGCCCTCTCTTCCAAATGACCAAGAGAAACCTAGCGGCTTTTAGATGACGAATCCGGGACAAAGTTTGTCTCAAGTGCTGTTCATTAATGACTTTCTCTCTAGTTCTCATTTTCCCTAACCGCTCTACTGCAAATGACAGTTAGGACAGACTCCTAAATGCTTTAAAAAAGGAGGCTTTCAGAAGTTTTTGCCAAACCCCTAGTGGTCAAGAATGAGTTTAACCTTTCTTTAGGACAGGATCCTAAAAGCTGTAATGTGAAGATTCCGCGACAAATTTATCCCCCGCTAAGGTGAGCGAAGCGTTTTGCTTTGTTATTCATCTGCACGGAGCGAGCCTTCCAAATGAGGCCAGACTCCAAACTGTCTTAAGTTGAAGATTCCATAAGAAATGGCTCACAAGCACCGATCAGTAATGAGTTTCGCTTTCTTTTCAATGTCACCATGCGCTCCCTTCCAGATGATCTGGCTAGACTCATAATGGCTTGAAGACTTGGATTCCGTGAGAAATTTCACAAAGCACTGATCACTACTGACTTTCTCTCGGTTTATTACTTTCACTGACCGATAAAGCCCATCTCTTCAGGACCCTCCCGTAACGCCTTTTAAATGAAGAGTCACAGATAACTTTTCCTCCAGCAATGATAAGTAATCAGGTTCTCTTTCTTTGCAGCTTTCTATGCCGAAGAATCAGGAGAGTAGTATGATGGCTTTAAGATGAAGGCTGCATGAAACATTTGAGGATGAGAAAAGAGTTTTGCCTTCTTTGTAATTCTCACCAGCCGATCTCTTCTTAACGATGAGGACAGACTCTCAAGGGCTGTAAGATGACGATTAAATGAGAAATTGGTCATAAGCATTCATTAATACTTCCTTTCCCTTTGTTTCTAATTTTCTCCAACCAATCGAGCCCACAAGCTCAGGACAGGATCCGGACAGCTTGAAAATGAAGATTCCATGAGAATTTTGTGCCCAGCCTTGATTAGGGCTGAGTTTTCCTTTCTTTGTACTTTTTACGAGCCCACGTCTTCTAATGGCACAAGACAGTTGGAGTTAAGCTGTGGGTAGGACGCCACGTCCTCAGGGTTATGGCTAGGCCACTTACAAGTGTGGTTCCTGTGTGCAGGCCACATGCAGTTAGAGTTAGGGAAGGGCAGAGCTCCCAGCCCTAGGTTAGCGTTCTCAGCGCTAGGGTTAGGGTTCATAGGGGTAGGAATCCCGATCCTAGTGTTTCCTCGACCACAGGAAACGTAAGCCTCCGTGCAAGTGGCCTTCCCGTGGGAACCCTAATCCTAGGTTTCGGGCCTTACCCATAGACACCCTAAGGCAAGGATCCCCATCTGTAGGACCTCTATGCCTAAAGTGAGCTGGCCTAACCATTGGAACCCTTACTTCAACTGGCCTATGCCTAGAACCCTAACCCTAACGCCAAGTGGCCTACCCGTAAGCATCCTAATGCTAGGGCGGGAATCCCTTCCCACAGCAAGCCTATTTCAGCGTGGCTAACCCATAGGAACCATAACCCAACTCCCCTTGGTCTAGCAATGGGAACCCTACCCCTTAGTCCAAAGGGCCTAGCTCGGGAAACCCTGACGCTGACGCCAAGTGGGCTAAGGAGCCCTAACGCCTATCCCTACCTCCAACTGACCTACTCAGAGGAACTTTAACCCAATTGGCGGGGAGCCCTACCTTTTGCAAGCCTAACTCTCCCCAAAATTAGCAAATTTCTCCTGCAATCATCCTCCAAATGTAATTCCGATGCACTGCTGGCCATTTGGGAGACATCCCTTCTTGAAAAATGCTCTCCAGGAGACATTAGTTCCAGGTAACAGCAAGGCACGAATGTCTCCAGGGATCGTTCTCTAAATGCTATCACGATGCACCGCTGGTGATTTGGCAGAGATCCGTTCATGACAAGTCCTAGGCTTGAGACATTCACTCCAGATCACAGCTAGCTACTCATTGCTCCTCAAATCATCTTTCAAAATGCATTCGGATGAAAGCCTGGCATTACCGTTAACGAAAAATGCTGTTCATTTGACATTCCTTCCAGGTTACTGCTAGGGACGAAATTCTCGGGAATCTTCCTCAAGAAGTCAGAGGGATGCACTGCCAGCTACCTGGCAGAGAGCCCTTTCAGAAAATTGCTACAAATGAAAAATGCATTCCAGATCACAGCTAGGTGCAAATTTCTCCCGCAATCATCCTCCAAATGTCATTCATTCGGAGGCTCTGCTGGTCATTTGGCAGAGATCCGTTCGTGAAAATAGCTCAAGATGAAACATTCCAGATCAAAGCTTGGCACCAATGTCTCCAGGAATCGTCCCCCGAATGTCATTCGGAAGCCCTGCAGGTCATTTGGCAGCGATCCGTTGGTGAAAATATCATGTAGAAAAGCATTCCATGTCCCTGCTAGGGATGACTTTGCCCAAGGCAACTCGGACGCCTTGCTGCGCATTTGGGAGAGATCCATTCATGACAATTGCTAAACGTGAGCCATGAACTCCAGATCCCTACTTGGCACATATTTCTGCTGGAATCGTCCTCCAAATGGCTTTCGGGTGCACCACGGGCCATTTGGCAGAGATCCGTTCGTGAAAATAGCTAAACATGAGACAATCATTCTGGATCTCAGCTAGGACTAATTTCTCCTGGCATCGTCCTCCAAATGCCGTTCGGATGCAGTGCTGGGAAGTTGGCAGCGAACCCTTCTTGAACGTTGCTAAACATGAGCTCTTCAGTCCAGATCACTGCTTGGCAGGAATGTCTCATGGAAACGTCCACCAAATGTCGTTACGATGCACTGCTTACCATTTCCAGAGATCCAGCCAGGACAATTCCTAAAAACGAACTATTCAGTCCAGGTCACAGCTAGACACGAATATGCCCTGGCATCGTCCTCCAAGAGCCAGTCGGATACGCTGCTGGGCATTGGGCAGCTATCCAGTCCTGAAAAATATTATTCACCTAGAAAAGCATTCCATGTCCCTGCTAGGGACGACTTTGTCCTAGAATCGACCTCCAAGTGCAAATCGGAGGCATTGCTGGTATTTGGCAGAGACCCTTCCTGAAAATTGCTAAACATGAGACATTCACTTCACATCACTGCTAGCCACCAATTTCTCCTGGAAGCATTCTCCAAATGCCTTTCGGATGCACTGCTTGCCATTTGGCAGAGCAGGAAAGAATTTTGCTTGCTTAATCTAATTCGAGGACCGACCACTCCTAAATAATCAGGATAGTAGCCCAATGGCGCGAATATGAAGAGTCCCTGACAATTTGTCACAAGCACGGGTCACTAAGGATTTTCTCTTTCTTTGTAAGTTCCACGGAACCGATCTTTCCCTAATGCTCAGGACCTCTTTTAAACTGTTTTAAAATGAAAAGGCTCCGAGAAACGAGTCACCCGCAGGGATCACTAACGAGTTTTGTTTTGTTTGTAACGTTCATGATGCCCTCTCTTCCAAATGACCAAGAGAAACCTAGTGGCTTTTAGATGATGAGTCCGGGACAAAGTTTGTCTCAAGTGCTGTTCATTAATGACTTTCTCTCTAGTTCTCATTTTCCCTAAGCGCTCTACTGCAAATGACAGTAAGGACAGACTCCTAAATGCGTTAAAAAAGGAGGTTTTCAGAAGTATTTGCCAAACCCCTAGTGGTCAAGAATGAGTTTAACCTTTCTTTAGGACAGGATCCTAAAAGCTGTAATGTGAAGATTCCGCGACAAATTTATCCCCCGCTAAGGTGAGCGAAGCGTTTTGCTTTGTTATTCATCTGCACGGAGCGAGCCTTCCAAATGAGGCCAGACTCCAAACTGTCTTAAGTTGAAGATTCCATAAGAAATGGCTCACAAGCACCGATCAGTAATGAGTTTCGCTTTCTTTTCAATGTCACCATGCGCTCCCTTCCAGATGATCTGGATAGACTCATAATGGCTTGAAGACTTGGATTCCGTGAGAAATTTCACAAAGCACTGATCACTACTGACTTTCTCTCGGTTTATTACTTTCACTGACCGATAAAGCCCATCTCTTCAGGACCCTCCCGTAACGCCTTTTAAATGAAGAGTCACAGATAACTTTTCCTCCAGCAATGATAAGTAATCAGGTTCTCTTTCTTTGCAGCTTTCTATGCCGAAGAATCAGGAGAGTAGTATGATGGCTTTAAGATGAAGCTTGCATGAAACATTTGAGGATGAGAAAAGAGTTTTGCCTTCTTTGTAATTCTCACCAGCCGATCTCTTCTTAACGATGAGGACAGACTCTCAAGGGCTGTAAGATGACGATTAAATGAGAAATTTGTCATAAGCATTCATTAATACTTCCTTTCCCTTTGTTTCTAATTTTCTCCAACCAATCGAGCCCACAAGCTCAGGACAGGATCCGGACAGCTTGAAAATGAAGATTCCCTGAGAATTTTGTGCCCAGCCTTGATTAGGGCTGAGTTTTCCTTTCTTTGTACTTTTTACGAGCCCACGTCTTCTAATGGCACAAGACAGTTGGAGTTAAGCTGTGGGTAGGACGCCACGTCCTCAGGGTTATGGCTAGGCCACTTACAAGTGTGGTTCCTGTGTGCAGGCCACATGCAGTTAGAGTTAGGGAAGGGCAGAGCTCCCAGCCCTAGGTTAGCGTTCTCAGCGCTAGGGTTAGGGTTCATACGGGTAGGAATCCCGATCCTAGTGTTTCCTCGACCACAGGAAACGTAAGCCTCCGTGCAAGTGGCCTTCCCGTGGGAACCCTAATCCTAGGGTTCGGGCCTTACCCATAGACACCCTAAGGCAAGGATCCCCATCTGTAGGACCTCTATGCCTAAAGTGAGCTGGCCTAACCATTGGAACCCTTACTTCAACTGGCCTATGCCTAGAACCCTAACCCTAACGCCAAGTGGCCTACCCGTAAGCATCCTAATGCTAGGGCGGGAATCCCTTCCCACAGCAAGCCTATTTCAGCGTGGCTAACCCATAGGAACCATAACCCAACTCCCCTTGGTCTAGCAATGGGAACCCTACCCCTTAGTCCAAAGGGCCTAGCTCGGGAAACCCTGACGCTGACGCCAAGTGGGCTAAGGAACCCTAACGCCTATCCCTAACTCCAACTGACCTACTCAGAGGAACTTTAACCCAATTGGCGGGGAGCCCTACCTTTTGCAAGCCTAACTCTCCCCAAAATTAGCAAATTTCTCCTGCAATCATCCTCCAAATGTAATTCCGATGCACTGCTGGCCATTTGGGAGACATCCCTTCTTGAAAAATGCTCTCCAGGAGACATTAGTTCCAGGTAACAGCAAGGCACGAATGTCTCCAGGGATCGTTCTCTAAATGCTATCACGATGCACCGCTGGTGATTTGGCAGAGATCCGTTCATGACAAGTCCTAGGCTTGAGACATTCACTCCAGATCACAGCTAGCTACTCATTGCTCCTCAAATCATCTTTCAAAATGCATTCGGATGAAAGCCTGGCATTACCGTTAACGAAAAATGCTGTTCATTTGACATTCCTTCCAGGTTACTGCTAGGGACGAAATTCTCGGGAATCTTCCTCAAGAAGTCAGAGGGATGCACTGCCGGCTACCTGGCAGAGAGCCCTTTCAGAAAATTGCTACAAATGAAAAATGCATTCCAGATCACAGCTAGGTGCAAATTTCTCCCGCAATCATCCTCCAAATGTCATTCATTCGGAGGCTCTGCTGGTCATTTGGCAGAGATCCGTTCGTGAAAATAGCTCAAGATGAAACATTCCAGATCAAAGCTTGGCACCAATGTCTCCAGGAATCGTCCCCCGAATGTCATTCGGAAGCCCTGCAGGTCATTTGGCAGCGATCCGTTGGTGAAAATATCATGTAGAAAAGCATTCCATGTCCCTGCTAGGGATGACTTTGCCCAAGGCAACTCGGACGCCTTGCTGTGCATTTGGGAGAGATCCATTCATGACAATTGCTAAACGTGAGCCATGAACTCCAGATCCCTACTTGGCACATATTTCTGCTGGAATCGTCCTCCAAATGGCTTTCGGGTGCACCACGGGCCATTTGGCAGATATCCGTTCGTGAAAATAGCTAAACATGAGACAATCATTCTGGATCTCAGCTAGGACTAATTTCTCCTGGCATCGTCCTCCAAATGCCGTTCGGATGCAGTGCTGGGAAGTTGGCAGCGAACCCTTCTTGAACGTTGCTAAACATGAGCTCTTCAGTCCAGATCACTGCTTGGCAGGAATGTCTCATGGAATCGTCCTCCAAATGTCGTTACGATGCACTGCTTACCATTTCCAGAGATCCAGCCAGGACAATTCCTAAAAACGAACTATTCAGTCCAGGTCACAGCTAGACACGAATATGCCCTGGCATCGTCCTCCAAGAGCCAGTCGGATACGCTGCTGGGCATTGGGCAGCTATCCAGTCCTGAAAAATATTATTCACCTAGAAAAGCATTCCATGTCCCTGCTAGGGACGACTTTGTCCTAGAATCGACCTCCAAGTGCAAATCGGAGGCATTGCTGGTATTTGGCAGAGAGCCTTCCTGAAAATTGCTAAACATGAGACATTCACTTCACATCACTGCTAGCCACCAATTTCTCCTGGAAGCATTCTCCAAATGCCTTTCGGATGCACTGCTTGCCATTTGGCAGAGCAGGAAAGAATTTTGCTTGCTTAATCTAGTTCGAGGACCGACCACTCCTAAATAATCAGGATAGTAGCCCAATGGCGCGAATATGAAGAGTCCCTGACAATTTGTCACAAGCACGGGTCACTAAGGATTTCCTCTTTCTTTGTAAGTTCCACGGAACCGATCTTTCCCGAATGCTCAGGAGCTCTTTTAAACTGTTTTAAAATGAAAAGGCTCCGAGAAACGAGTCACCCGCAGGGATCACTAACGAGTTTTGTTTTGTTTGTAACGTTCATGATGCCCTCTCTTCCAAATGACCAAGAGAAACCTAGTGGCTTTTAGATGACGAGTCCGGGACAAAGTTTGTCTCAAGTGCTGTTCATTAATGACTTTCTCTCTAGTTCTCATTTTCCCTAACCGCTCTACTGCAAATGACAGTAAGGACAGACTCCTAAATGCTTTAAAAAAGGAGGCTTTCAGAAGTATTTGCCAAACCCCTAGTGGTCAAGAATGAGTTTAACCTTTCTTTAGGACAGGATCCTA